>NC_140586.1:657058870-657648870 GCF_964204655.1 Triturus cristatus
GTCTCTTTCTGTAGTCTTCAATGACCATTCTAAAACGCTTTCCCCATATTAATATATCTAAACATTGGTTTGCCCCATATATTTTCTTTTGCACAGCGGCCTAAAGGCTCGCGCGTGGTAGGTTATGCAGGATGTAGCACTATTGACTTGCTACTACTTGGAATAGGTTGTTTGGAATTTGTGTATTTTTTCACCCTATTAAGCTTATTTTCGGTAATAATGTGTATTTGAGAATCTGCTTCGAAGTGACGGGTTGTGTAACTGAAAGGAATTAAATTGTAGAAATTATTAAAGATGCCACGAAAAATAACTTTTGTGAAATAAGTTACATTTCTGAATTGTCTTTATCACATATGGTTTTTTAGAAATGTTTTAAGGGAATTGGCTGGAAAATGTTCTATTTTATTACTGTTTTCTCAAACTTTACTTCATGTAGGTGAACCCCCCATACTTAAATTGAGTATTAGCCCTGCTTGGTTCAGCATGAAATCATTGGATACGTGCCCTTTAAATAATCTATGATCATTTAGCAAGTTCACATAAATGTTGTGCTATAAAATGCTCCACTTGGCACAATTTGTCAACCATAACTCAGGAGAACCCCCACTGTCACACGGAGAAAGTTACGCTTTGTCAATTTACTTGATTGTGTAATTTGGAGTGGGTAATTGTGCCACACCACTGAGGATCATCAGCAGCCACTGGACAGTACAACCCTCGATCACACATAGATTTTAGGAACAGCAGCTGTGCAGTCTTACTCACACACATAGAACAGAGAATGTTAGTTCAGCTAAGTGAATATTTCACTGACACAATCATGCTTGAAGGAGAACAAATTACCAATATACTCTTCAATGATGTATCTTCCACTGCATTTACCAGTGGCTCTCATGGCCTCTGTAGATGGGTTTGCCACTTTTTCTCAAAACGTCATTCACTTACACAAAGCCTTACAAATATGTAAGAAATCAATTCTAATCCTCACAAGTACTTAAGACCAAAAGTCTAGCTTGGTGGATCATGCCTCAAGAGGGTTGTAGAATTTTACTATCTGTGGTTGAACCACAGTGATCAAAGCAGAATCCTCAGTGTGCTCCAAATGAATACTTGCGCAAACCAACGTGCGATCCCATCCAGCATCAGGAAACCCGGTCCTGGATTAACAGAGCGCTTTAGCAATTTAAATCAAAATGTCACCAAGTGCTTTTGCTTCCTGATTTGAGGATCAAGCACATTACCTGCACGTAATAGGCTCATGCCATTTCTGCTATCCTCCACGATGCAGAGGTATTAGGCCATGGAAACTGCCCCAAGTTAAAGAAAGTTGAGAACTATTTGCTAAGCTATATACTCAGTATGCCCAACGTGGCCACCAGTGCACCCGCTGTCACTCTACACTTTGAATTGGGCTCAAACTGTCTTGAGGATGATGGTCATTTAAGGCCCATCTAGTTCTGGAAGAAACTCTGAACCACAACAAAGTTGGATTAATGAAGGAATCTATTTAGAGATGTGTGGTGCTTGAAGGCGTGTTTTCCCAACCACACACTGTCGACAATAGTCCATGAAACCTACTGATCAGAACACATTTTGGTTACCTGAAATTCTTTACCTACGGTGAAGACAGATATTGGTTGTGGATTCTGACTCACCAAACAAATAATCCCAAAAATATGGCCCATTGATTTGAGCAAGCTTTTTTTTCCTAATAAGTCTTCATTTTGTTCAGAAAATTTCATGATTTCAATGGAGCCTATTTACTGCCAATCCTCGTCATGCAGAATCAATAACATATGACCATGTACTACTGGCAGATGTTTGTGTTGACTACGGAAAGTGTACGACCTTTGAACTTACATTGTTGGCACAGGAAACATCATACATACTTTCAATACACCTCCGACAACATTTGTATGCTGTGTGTCATGCTTCTATGTGGTGACTGATACACACCATACAAGTTTATTTTGTGATCATTCATGCGGTAGAGCTACTGCATAGATCTGTGACCCAAGGTGAAGGGCCTTTGCCAATGCACCATGTAAAGATGCAAAAAACATGGCTCACAACCTTTCAGTGCAGCCATTGTTTTAACATCCTGTTTTAGTGGCCTAGCGTACATGCACTCGCGTGTATCTTTCTGCAAAGCAGAAAAGCCATGTTCCATGCATATGTATGGGATATATCCCACCTTTATGCAATCTTTAGTGCAGATGGCTCAAAATGTGCACATTTCAAAGGGATCCATAAATTATAAGCATTGTTCACATACTTTCTATTTGGTTTTAAGCTAGAATTGTTGATTAAATAAATTCACACCTTTCTGTTAAAGTACATTAGAGGTGCTATCGTTTACACACAAATTTCCACAGAAAGAAACTTCATGTTTTTAATAATTTCACATAGATTTATGTTGTAGGCATATACATTCTGCATTCTACAATTTATAGGACACCCTCCTTAAAGCAATGATTGCAACACCACCACCACTCATGCTAATGAATTGTCGTTTGGATACTAGACACCCATGGATTTTTGTGTTGACCTTACTGTAACTTAATCGTAGCATAGTTCAATAATGGTAGAGTGGTCCAAGACTTAGGCCCTCAAGTACAAAACCGTTTTACGGTCCATAAGGCTGTGAATTGGAAAATCAGAGCCTTTCCCACCACAAAATGGCATTTTTTATACAACAAACCCAAATACCGATTCGGTAACATTACAGGATCCTATTTAATCGCTAATTGGATTTGGGAATAAATACACATTCGGAATTTGGAAGGGGCGTGTTAAGGGTATCCCTTCCAGATAACAAATCTTTAAGCTGTATGTATTGATGTTTTGGGACCAAAATACAGTAGCAAAAAATTAAAATTTTACCTCAAAGGAGGTGATAAGACATTTGCAAATGGCAAGGGGTCCTCTAACCCTTTGTGGATGTTCACACAACCATTTTTGATGAGCAGTCCATGACACGACTGCCTGCTCATAAAAAAGGTCTATGTCATATTTCTTTTTCCTTTAAGGAAAATGAGCTGCATTGAAAAAAAAAGATTGCTTTATTTAAAAGCAATCACAGACATGGTGGTCTGCTGACCCCAGCAGGCCACCATGCTTGTCATGGTAGCCAATCGTAGTGGATCTCAATTTACAGTCTACGCATATTGATGAGGTATGTCGAACTGTGACCCACTATGAATTGGTATTCTAAGAACCAACCTATTAATACATAGGTTGGACTCAAAAAGCCAATGAATTTGTTAGAAGTCATTGCGCAGATTGCGCAGATTGCACCCACTTCTTACAAATTCATTTTTTGTACATTCCATTTAAGGAATCGCAAATTGGGAATTGTTATTTGTCGCAAGATTCCTTAAATGGAATCTTTGTACATGAGGAACTTATTTTTGTTTTCTTTTTCATCAAAACAGCCTGGATGACCTAGAAAACATTAACACACAGAGGCATACCTTTTCATAAAACATAAAACAAAACTTCTAATGACGTCCTAACATTTATTTACAGCTTGAGATTCATTTTAGCTCTGAACAATCTCATACACTAAACAGAGAAAGAAAAAACTCACATATGGCATCCTCACTTCAAAGCAGAAAAAAAAAATTTAAAAAAAAAATTGTTGCCACTTGCATTCAATTATCACCTAAACCGAAATAATGCAAACATATGAGAACAAACTCACATCAGAGTGATTTGTCCAAGAGTCCAAACTGATAAAGCTAGCATTTATCACGAAGCATTCCGCAGAGGTCTTACCTAAACCTAATGATTGCTAGGTTCTTTAGGATCCCAGAAACATCCTCCACACACAATCATCTCTTTCCTAAAAGAGAAAGACTGTATGCAGTTTTAAACTGCCAATTTGACTTGAAAAAATAAACCGCTAGCCGCGCCTAAAACTCCCTTTTTATTACATTTAAGTTACCCATAAGGTAGTCTCCGGACAGCCATAGGGCAGGGTAGGTAACAACCATTACATCGCAGCTGTTGCCCCGCATGCCATTATAATGCAAGCGTTACCACTCATGCGTTGTAACAACACGTAATCTTTACTATGCATTTTTTTACAATGCATGTGCTTTTTACCACGCATGCCTTTACAACGAATTTCGCTGTAAAGGTATGTATGGTTAAATCACATACATTGTAAAAATATATATCGGCGATCCACGTTGTTATGAGGAAACAAGTTCTTCCGCTTCCTCACAACGACATGCACCGCCCCTTAGATGACCGCAGGAACCAGGAACCATGAGGAGAGAGAGGAACTACGAGGAGAGAGAGGTAAGGGGGATTGGGCCTGGGGTGGGGGTTACTATTTTAGGGTAAAAGGGGGTCGGGGTTTTGGGTAGAAAAAGGATTGGGGGTCAGGGGGTCATGCAGGGATAGTGTTTTATGGTTTAGGGTAGGTAGAGCACTAGGGGTCGGAGGGGTCGTGCAGGGGTAGTGTTTTAGGGTAGGGAAAGGACTGGGGGTTGAGGGGGTCGTGCAGGGTAAAGTTTTAGGGTTTAGGGTAGTGTTTTAGGGTTTAGGGTTTAGGGGTCGGAGTGGTCATGCAGGGTTAGTGTTTTAGTGATTAGGGTAGGGAGAGGACTGGGGGTTGGGGGTCATGCAGGGGTAGTGTTCTAGGGTTTAGGGTATGGAAATGATTGGGGGTTGGGTGGGGTCATGCAGGGGTAGTGATTAAGGGTAGGGAAAGGATTGGGGGCTGGGGGTCATACAGGGGTAGAGATTTAGGGTTTAGGGTAGGGCAAGGGCTGGGGGCTGGATGGATTGTGCAGGAGTAGTGATTTAGGGTTTAGAGTAGGGCAGAGTAGTGTTACTTACCTTACACACTTTTACCAAGTACATGCCTTTCCCACGCATGCCTTTGCATTGTAATGGTATGCATGGTAAAGGCATGCTGGTAAAAGCATATGTGTGGTAAAAGAATGCATTGTCATGGTAGGTCGTTGTAAGTGTACTAGCGTATTAATACCTGCGTTGTAATGGCACACATATTATTAGCATGCGTAGTAACGTCATACAACCTTGCAGGATGCATTGTACTTAAAAAGTTAAACATGTACTTTTAATATTTAAATATCCTGATAGTGAAAAAGTACCAAATTCGTTTTTCACTAGTGTGAGGCCTACCTTTTCTATAGGATAACATTGGGTTACTTTATTACATTTAATACGCGATAACCTTTGCTTGGGAGCAGGTTGAAATATCATGTTTTGTGTCCAAGGAATTGTAATTTAAAACAGAAAATATTCTGCCAAAAAGTGCTGTGAGAACCGAGAGGAGACTGGGACGTACCTGTACGCCGATGCACTCAGTGTGCATCACCGGTTGGTCTGACTTCACAGTAGCTCCCACTGCATTTTTTTTCACAGCAGCAAATCCTGCTCAACGGCTCCTCGCAGAAGGGGTATCCACCCTCATGGATCCCTCGTTGGCTACAGCTTGCAACTTCGTCCCGCTGGAGATCTATGACTTTCAAAAAGAGATAAAGTGTGAACAAAGAAATCTTTACTGTAACCTCACCCAGCAGCTCCGAGACAACGACGCCTCCTCCTCAATGCTGGCTGCCTTGCCCTGCTGAACTTTACCATCTCAGACATTTTTCTTCAAAAATTCTTCTAAGTCACAAGGTAAGCCGAGAATGGGCCCAATCCACTTCATGTATGTAACCCATTCTGTATCACGGTCGGCTATAATTTTCAACTTTAATCCAGCCTTGCGTGACACGATATCTGCGGTTGGCACTTTGATCTTTTAGGCAGTATTTCTTACTTATAACTTGAAAAATTCATAACTTTGGTTCTTCTGTTTAGATGTTTGTTGTTTTGGTATCAAATCATTTATTAGAATTTACTGTACTTTTCTAAATTAATGTTGGATTTTTCGTGTGTTGTGTTTTCACTTTATTAGTGTTTAAGTGCTGCAGAAATACTTTACACATT
Organism: Triturus cristatus; assembly: GCF_964204655.1. NCBI lineage: Eukaryota > Metazoa > Chordata > Amphibia > Caudata > Salamandridae > Triturus > Triturus cristatus. Next base: position 657,064,841 of record NC_140586.1, read on the forward strand.
GCATCTAAGTTAATGCTGACTCTTTTTCTGCCAAGGTACCAGAATTTTAAGCACAGGTTAATTTAGTTACTTTTTGTGGTTCACCCTGACAAGGATTGTGGCTGTTGCTTGAATAGGGTTTACCTTCCTCAATCAACAGCCAACTTCTCAGATCTATCCGACTAAAAACAATCTGCATGATGAGGACCAATTCAGTTTTACATTGAGTTACAATATGGAAAATATCCAGGTAGTGATGGTTTTTATCTTTCCTCCAACCTTACACTTGGTTAATCAAAACTCTTGAAATTATGATCTGTGTCTATGCTATTTGGAACTTCTTAAACATCATGTGCAACCCAGAAGCCCAAAAACTGTCTAAGCAATGCAAAAACAACGGTTGTAAGGACATGCTGTGATCTGACACAGGTTGCTGAAACCATACTACAGGCAACCAACATACCATTATAAAGACATGGTGTACCCTAAATTGGAATTGGGTCGCTGACACCATAGTTGGGGTAACTTAATATAAATACTTTTCAATTCCTGTGAGGCATATTTTGCAATTTTGGAAGGACCTGTGAATATTGGCAAAGAAATATTATGAAAGCGGTGGAGAGACTCCCAGCCCAGGGAATAAGGGAATCAGACCTGATGTTTCTGAAGTTTCTGCCAGTCCCCATGGTGTGTTTCCCTGATTTGCTACCCTCATTCTGAGGGCATTCCAACAAGAATGGGACCGCAAGATGATCGGACCAGGACAGATGTACCGGATCCTTAACGATCAAACGATGGTCGTTGGAGAAAATACCATCTAGAATATGGCCTGCATGATGGGTAGCCCCGCGGACTCGCTGCGTGAGTCCACACGACGCCAGGGCATCAATAAGACAGGAAGTATCTGTTAGGTCATGCCTTTCTAAGTGGTAGTTAAAGTCCCCAAGAATGGAAAAATGTTCTCGACCAAAGTAGGGCTCCAAATAGTGCAGGAGATTACACAAAAAGTTGGTCCTGGGGCCAGGAGGTCGATACAATAATATTCCATTGAAAAGGGGGCAGTGCCCTTCCTTTATCACAAAAAAGAAAGCCTGAACACCATCCAGAAGATCAGGTACAGGCACTGTGTGGCATTGCAAGTGATCCTGATAAAGAATGGCATACCCCCTCCCATTCGTCCCTGTCTATCTAATCTGGCCAGGCAGTATCCCTCCGGGACCGCTTCAATCAGATCGGGGCCAGATGAATCTTTAGCCCAGGTTTCAGTAATAAATACTAATGCCGGCTTTCTATCCAAAACCATCTCTCTGAACATTATTTTATTTTTGACCAAAGAGCGACTATTGATCAATATGCCATCTACTCCCACTGTCCTAGGGCTATTAACGACAGGGGGATTACAAGGGGGGTGGAAGGGGAAGGAGGCGAGGTTGCCCAGTGAACACGTATACTGACAATCGCATAGTAAAGGGCGAAGAAAGTCGTCAGGTTCAAAGATGTGTGAACATCTCATATAGCGAGGTTTCAGGTGCAGCATCTCCTGATGCGTATATCTCCGTGAGGAAGCCTCAACCCCATTCAAGTCCAGAGTCCAGCCGCCCAGCGCGTCCTCAGCGCGGACGGGCGCAGACGGGCTGGACTCTGGCGTGACTCCGGCGTCACTATGGTGTCCCCGATGCGCGTACACGCTGCGCGTCATGACCAACCAATAAAGTAGCTTCTAGCCCGATCACGTGACGGTGCCAGCGAATGGCTGCAGAGTGCTTCCCACCCCAACCCAAGATGGCGTCCCAGACAAACAGAGCGCGGGGACCGGGCCGCCGAAATGGCGGTGAAAGCAGCCAAATTTTAATGTGCAAGGATGCGGTCCGGGAGTAGGAGCACAGGTAGGGGCAGCAATAAACTATTTTGCGCAGTTGTAAACTGATTAAAAACAGGGTCAAAGTGAGTCAAATGATAATTAAAATAAACGACAGAACGAGGGCAGTTAAAATAATAGCAGCGTCTGCCAAGTAGCGCTATGAGCAGGCAATATTAGGAGCGAAATGCTCTCACACCCACCTTAAATATGCCCTATAATGCAGCCTCTAGCCCGATCACGTGACGGTGCCAGCGAATGGCTGCAGAGTGCTTCCCACCCCAACCCAAGATGGCGTCCCAGACAAACAGAGCGCGGGGACCGCCACTAGTAGCCAAGCATATGGAAAGACACATGAACACAACACTAACCGAGTATTTGGACTGTAACAGCTTGCTTGACTTATCACAGCACGGCTTTCGTCCAAAACACTCCACTGAGTCTGCTCTAATCGCTGCAGCGGAGGGGCTGCAGTCGACGGGGGAGGGAGGGCAATCCTTGTCCTCCTTGATTTGTCGGCTGCATTCGACACCGTTAATCATACGGTATTGATGCAATGACTAAAGGAGGTAGGGATTAGTGAGCGGGCTTTAGCCCTCCTCTCCTCTTTTCTGGATGACAGAAAGCAAACACTGAACTGGGAGGGCCTACAATCAGGCAACTTCAACTTGCCCTGCGGTGTCCCAATGGGCTCAACCTTGTCCCCTACCCTGTTTAATGTCTATGTGAGGCCGTTGGCCAGTGTAGTGAGGAAACACGGCTTCACCTTTGTGTCCAATGTGAATGATTCGCAATTGGTTATTTCACTATCCGACAGACCAGCGTTAACAGCGGTGAGGTTCAATGCCTGTCTCAAGGACATCATGGAATGGATGAGCCAAAATGTTTTAAAGATTAACATAGAGAAAACAGAAGTCATCGAATTCGGGAACGGACCACCAATATGGAGTAACCGGTGGTGGTCACCAGAGGCGGGGGAATGTCCCCTACCTGTGGGAAAGGTGAGGAATCTCGGAGTGATCTTTGATAACAAACTGAACATGTCGGCTCAGGTTAACACCATAACATCAGCCAGTTTTTTTCTGCTTAAGACCCTTCGCAAAATCTTTCCTTTCATCCCCAGGGCACTCCAGAAGACAGTAATGGCTGCCCTCTTCATGTCCAGACTTGATTACTGTAATGCGATGTTTCTGGGCATTGATAAGTATCAGATTAGCCAAATTCAATCACTGCAGAACGCCGCTGTCCTTGTTTTTTACAACTTCCAAAGGGTCACCCCACCTCTAACAGAAGAAGGTCACTACATTGGCTTCCTGTTCAACAGAGAATTGAGTTTAAGGCATTCTGCCTGGTACACAAGGCACGTTATGGTAGTGGTTCTGTGGACTGTCAAAACAGGTTCAGGTTCTACGTTCCCCCGCGAGATTTACGATCAGCCAATCTTGGCCTTATCTGCACTTCCAGATATAGACGTGTCAGATGGGGCGGCCGCTTATTCTCTAATTGTGCAACTCAGCTATGGAACAGACTTCCTGTTGCCTTACGTCTTCAGCCAAATTTCTCCTCTTTCAGGAAAGCTCTGAAGTTCCGGTTGTTCAATCTCCAGTAGTCGACTAGCCCCCACTTTCTTCATTTTCCCACACTCTAGCGCCAAGACGCCATTGGCATTCAGGCGCTTAATAAGCTTCTTTATACTTATTATACTTCATATATTATTGGAGAAATATACAGAGAATACACAGTGGGACGTTTTCAATTATTGAACCAATGTTATTCGTGCATAAAATACATGTGCTGCAATAATTAGTAGACAGAACCAAATAAATGTGATTACAACCACCTACCAGATATAGTTCTACCATTGTGCTAAATAGTTGTATATATGCAGGCATATAAACAAGGTAGTAATCTAGCATACTCCTACTATGCAAACCCTACTCTGCGTGTACCAAGAGTGAGTGTAGGTGTAGAGCCAAGAATCACCCAAAGGGATGATCCAACCCCATTACCTGATGGGATAGAGTGAAGGACCCCATCTTGGTCACGAACTGGACACCCCTCACGAGATGTCAGGTTGCATCGTGGTGATTTCTCAGCATGCAAGGACCCTCGGTGTCAGCGGAAGTACCTCCTCTACTAATCTATTGGGATGCTCATCTTTTATAATTGAAAGCAGCCTTGCGATGTACGCCTAGATTAGTGATGTTGTAGATATGTAGATAGTTGTGTCGGTCCGTGGATGGAGATAGTGTATGCAAAAGGTCAAAGCTTGGAAATGTTATTAGTGAGGACAATGTAAGAAATAAGCTGCTTCGCACGCAAGTTCTATAGGTTAAAAGACTTGGTCAACATGTTTCTTACCTTATCCAGCCCCTAAGGGGTCTATCGGCAATTCATCAGGATCGAGCAGAGAAAACTTTCTAATTGTCCTACACTACTGCAAGGCTGGTTCTTCCAAGTATACAGTTTGATCGAGTTACCAGCCGTGCTGTGACGTACAAGGTTAGGTTTCACCTTGTATCCATGTGTGACCCAATAGTTAGTAGGTCTGAAGCTGACGGGAATGATTTCAGAGCAAGATGCTTATTCACGACGGAAAGTGGAGTGGCGAGTAGCCCTTCACCTACCCCGGCTCTGTCTACCATCTTATCCAGACCCCTTAGGGGCTGGATGAGGCAAGAAACATGTTGAACAAGGTTTTTTAGAACACAAGCTCTATAGGACCATTATTTCCGATATGAGCTGCAATGTTTTTACTTAGCTTAGTCAGACGCATCAATAAAGTTTAGTAAACAGAGCTTCTCTAAACCTATTTTAAAATCACCCTGACTACTTCACTACACAACTTATCACCGCCCACACACCCTCACTCACTCTACGGCTTTATCAGAAAGAACTTCACCAAAGAGCCCCTTCGTGGGTGCCCGTCGGGAATTGTAGCGCCAGCCTGATGAGGAGCACGCCCAAATGAAGAAGCAGGACACCTTTTGGGGTGTGTTAGGGCACTTCCTCCAATTGGAGGCGATTCCACAGACCTGACCACCACTACCTCTCTTAGGTACTGCACACCATTATATTTAAACTATCTGTAGAAGGGAGTATCAAAGGTTTCGACAAAGGTGAAACAGCGGCACTCATCCTCCTTGACCTCTCCGCAGCATTTGACACTGTCTGCCACCGCACCCTAGTCCAACGCCTCAATGACACCGGCATCCAGGGGACTGCTCTGGAATGGATCATCTCATTCCTCTCCGGCAGAACACAGAGAGTACGCCTCCCTCCGTTCCGCTCTGAGGCCACCGAAGTCATCTGCGGCGTTCCGCAAGGATCGTCGCTCAGCCCCACTCTCTTCAACATCTACATGAAACCCCTCGCTGCCATCGCACGCCAACACAACCTCAACATCATTTCCTACGCCGATGACACCCAGCTGATTCTCTCCCTCACCAGAGACCCCGACACCGCCAAAGCCGACCTACACGAAGGGATGAAAGATGTCGCCGAATGGATGAACATCAGCCGCCTGAAGTTGAACACGGACAAGACAGAAGTCCTCATCCTGGGACCGTCGCCCTCCGCATGGGACGACTCCTGGTGGCCCCCGGCCCTGGGCACCGCACCCAAGCCAACGGACCACGCACGCAACCTGGGCGTCATCCTGGACTCCTCCCTATCGATGACCAGACAAGTCAACGCTGTCTCCTCATCTTGCTTCCACAACCTCCGCATGCTCCGCAAGATCTTCAGATGGATCCCGAACGAGACCAGGAAGACTGTCACCCAGGCCCTCGTCACCAGCAGACTAGACTACGGAAACACCCTCTACGCCGGCACAACAGCCAAGCTTCTGAAAAGACTTCAGCGTATCCAGAACGCCTCCGCCCGTCTCATCCTGGACGCCCCCCGACGCAGCCACATCTCGAGCCACCTGAGAGACCTGCACTGGCTCCCTGTCAACAAGAGGATCACGTTCAGACTCCTCACCCACGCACACAAATCCCTCCACGACCTGGGCCCAAGGTACCTCAACGACCGCCTGACTTTCTACACGCCCACCCGACAGCTACGATCCGCAAACCTCGCCCTCGCCGTCGTCCCTCGCATCCAGAGAGCCACCACCGGAGGAAGATCCTTCTCCTACCTAGCGGCCAAGACATGGAACTCCCTGCCCGTCCACCTGCGGCTGACCCAGGACCACTTCGCCTTCAGGAAACAGCTCAAGACCTGGCTGTTCGAGCAGTAGCAGACCCCCTCCCCCAAGCGCCTTGAGACCCTTCCGGGTGAGTAGTGCGCGCTATAAATTCCATGATTGATTGATTGATTGATTGATATGTGTGCTGGACCTATTAAAAAACCTCCCGGTTCCTCTCGTTTTGAGAACGTTATGTCATGTCATATGGTATGTCATATGTAATGTTATTCAACGATAGGCTAGGTTATGTTAAACTATGTTATGTTCTGCTATGCTACCCTATGCTACGTTACATATTTATGGACTCCCTACGTTACGTATTTATGGGCAGTCCAGTGTTGGCCTGGGACAGGGTGAGCAGGAGCTCTCTCCTTATGTGGACAAGGACAGGTTCCGTGCCTTTCAGGTAGGAACCTATTCTGATGGACATGGAGAGGATGGGTCGATTCTGCGTTCTCTTGAAGTTCTCAGCATTTCCTCTCCATTTCCTCTCCATGATTAATCTACTCCCTTGTTTCCTGTCATTAATGCAACAGCAGATGGCCCAGTGTGTCCTCTCTGCAGGGCTTGACTAAGAGCGTCATGGTAGATGTTCTAAGTGATGAAAGTGCGTGAAGACGCTCCTCTGCGCCTCAAGTAGCTGGTGACAGACCCTGAAAGGGTGTTACGTGGTTTGCCGTTGTCTGTGCTGGGTTGAACATCCTAAGCAGGTTGTGTTCAGTACCGCAGTGACATTCTACTGGATGGACATAGCCCCATAAATGCTCAATCACTCCACAGTCCACCGCGATCAATAGACAGCAGCAGTCTCAACGTGCTTGCGAACCGGAAAGGATCCGTTTCTTAAGAGGCTATAAGAGTCTCCTGAGACATTTGTTTACACAATGGATAGCTGGACTTCCAAGCAGGCATTTACAAAGTATCGTTGAAGGGTGACTATCGAGGTTACTTATAGAGATTCCTGATTTTAAAAAAAAATCTTACAATATCTGCTGACGTGCCCTGTAGGTCTACAAAAGTGTGTAGTAGCAGTTGAATAAGCGGCATATTATATCTGGCTATCCAATAACAATCCACAGAGAAAACCAGTTTTGCGGCAGATCAAAAACTCTCTTCCACTGAAATGGTCTCACTATGCTGGGAGGCAGCCATTTTCTTTGAGCTGTTCTGCCGCATTATTATACATTTGCTGCATTTGCCACGTAATCCATCATCTGCTGCAAAATCTACGGTTTTTACCCAAACAAATGTCTCTAGCTCAAAAGGATCAAAAGTTAATTTGAATGCGGCATCATGTGTTCCCACGCCGTGGAAGGCCCTTCATAACAGTCGACTGGTCATGTTTCAGTTTCTTATTGCTGTATTTGGGTGTTAAACTGGTACCAATGAGGTGAAATCTTTGACCAGACAGTGTTACGATGAGTATTAACGACAAAATAATGAAATTAATACTATCACAAAATGTGTTGGATTACACCGCCAAATTTGGCTTTTTTTTCCACACAATTTAGTCAACCTGCAGCATTATTTGGTCCTCCACTACCCCATAATTTCAGAGGGCCTGGGTATTGTGAAGCCTGGGCCAGAAGGAATTTCTAAAGCAGGAAAAGTGAACGTTTGAGCAGGGTGCCTTCTCTTTCTCCCGCTGGGAATATCCGTATTTTCACACTCATGTCACAAAACTTTCTTGGCTGGATTACAAATAGCCATCCTCGTGTGTTTTTTGAAATGTCTAAAGAAGGTCCTATTGCATTGCAGCGTTGGCTGGCGTTTTGCTGCTTTTCGTTGTGGTCATGCTTGCTGCCCTGCCTCGTCACTCCGCAGCACGCTGGGCCGCTCGCAGGGCTGGAGGTGGCCTGCTATTCTCCCTGAAGCACAGCCATGACTTCTGGCATTTGAAGGGCTGATGAATAATAGATTTGACAGCTTTTTCCAGAAATAGCCTGCCTTGTTATTCGCCTTGTACAAAACATTATACGGCCTGAATACATACAAGATGTGTACTTGACAAGTTGGGGGTGTAAAGCAGTCCTAAAGTGAGTAGTTTGACGCCCAGTGTGCCTACGAGCAGGTTTGTTTGTCAGACTATGATAACATTATGGAAACACTTCTAGGCGGTACTGGAACGAAACCGCTGGCGCTTTCAGCCACTCCATTATACAGAGACACAGACACACTTTACTGCAATGAAAGAAATTTGGGTTTACTTGAATTACCTCACACTTCGACCACTTTTATGGATTTACAGAAAAACGGTACTGCGTCGTTTGAGCAAGGGCACTGTGACTCTTTATCACCAGCAAAACACTGGCAGTAACAACGTGAAGAATACAACTATAAAACATGTGGTAACAGCTGGCGTCACGTACCTCCATTCTGCCGAACAACAAACTAAACAGCCTGGCACAAACATTCTACTGCAGATTAGAGTTCCGCCAGGCATCTGGTGTATTTTTGTTCCCAATGAGCACATTTTTGGTACAAAACTGGACTGCATTATGTGCAAAGAGTTTGGCACCTGGTTTGTACGTATTACTTTCCCATTTTTAGGTCTCAACCTAGAGAAAGCTGTTACTGCCTGTTATCAATGACCTAGTGTTTAGAAAACAATAGATGGGCCGTTGAGGCAGCCCTTTGCTCATGATTGGTTGGCGCTCTTGTCTATCTCGGTTACCTGCTACATAGTCAATCAGTTTCCTACCTATTGTGCTTTCCGCACCTTCGAGATTAGGATTTTTACTATCAACGGATTGGCTGACTTGTATCCTGCTACTGCTGACGTGAAAGGACTATTTTTTTTTAATTTTTCTTGCGGATCTCATTGAACGTACACTGCTTCCCTCGCTCTCTTCCCTACATCGCCACACATGCGTAATTATTATATTTTACATTTATTTTGATAGGGTATAGCAGCTCACATTGGGTCCCTGTTCTCCCACACAGTCATCTCTCCATTACCTATTGTCTTCATCTCCACCCCTCTGCTTTTTTATTGCTTTTTTTTCTTTTTTTGTGAGGGCCTGATGTTGCAATTTGCTACTGGCTCCACACTTCATTAGTAAATGCATTCTCTATTTAAAAAAAAACCCAAATGGCATCCCATATTCATACACAAGCATGAAGGGTGACCATCCTCAAGTGATTTTTCTGAAAACATCAGAAATATATTTCCTATATGGGCATCGCAGAGGAGTATGCGCACACTATGGCCATCTTGGAATGAGATTTCATTTACTTTAAAAAAATATTTTAAGATGGCCACAATGTATGCACACGTGCGCGAGGAGTCATTTCCTAGTTCTTTTAGTTTTTTTTAATTTACTTTTCCAAGATCATGGACTGGGATCTTGGAATGATAATCAGCAAGCATTGGCAAAGCTAATACGTTTCACAGGTGACACGTTTTCTTTAGTGTTCCTAATATTCTGGCATCCGGATACCCACGCAGGTGATAAACTGGGCTATACAAATCTATATACCATAACATAATTTGTAGAAAAGTTGACAGCTCTTCACCTTTGAACAGCAACTGAACTACATTGTGAGTGGAACATAACAGGAATCTCTTCAAGGTGTAAAAAAAATGGGGTTTGTATTGTTTCCATAAAATAGCATCTGCTGACATTTTGATTTCTTCAAGGAGTAGTATTTGTAGAGCTAGTAGGGCAACTCAGCTTAGCGCCCATTGCAGGAATCTGCATTCCACTACTCCTCAGACTTTCATCTTTCTCAGTTGGTAAAGCAAATAATGAACTGGTGATAGCAGTGTCTGTTATTTCAGTGTTAAGAAGCAAGACATTTTGTGCACTGTACCTATCGGCAGCTCCTCTCCGCAGAGGGTGACAGAGCTGATAAGATGTTAGCTATGCTTTACCGTAATGAGACCCAGAGGACACCTGTGGCCAAGGAGTGTGATGCTCAGGGTAGGGAGGTAAGATCCCAGCAGGATAACACAGAAGTCTTTGAAGAGCATCTACAGAGGGTCTATGCATTGGCAGATAATGACTCTCAAGCCGAGGTAATGACATGCATCGCTGGCTTGCAGATGGCCTGTTTGTCTAGGGAGGACAGGGAACAATTGGACGTGCCCCTCACTAAAGAGGAAATCGTGGTGGCGATTTGTGCATTCAAAACGTCTAATGCTCCAGGAGAGGGGTCTGCCTGCTGAGTTATATCAGAGGAAAGTGGGCTGCTTTGAGGATCATTTGCTGGTAGTATCTCAGGAGGCTTTTGAGAGAGGGCAGCTGCCGGGCTCTATGAGAAAAGCACTCATTGTCATGATACACAAACCAGATGAGGTTGGACGGGAGGTCTCGTCTTCAAGTTAAATGTTGATTAAAAAATATTTAGCAAGTACCTAGCCAACAGGTTGGCAGACCTCCCACCATCCCTGGTCCATAAGGACCAATGTGGTTTTATCGCCCGCAGGAATACTATATGTAATCTGAGACAGGTTTCTCTAGCTATGCCCGCGCTGGAGCTGAGAGACGATCCATATGCTCTGGAACTGCTTGACATTGATCAGGCATCCGACTCTCTATTGTGGGAGTTCCTATGGCAGGTACTGCAAAAGGTTGGCGTTGGGGAGACATTTATAAAATGGGTACAGTTACTATATAAGGGCCCCATGGTGAGGGTCCGCATTTGGCAGAATGGTGGCACATTGTTTTTCTCTTCATCGGAGAACCCTACAGGTTTGCCCATTGTTTCCATTGTTAATCGTGCTGGCGATGGAGCCACTAGTGTGTAAACTGCTCTCTGTATTGCATGGATGTGGAGTGACGATTGGGAAGACTACACGTGGTCTCTCTGTACGCAGATGGTGGGTTGATATATTTGAGGCAGCCGGTGTAGTCAGTCCCCATTATGCTGGAAACCCTTGTGGAATTTTGAGAGGTCTCTGGGCTACATGTTAATCATGACAAATACAAACCTTTGCCTCTGGCACTTTGAGAGTAGCCCCTCAACACAAGCTCCCTTTGCTGGGGCTTCCCTGGGAGGCCCAGCGTGAGATATCTTGATATTCGAATCACAAGAGGGGAGGGGAGGGGAGGGGACGTTTGAGTCTTTGAATATTGGTGGGGTTCTGCAAGGTCTCCAACCTTCAGTTAGGTTCTGGAAGAACCCTTCACTTATCTTTGATTGATAAGATGGCAGTCGTGTAAATGATTGTTTTGCCCCATTGCCTTTATGTTTTCTCAGGGAGCCTTGCTTGATATCCTCAGGAAAAACGTCATTGAATTGGATAGAGTCATTGTTGACCTGCTCTGGGTGGTCGGTCAGAATAGGGTCAGCTTGGCTACATTGAAGTGGCCCTGACGACAAGCTGGGCGAGAACTACCCAATTTGGAGTTATACTATCTGGCTGCGCAGCTCCAACATGCAGTTTATTGGCTGGATGACGGGGAGAATTGGGAGAAGCAATTACTTGATGGCGAGCTGCCCTTACCCAAACTTCTGATGTTGGGGGCCTGATTCGGTTTCCTGTGTGGTAAGACAGGTAGATACGGCTTGGGAGGAGGCGGTTAGGTCAGATGTTATTTTGACCAATGCTTCAACAAGAGGGGAGGAGGGATGAAGGTTTTCATTGTGTGTTTTTTTCCCTTTTTGTTTGGACGCCATTGCACATGTTCCTCAGGAGCCTATGCGAATGTGATACTTGATTTAGGCTGGGTGCCCCGGAAATATGTGCTTCACTGACTCCTTCACTTTCAACTTGCTTTCTGCTCCATGAATGATCTTATGTAACTGCTGTGGTAGAGCAAAGGAGGGGTTGGTGGGTACTGGGTTGTTGTTGATGCATAAAATTGATTTGTACCATTCTGTTTTGTATGCCAATAAAAATAAGACCCAAATAATTTGAAGTAAGAAATAATAGGTATCAAGGGCAATCAATATGAAAGTAGATGGCAAGCTATTGCACATGTTTTTTGTCAAACTTGTTTTTATTAAGTTTTACAGAACATCAGCCAACAAGCATGGTAATACATCTTATCTGAGCATTCGGATATCGCTATCAGCCATCTATTACCATGTACAAATTCTGTCGGGTGATCTGATTAGTTTCTCATGCAGTTCTTTCTTTAGGTATTACCTGCAAATCTACATTACTCGTTTGTACAACAAATGAAAAGAATAACAAAAACAGAAACGATGCACATGCTTTTTATCAGGTTTTTAAGCTTTTCTAATTGGCAAAGACAGTTCCAATGTAGACCATAAGTATGTTATACTGGTTTTGTTAGGGTTCTGAAATAACTGCACCAAAAACTGTAGAGATTTCTTAATCAAGAATAGGAAAAGATTTATTAACCATTGTGAAGATATGCTGTTTCGTGTGAAAACCTTTAAGAATGTCACATTCCTTCCAGTATCGAGGTGAGAAGACAGCAGCACAGGCACCCACCTCAGAGTACTTTTTTTTGCTAACATTGCTTCTCCTTTCTCTTTAAGGGAAAAGGATAGCCATGTTGGCATTTAGCGAATGTGATGGAGGCCTGTTTTTCCTCCTTGGCTTCATTAACACATTCACAGACCTTCAGTAGCATTGCCAAAGGAAATCCTGCTTCATTAATATTCATGAGTAATGACTTTTGCAAACCCCACTGGATGACAAAATAGTTATAGGCTGCAAAGCGGTTGCTGTGCAAACACAGAAACTACTTTGTGACCAGACTTTTAGTACATCAGGGCCTTGGAGCAGACTCAAGGTTTATTTATGTGTAAGGTCATTTGTATGAGTGGAGTTCCACCCAATGGGACTTCTGTAGAGAAAACTGGTTAGGAGAAGACAACAAGTTGTAGCTATGGATTTACATAATTTTCCAATACCAGAGTTTGATTTTCTTTCTAAAAGATATGTGATTTTCTTTGGATTTTAGATGGAGGAACAGGGAATTCCAAATATTTATTCCTTGGGCTCTGAAGACTCTACCTGACCATCTGAATGCCTAAAATTGGGAATCGAAAGCAAATGCTTAGCAACAGAGCACAGATTACATGCTGGAAAAAGGCATTGTATCTTTTTTCCTGTAAGATAAAACTTAACATATAAAAGGTAAGGTGCACATTGAGGTGGGTATAGTAAATCTAACTCTCCGAAGTCTAGCACATTCTTTACTGTTGCTTAGACTGGTGTAGGATTAGTAAATCTAACCCTTCCAAAGTCAAACGTCTTCCCGACTGTTAGGTAAATTGTAGTGGGAATAGTAAATGAAACTTCTCTGAACTCCCAACAGTTTCTTTACTGTTGGACTTATATCATTTTTAAGATTGCTGTTAAATTTAAGTCGTGTTTTTCATTTTTTTAATGGTTATATTATTTTGCAGCCACTACTGCATCCTGCAACCTTCCTTGACCTGACAACGCCGATGGGGACTGTGCCTCGCTCTTGGGCAAACTGTGGTTTCGATTATTTATGGCCGGTCCGGCCGGAAGGCGCACCGCCGCTTATGAAGGGGTCCCGCTATTGTTTTCGTGATAGCGCTGTCAAGTGTGTCAAGCCTTTGAATAAAAATCGCTTTTGCAAAGATTGGGCCACGGCGTGCTGTTTTAATGACCTAGAATTCAGCGTGTGTGTGTATATATATATATATATATATATCGGTTTCAAACTTGCTTCTGCAACCCACCACCTCCTGAGCGCAAGGCGCGTCGGCGCTAACAGACCTCCGAAGCCCGGTCCAACAATCTGATTCGAATTCCAGAAAAAACGGAATGTCGACGCCGTGTTGTTTGGAAAGTTGTTTTAATGTCAGCTGTACAGAGTCAGACGCGTTTCGCCTGCCCAGCAGGCTTGTTCACCGACAACTCCAATAAAGTTTTTGCCACCATTTAAACTCGTGCATACGCTCCGTGTCACATGATTGAACTACAACAATGAAAAGTGAAGACATACTCGTAGTTCTTTGATCATACCATATATCGGTCTCATTTTCGCTATTAAATATGAGGTTCAAGCATTGTTGAATAGTTGGATATACAGTTATTAACAACAATAAACAATTTAGGTGACAATTTTGTTTAATTTTCCAGTGCACCTACCAAATATAAACCAACAAACTATTACATAAATGAAGCCTGGGTAATTGTACAACGGCGAGAGTTCTATGAGTGTATCACTTTATAACACCATGAGTACTGCCCGTGTGATTTCAGAACCAATAAGGCACTGCCTAGGGCCACCGAGGCTTCAAGGACTGGCGAGGCCCACCCTGCATATTTAAGTAAAGCCCCAGAGGTTGCTGATCCCCGGTCTTGAGTTGGCCTCGAAGCCCCCTGAACAATTCGGAAACAATACCCGGGGAGGTGTCGATCCCCTATCTGCGAAACGTCTCTGTGCCCTCCCGCGCCTAATTTACCTGTGAGATTAAGTTCCCCAGTGCTGCAGAGACCCCGCAATATAATAATAGGATTGGCCCCGGAACATTACCCACCAGTGGGCTCATTTAAATGAACGGATGAGACCCCGCTTCATTTTTTTTTCTCCATTTTTACCATCCGGTTCCGCTTTATTGAAACGATACGAGGTTTGCCTCCTCTCGCTTCAACGAGGCAAACAAGAATTTACTATCACAGGGTGCAAGCAATGCTCCCGCCCTATAATAGCACACATAAATGTCCCGCGCTTGCACACCCTGAGACATTGTATGACCTGCGCCTGGGAGGTGGCGCTCCATGGGACCATAATGCTTTGTTTAATGCATAACTACAGAATTAGTATAAACCCATACTAACACTACTTGCACATGTGTGGTACAGCAACCAGAGTGTAGTGAAGAGGCAGAGGAAGCCCAAAATCAAAAAATATAAATCCTACCAGAGATAGGATCACATAGTTTGATCAGCCGACGACCCTGGGATGAGTAGAAACAGATTCACCAAGAAAACGGGTCTTCAGCACACGACCCTGGGATGAGTAGAAACAGATTCACCAAGAAAACGGGTCTTCAGCACAACGCAAGCAAGCGCAAAATCTTGGTGAGTGCTGCTTTTTTTTCACCTTCTCCCGCTCGTCGCCAAATTTATGTAGTGAACAGGAAGACAGCAGTGGATCCGATAAGTAGATTTATTGCAGGAAAAGAAGACAGCTTAAACAACCACCAACAGGACCAGACACCAAGGCATCCGTCTTCTTCAGCACCGTGTACAAACTCCCCAAGATTCCCCTCATGAAAGCCCTACATTCTAACAATACATACTTACATTATAGTATCATTACATACTAACATTGTACTATGACTTACATTGAAATAGTACACAGAGCACATCACTTTACAGCAATGAGGTCACGGTTTAATCCCCGAGTCTTCAGACCAGTAGGGGTGAGTAGTTCGCTTCCCACTCCCTGTATAGTATAAATGCATACTAACACTACTTACACAGTTTTACTACATCGGCCAGTATGCTACAGCGCCCACAGCCCATCACTTTACAACAATCAGCTCGGTTTGATCCCCGAGTCTTCACACCGGTAGGTGCAGTACTTCGCTTCCCACTTCCGGTATAGTATAAATGCACGGTAGAGCTCAGTAGTTCGCTTCCCACTCCCTGTATGGTATAAACACCTACTAACACTACTTCCACAGGTATCCTACAAACACCAGAGCACATCACTTTACAGCAATGACCTCTCAGTTTAGGCTCTAGGTTTCATACCCGACTGTAGCAGCATCTCATCTCAGCACCATGTCACTCTGAGCAACACCGCACTTTCAGACCGGTAGGTGTGACTACTTCGCTTTGCACTCCCCCAGAGAGACTACAGGGCTCCTATCCTCCTGTTTCCTACTCTTTTCGCCCTTTTTCCCCCTTACTCGCTTCAATCACAAAATGGCGGCCAACACTTCCTAGTTACAACTGCTCGCAGCGCTCACAACCAATAAGCAGCAAGCTTGTAACGCCTCAGCCAATCAAATGGCAGAATTCCCAAACATCGATACCTGTAAATTTCACTATTTCTCCAAAACTACTGAACGGATTTACACCAAATAAACAAAAGCGTGCTTTCTAGGCCAAGACCCTCCTCCCTGCCAAATTTGGGGCAATTCTGTTCACCCGTTCGACCTGTAACCTTGTCTAAATTTTCCTATGGAAATGAACATGGAGAAAACACGTTTTGGGACCCCCCTTTTTTCTCGGCCCCCCCTTGGCGAATCACCCCCAAACTTACCACATAGGAGCTGATATGAACAAAGAATTAGTTTGGAAAATTTCATGAAGATTCATCAAACAACGCCAAAGTTATAAGCAAAACAAAAAATGCTCTTCCTATGGAAACTTGGTCCTAACTATAACTACCTACAGGTGACCGCCAGTAGGTAATGTAATAGATATATAAATCTGATAAGGGCGGCAATATTGTATTATGGCCCAAACAAGACTATGTTCTGGAAGCAATGCGACAATTGAATAACGAGCAATGCTATGAAAGATCCACTATGAGGGAATACAATAAAGCGAAGGATTCCCTGAAAAAGGAGTTACAATTTTGGAAGCGGGAAGGACTGATCGCTATGGAAGAGTTTTCATATTTGTTCAATGAATATCCTGTTCTTCCTTTCTTGTATCTTTTACCAAAAGTCCTCAAAAATGTAATACCAATCCCGGGTCGCCCCATAATCTCTGCCATTAATAGTATGACGGAACATGTGGGTGAATATGTGGACTTTTTTCTACAAGAGCTGGTAAAATCATTACCCTCATATGTAAAAGATACTGGTGACTTTTTGAAAAAAGTCAGTGATATTGTCTGGACAGACAATCTGGTGTTAATAACATTAGACATTGAATCATTGTATACCAGCATAGAACATACTGCTGGCCTAACTGCCGTTAATCATTTTTTGGAGTCCAGATCTTGTGAATATTACCAACACAATAAGATGCTAATGGCCCTTATCACATGGTGCTTGAGTAATAATTATTTTCTGTTTGGCAAAGAAATTTACAAACAGATACAAGGTATTGCTATGGGGGCCTGCTTCTCTCCGAGCTACGCATGCTTGCATGTGGGCTTTTGGGAGGAGCAGGTGCTCAGGAAGCAGCACCTTGAGATCTTTACAAATAATATTGTTCACTGATTGCGTTACATTGACGATTTGTTTATAGTGTGGAATGATAATATGGAGAGTGCCAAAAAGTTTGTGGAAACAATCAATGTTAACTGTATAAATCTACACTTTACATCGCACATCAGTCAATCTAAAGTAGAATTTTTAGATGTTAGTGTGTTCACCAATGAAGGAAAACTAGTTACCACTGCCTATAGAAAACCAACTGCAGGGAACACAATATTACACGCAACCAGCGCACATCCTAAGCACCTTATCAGTAGTATCCCATATGGGGAATTCTTGAGACTAAAACGTATTTGTAGTACATCAGCTAATTATGAAAATTGTAAACACGAAACTTTAACTCGTTTAAGGAAAAGAGGATACAACAACAAAATATTGACAGAAGCTGTGAATAAAGCTGAAAAGCGAACAAGAGTATCACTGCTTCCACAAAATGATAAGAATGATATTACTCCTGCAGATACAATTAACGACACACCGAGACTTATAACAGAATATAGTCCACAAGAGAGGAAAATAAGATCAACAATAAATAAAAATTGGCCTATAATACTCACTGATAGTGTTCTCAGTTCGAGACTTCCGAATAAACCAGTGATTACTTTCAGAAAGACACAATCCATGGGATCTAAATTATCTAAGAATAGTCCAGAATTGAGTATTAACAAATCCTGGTTAAAACCCAGACAAGGCTTTTTTAAGTGCACATCTTGCCGAGCCTGCAAATTTGGAGTAAATACAACACAATACAAAACGCCCTTTAGAGAAAACGAAGTAATCATAAAAGGCAGCTACAACTGCCGCACCGATCACGGAGTATATGTTCTCACGTGCACTTGTGGGCTTAGATCCATGGGGGTTACTAAGCTTCAAGTTCACGTGAGAATATTGCAACACTTACGAGCGATTATTAATAGTAATCCGGCGTATCCAGTTGCCCGCCATTTTAAGGAAGTACATGACAATGATGTTAAATGTTTGTCTTACTTTGTGATTGTCTCTATTCCAGTCCCACGCAGAGGAGGAAATCGGGAAAAAATATTAAGACAGCGTGAAACTAAAACTATCTTAGAACTCGATAGTAAATCCCCAAATGGATTGAACAACACAGAAGACTTGCATACTTTTCTATAACCTTGTTTATAGACTTCCTTACAAATTGGTGTCCCTACAAATGATGATTTTTTCGTTATAAACACACTTTTAAACTTAAAAGCTATATTTAAACAAGGGACACTAATAAACGTGAGATATTGTAGCTGTATGAACCCATGGAAACTTCCTGCTATAAGAAGCAAAAGTGACAAAGTCTTTAAAAAATCTATTAACGTTCACCTTATCTAGATACCAAAATAACAAGTATCATCTATAAACGCTTCTCGTTCTTTTAAACAAACACCCCAAAAATTTTTGTAACTAATTGTGTATAGTTAATTATTACACTTTTTCTCTTGTGTTATTTATCTATGTATTGAAATGATATGCACTAGGCACTTTAAAATTTTTTAGATAACACATAGGAATCACTTGCACAGATTTGCACGAGCCACTTTCTTTTTATAAATATTTGCTCTGAGAACTAGTATTATGCTGATATCAAAGGATTAAACATGGAAAAATAAAAGGCATTAAAGCAGTTATATGTTTTTTCCAGAGGCAGACATTTGCACACGATTTCGCTATTTTAACATTTATTGAAGTGTGATAATATGTATATTTTAAATTATTTATACATATTTATTTATTTAGGACATTTTATTATTTTTCTGAATATTGATATATCTTAAAATATTTATTTAAGACACGCACTACAATAAATGCTAATGCTGATGTTTATTAGGTGTGCGGTAAAATAAGTTGAAGTCTGTTTTCAGCCATCTATGCACTTTGAAATGATTGTCAGTCAGTCAGTCAAAGCTTTTATTTCGGTAAAATACCATAAAAAGACATAAATAATTATGTACAATAAAACATGATTAAATAGACATTGCATAGAGTATAATCCATCAAAACATTAATAGTTTTTGTAATAAAAAATTACAAGGACAATTAAAAAAAAAAAAATTCACGTAAAAACATATTGTTAAAACTATATCCGTGGCCCAAAGTAGTCTCACAACACCACATGCTTCTATAGTAACAATAATGACAATACTAGAAACAGGAAAGTTATGTGGCAGATAAAACATTTTTGGACCTGGTAAACCACATCGAAAGAAGAAATTTAGCCATGACAAACACTATCAATGGGGTAGTGTCGTACTTCAGGATTCTAAACACCTCCTGATAGTCCCTGAAACCCCTGGACTTGCAGAGTTGAATGATCCACTTCTTCCTTGCCTTGGTGTATAAAGGACAAAAAAGAACAGCATGCAACTCTGTTTCACAGATGTCAATACATTCGGGACACGAGCTTAAGGGGTCAGATGCATTAGACCATCTATGTGTGAAGGCCCTCAGTGGTAACGAGCCGTGTCTAAACTGAATGTAAAGTTTCTTTGCCATAGGGGGTTGGATAACATCCAAAAAAACGTCAAACTGGGGACTAATCTTAATATCGAGAAAGGTGTCAGTAAGCCTTCCCAGAGACGAATGCAATAAAATTTCCTTCCGGTACAGCTGTAAAGCCTCACGCAGTGATTTCTTAGTTAACGAGCGGCTTGTCTCTTCCGGTGCGGACCATAGGTCCCCCATCCCTATGAGATAACAAAGGTTCTTTACATATGTTAACCAAGGTAGTTTTCCCAATTTCCCCCTTGACAGTATATCGCCGAGATCATGCCTATAACTTGCAAGCTCGGGCGTTGACCAGAGTCGTCTCCAGTACAGGAGAGGGCGATTCAGGGCGATCTCTTCAATGGGAACTAAACCTAGATCCCATCTCAAGGGAATTAAGGGGGTGCTCATGGGTAATTTCAGCAGTCGCCTAATAAAAGAATTCTCAATTGACTATAAAGAAGCAGAAGTACAATATCCCCAGAGTTCAGCGCCATAGAGCGCACCCCCTCTTGCTTGGGATTTGTAAATTTCCATGGGGGGGGCCCAGAGGTTTAGAAGAAGTGTTATTAAAAACCTTCAGGATACCCCCCACTGATTGCGTTAGCTTCAAATTTGCCTTCGCCATGTGGGACCCCCATTTCATTTTGTCATTAAGGGTTACCCCCAAATAATCGAAAGTAGAAACCCTATCCAGCTCTTCATCTCCCATCTTGGGGTGAGGACAATTGGTTGAATTGGAGCTTAAAACCATACATTTTGTTTTAGATAGGTTCAATTCCAGATCCCTTTTTTTACAGAAGGAGCAGAAAGCCTCTAATGAACGCTGGATGCCCATGTAAGATTTAGACAACAGGAGCGTATCATCCGCGAACATTAGGGCCGGTATCTTACGCCCCGCTAGGATTGGGGAATCCAGATTAGCGGCACACAAAAGGTGCTCAATCAACCCATTAATAAAAAGGGAGAAAAGTGTGGGGGCCAGGACACAACCCTGCCTCACACCCTTTTCAACCGGGAATGGGCCTGAAATTTCCCCACATCTCCCAAATCTCACCCTTGCATAGGTGTCTTCATGCAAACGTTTAAATAGATGGCAAAGGTAAGGGGGAGCACCCATTTCTAAGAATAAAGCCCATAGTTTTTCCCTTTGGACCATATCAAATGCGGACCGAAGGTCCACGAAAATCAAGTAAAGATTACCGGCACCCATACAAACTGTCTTCCAATGGATTAACTGTAACCTAAACAATTGATCAATGGTGGAAACTGCTCGAAACCCCGCTTGGAGGGAGGTTAAGATTTGATGGTCCTCCATCCAGGTCTGCAGTCTTGTTAAAAGGACTCGGGCAAACAGCTTCTGTAAGACATCGATCAAACTTATGGGGCGATAATTAGCTGGATCCAAAGGGGAAGATTTTTTTATGAATGGGTATGATTTCTGCTCCCAACCAGGTATCCGGGATCTCAAGGCCCTGCAGAATAGCATTAAAATAAACCCGAATATAGGGGGCCCAAATTTTTGTTTCACTTCTATACAGATCACCAGGGATCCTATCGAGCCCCGGGGCTTTCCCTACTGATAAGGTACTAAGGGCCAACTCTATTTCTGGAAGGGAAAAGGATCGACTCACCGAATCTTCATGATCCGTTTGATCCGTTACAGTGGCATTAGGCTGGATTACCGGGTCAAATCTACCACTAAAGTTACTGAGTGAATAAAGAGGTTTAAAATACGCAAGCCAAACCTCCTCACTAAGATTGGGAATAATAGCAGGGCAGCTTGCTGCCGTACCTGTTCGTACAATGTTCCAGAAAGCCCTCGAATCACGATCTACTAATGCTTGCTTCATATTTTGCCACCTTAGATCCTCCCACTCAGATTTTGCCTCCTTAATCAGATTTTTGTAGAAGGCCCTTGCAGCTTTAATACTTGACTGTGTACCCTTTTTTACTTCTTTAATCAGGGCAGTCTTGGCCAGCCTACAAGTTCTATTATACCAATGCTCAGGCCTTGAAATCCTTGGCCTTGGCACACTAGAACTGTAGAAAAAGCCAACCAGGCCACCGAGGAGTTCCTTGTGAATATTCTGGAAATATGGGAAATGATTCTGCAGAATATCACCATTGGGGCTCAAAAGGTGGGAAACCACCTCCAGAGAGCGAGTGACACTGCTATATAATGCTGCAAGCTTTGTCTCATCGGTCACGACCCTTGCCCACCTAATGCGTCTACCTCCTGCAGCTAGCACCAAGTTCTCACTATTTGATAGTGCTGGGCCCTGAGGGACTAAGCTACCACCAATATTATTTGCCAGTTCCAATGACAATAAATTGTGGTCACTATCGACCCTAGGTATAACAGAGAAAGCTGCTAAAAAAAAACAAAATTCCACATTCACCAGGATGTAGTCGATTGTCGAACAATTCCCGGGTCTATTAAAAGTGTATGAACCCGGGACATCGGGAAAAAGTCTGCCATTACAAGCCCTCAAGGAATGCGCGATGGCAAGCTTGTTAATCTCGAGGGCCAATGGGAGAAGACGTTTTGCTGGGTAGATGGTAGGGTCTGGAATTTTATAATTTTCGTCCTCATCACAGGTGGGAGAGGGAATCCCAAGAAGGGGTTCAAAGTGGCAATTAAAATCAGCACCTATTAGTTTATGGGACGCAGGGGGAAGAGAATGTAAAATATCATCAGAGAAATGGTTGTTTGAGCAGGTAACAAAAGGAAGTGTTTCTTCACTGTTTATGATTATGGAGCATATATAAAAAAGATGGCGTACTGCAGTTTCCTTATGTGATCAAGGGCACCTGATGCCCGAAACACGTCATGAGATGAGGAATAAGGAACAATAAAAGAATATTGCCACTTACTTGTCCTGGTGGTCCGTTTCTGTCAGTTCGCCGGAAGGAAGTGCTGGGAGTTGTTTTGAATGCATATATATATATGTATACATGTATATATATATATATATATATATATATAAAATTCACTGAAAAAACCATAGGTTTCACACACGTTATAGTTAGGAATTAGCATTTAAAAAACCTTGCAAATTCACTTAAAAAACCATAGGTTTCACACATGTTATAGTTAGCTGGACATTTCACTCGTGAAAAACCATTGAAATTCCCCCGTTATAGTTAGTGCAGGCAACTATAACTCACGCGACCGCATTCCTCTGCTGATGACGTCAGATATTACATCACTGTATTTAGACACTTATTTACCCATGTCTTCTTCCATTATTTTTTGCTATACATATATTACAAATATTTTTTTTTCAGAATGACACATATGTCATCAGTGATGTAATATCTGACGTCATCAGCAGAGGATTGCGGTCGCGTGAGTTATAGTTGCCTGCACTAACTATAACGGGGGAATTTCAATGGTTTTTCACGAGTGAAATGTCCAGCTAACTATAACATGTGTGAAACCTATGGTTTTTTAAGTGAATTTGCAAGGTTTTTTAAATGCTAATTCCTAACTATAACGTGTGTGAAACCTATGGTTTTTTCAGTGAATTTGTACGGTTTTTTAAATGCTAAGTTATGTATTTTTTTTTTTTTTAAGGTTTTTCACCGTGCGCGTACCGTACGCGCGCTGTGGGCGCACGGTTCGCTTCGTGCACCGCGCATCCACATTATGCAGTTCGCGGAATTTTTCCGTTTCTACCGTACGCGCACGCTACGCGTACTCCGCGATTTTTGGCAAAAAAACTTAAAGGAAATGTTGGCCCTTGGGGGTCCTTCTGGGACCCCCTGACAAAGGCTAGGGGGACAGGAACTGTCCACCCTGCCCCCTTTTCACGTACTCCACCTTTGTTTTTCACCATATGGATATATATATGCTTTTAAATGCTATTTTCTCAAGAAATACTGAACAGATTTACACCAGACCTGCAAAAGGCACATCCCTGACATGAGGACTACCTCTCTGCCAAATTTCAAGTAGTTCTGTTCAGCCGTTCGGGCTGTAGCTTGGACTAAAGGTCCTATGGAAAAATGCATGGGGAAAACGCGTTTTGTGCCCCCCTTTTTCTCAGCCCCCGCTTGACGAATCCCCCCGAGACTTCCAGGGAAGGAGCGGGGCAGAGCGCCCCACCTATTTTGAAAATTTCGCGAGGATTCGTCAATCGGCGCCAAAGTTATTCCAAATAGAATGTTGCGGATCTCCTATGGAAACACGATCCTAACTATAACTATCTACTGGCGACCGCCAGTAGATAATATATATATATATATATATATATATATATATATATATATATATACATATATATTCACTTAAAAAACCATAGGTTTCACACATGTTATAGTTAGGTGGACATTTCACTCGTAAAAAACCAATGAAATTCCCCCGTTATAGTTAGTTCAGATAACTATAACTCGCGCGCCCGCAATCCACTGCTCATGACGTCACATATTACATCACTCATGACATGGTCAATGACATCACTAATGACATCATCCTTGTGATAGAGTGGCGGTCGCGCCAGTTATAGTTATCTGAACTAACTATAACTGGGGAATTTCATTGGTTTTTTACGAGTGAAATGTCCAGCTAACTATAACATGTGTGAAACCTATGGTTTATTAAGTGAATTTGCAAGGTTTTTAAATGCTAATTCCTAACTATAATGTGTGTAAAACCTATGGTTTTTTAAGTGAATTTGTAAGGTTTTTTAAATGCTAAGTTATGTATGTATTATTATATTTTTTATATATTTATTTTACAATAAACTACCTATGTATATAGTTATAGATTGACTGTATCCTGTAATATGAAATGTTTTTTTTTTAAAGATTTTTCACCGTGCGCGCACCCCATGAATTTTTGAAAAAAAATAATGTTTTTTTCACCCTTCGGGGTCCTTCAGGGACCCCCTGACAAAGGCTAGGGGGTCAGGAACTCTCTACCCTGCCCCCTTTTCACGTTCTCCACCTTTCTTTTTCACTGTTACACACCAAACACACAAAATGGCGGCCGGCACTTCCTGATTTCGACCGATTCGAATGTTGACTGACATGTAACCACCAATCAGAAATGCGCTCACGCACGTTAGGGTGCGCGCACGGTGCGCGCACGGTGCACGCTTATAGATATTTATGTGCTTTTAAATGCAATTTTCTCAGGAACTACTGAACAGATTGACACCATATATGCAAAAGGCACATGCCTGACCTGAGGACTACCTCTTTGCCAAATTTCAAGTAATTCTGTTCAGCTGTTCGGGCTGTACCTTCGACTAAAGGTCCTATGGGATAATGCATGGGGAAAACGTGTTTTGGGACCCCCTTTTTTCTCAGCCCCCGCTTGACGAATCACCCCGAGACTTTCAGGGTAGGAGCTGAGCGGAGCGCCCCATTAGTTTTGAAAATTTCGCGAGGATTCGTCAACCGGCGCCAAAGTTATTCAAAATAGAATTTTCAGATTTCCTATGGAAACACGGTCCTAACTATAACTATCTACTGGCGACCGCCAGTAGATAATATGTATATCTACATATATCAATCATTTGTTTCTGTTATTATTCAAAGGTCATCAGGATCTCCCCCACACTTCTAGTTCTTCGGTGACTTTGTCTTTGCTACAGGAATGCCTAATATGAGTCTCCTCTGTTGCAGACCATTCAATGGTGTCTCCCACCCAGCACTCTTAATACTGGTCCCCGAGTACCCAGCCGGTCAATGGAAATTTGTCGCTTCACTAACAGCAGCGCCAACTGGAGGAATCTACAGTGCATTTTTCTATGTTTGGGGCATGCTACAATGCTCAAGAGACAATGCTTGTGGGCAGGGGGGGGCCAACAGCATCAAAGTAGCTGTAAGAATTTGTTCTACACCCTCCTTACAGTACGTCAGCATTGAGTCACATAACCATGCCATATGTAAAAAGGTAGCTTCCCTGCCCACATCGAGGGCCTGCAGCGGAGCGGTCCTAATATATTTTGTTTAGCTTAAGTGGCATGAGGTATGACCGATGAATGTAGTTAAAATGAATTAACTTGAATCTGGCATACCCAGAGACCCCCTTGACCAGTGAGCACATCATTTTCCATTTGCTGTCTGTTAGCTGGCCACCTAGATGTTCCTCCCAAGTCAGTTTGCCAGCTAATTGGTTTCTAGGCATGTCTGTTTTAAGGGGTTTATACATCCAGGATATCAGGTGCCCCCCCACCCCCATGTAAAGGAGTGCTTTTGGGTTTTTCGATTGTGGGGGAGTCTCTGGGAAGTCCCTTCAAATCTTCCTAGCCTTACTTGCAGTCTTAGCATATTTAAAAAATTGGCCTTGGTCTCAGGCAAAAGCCTCCGGTGCCTTCTAGTAGGAGACAAATCACTCCCCGTGATATAGATCGCCAGCAATCTGTAACCACCCTCCTGTCACCAAGCAACAAACATGGTGGACCGAATATCTTTAAATGGTTCAGAACCCCGAAGTCAAGGTCCCTGGAGAAGGAGGGTCGTCTAAGCACCCTGGAGGTTATCCATTCCCAGATTTGAGCAGTATTTTGCACCAGAAAGGACAAGTCTCCCCACCCTGGCTTCCCTCATCAACAAGTCTATCAGGGGTACGTCCTCATGGGTCCACCACACTGACCATTTTTCACCTCCATTTTGCCACATATTAGATGTTTGCAGCGTGGTAAGAGTTCAATATCAGGTACCCCATCGCCCCCTACTCTTGATCGTTTCAACATATTGAGCCCTACCTGACTTCTTCTGTCCGCCCTTAACAGGGAGATTAAAAGGCTATTTAACTGCTGGAATGCAGCTCATTGGATGGGAGTCAAAGAGTTCTGGATTACCTATAGGCACCATTTTAGTTATAGCCACACTGCCCACAGTGGATAGGGGCAGGCCAACCCAGAACCTAATAGACGAGTGCAATCCCTCTAACATTCTCTCCACATTACTGGTGTATTGCGCCTCAGACTTTGCCACCACCATCTTATCTTATGCGGATATATAGAGCTCCTAGCTACCAGAAGTCTTCCTAGCGCTGCATGAGTCATAGTGTGCACTTTGAACCATCTGGAGCTATACACTAAGGTTTAGTTGGGGTAAAGCCAAGGTTTTAGCAATTTTAGGAATTTAGTTTCATTGGGTTCCATTTTTAGCTCAGTTGGCATTTAGTTCCATAATTTGGGGGACAAGAAAATGAAAGATCTTCCACCCCATCAGGTCCTTTGAATATTTGGGACCCTCAGATAGCCTGCCTTGGGTCCTACTAGGCGTTTAGGGTGTGAAAAAGGCCCTAATCAGGGGGTCCCCTGTGGTTAATTGATTGGTCTATGGGTCATGTATAGTGCATTGTATTGTATTCTTTTCTCCACTGGAAGCCAGTGCAAGGAGGCCAGAACACTTTTAGCTGAGGAGTATTTGGGTAACTTGAAAATAGTCCTTGCAGTAGCATTAAAGCTACTTGAAGTCTCTTAATGTCCACTTTAGGTGAGCCCAGATTCAAAGTATTCCCGTAATCCATGAGGGAAAGAATGAGTGCCTGGATTACAATTCTCCTAGAGTATGCAGGGAGTAACTGTAAGATTTAATGTAAAGTTCTCAGCACAGAAAAACAAGATGTAGTCAGTTTGTTTGCTGGGGCTTCTATTGCTAGGAAACTATCCAACCACATGCCCAGACTTTTTATGGGGGATGAGGGAGGAGGTGGAGTACCCACACAATCAGGCCAGCCTAACGATGCCTGAGGGGTTGAATTATTTCCCAATAACATCATTTTGGTTTTATCTTCATTTAGTTTTAATGAGCAATTTTCCATCTAGAGATCCACTTGAGGCAGGGAGCCATCTGGTGTTAGGATTCTGGACTTCTGGGGCAAAGGAGACAACCAATTGCATGTCATCAGCATAGGAGATGATTGACACTCCAAATTCATTAATGATAGAGGCCAGCGGCTGAACCTAAAGATTTAAAAGTGTGGGCCTTGGAGCAGGTCCTGCAGGAGCCCATGCTTCATGAGGACAATCTCTGAATAGCACACGGGTTCACACATCTTGAATGACCTTTCTTTTAGAAATGAAGAGAGCCACTTTAGAGTGCCATTCCTTATTCCTACTTCCCTCAGTCTGAGTCCCATGGTTTTATGGTGAAACGCTGCACTCAGGTCAAGGAGGATGAGGGCTGCAGCCCCTCCCTTATCCAGTAACCCCTTAACCTCCTCTGTTACTGCAAGTAGAGCCGATTCCATACAATGCTTTGGATGTAAGCCGGTCTGAGTAGAATCATGGAGGGAATTATCTTCTAAATACAGAGACGGGTGTTTATTATATGCTTTTCTAGAACCTTCGCTATGACTGGGAGCAGGGAAATGGGTCTATAATTCCCAGGACAAGCAGGGCCAATATTAGACTTTTTAACAATGACTTGACCACAGCATGCTTCCATTCACAAGGAACTTTTCCTGTGGACATTTCGGGAAATTCAAAAGTTCAAGGAGAACGGGAAAGATTTCTTGGCTTACAAGTAAGAGGATGCGGGGAGGGGCCAGGCCTAAAGGAGAACCAGATTAGACTTTACCAAATAGGACTGGCAGTCCATCTTCGGTAATCACTGGAAAACTGGAGAGATATGGTAATGGTAATGGTAAAGGTATTTCTAAAGCGCTAACATTCATCCCAAAGGATATCATGGCGCTAAGATTGAACAATATACAGCGAGCGTTTTAGTGAGTGTTACGGAACAACATGGTTTTAAGTTTCTTTCTGAAGATGAGGTAATCGTCAGTCAATCTTAAGTCGATTGGTAGTTTGTTCCACAACCCCAGGCATGGGCCAAGTCTCTGATTAATAGATAGAGCTTACCTTGTCTCTTGTAGCTCATTATAACTTGTAGATACTTTGTCTTGAAGGTAGGCTGCAAGTGCATTGCAGCAAGCTACTGAAAGAATAGGCATTGAGTTTTCAGTTTTAGGGGTAATAAAGGATTTCACTATCTGGAATAGCTCCCTTAAGGCTTTCGCTGCCATGAATATTGCATCTTCATAATATGAAGCCTTTGCCTTTTTAATCTCTTGATGATACTCTCAGTTGGCCAGCCAATAGTCAAGTTGTTCATTTTCATCGCATTTTTGTCTCTGTTTTCTTTTTCGTTTTTTACACCCTTTTCTAGGGCAAATATCAAACCATGGTACTGATTTCTATTTATTTTCCTTTTTTACAGAGGAAATGGGAATGTTATCATCCAATGAGTTACTGATCCACTCAGAACCAGAACCCTGACGAGCGTGCTGAGGGCTACCTAAAGCTTTCTCTCTGCTGCCAGATTGCTTGTTCTTTGTATCTTGACATTATTTAACCTGGGAAACTTGGCAATTCTTTTAAACACATTTTAACTTGGCAAACCTTTTAAATATTTCTATCTTACCACACTTTGCACTTGCTACTGATCACGCCGGATTCCGTCCTCGGTCCGCCACAGCAGCTGTTCCCGATTGAGCGGAGGGACGCAACTCACTTCTGCACTCGCTCACTTCCGGCTGGAAGGATGACGTGCTAGTGGTTCAAGCCCTATATAAACGGTATGCCACACCGGACATGCAGCGGACACGCGCAGTGGGCCCGATGACGGTGCACCAAAGGCAAACCCGTCTGCGCCCGTCCGCGCCTGGACTGCGCCCAGCACCAGAGACGCTGGTTCTCCTCTTAGCCACCAAACTAAACGCCTATGTTATTATAGCAGCAGTTTACGGATATTAAATCACTCTTCAATTTCTAATGCCGGAAAATGCACGTTTTATACTGGATAATTGCCACACATATAAGTCGCTTAAATGCGCCAATTGCGTTTTTTTACTAAAACTTAGCACAACAGCATGTGAACAGTACTCCAATAATCGGCCTCCTGCAAATATCAGCTCCAAGCCTAAGATAATACCTCAAGGAGCACTTATAAATGCAAGATCCCTGCCAAAACATAAATTAGACATTGCAGAGCTACTTGACGCTCAGGGCCTAGACCTACTTTTTATTACTGAAACCTGGGTCGATCTGGCATCAGGTCCAGATTTCTGCATGGCGGTGCCACCGGGCTACACAGTATTCAGGCAAGACAAGAAACACAAAAAGGGGGTGGTCTTGCCATTATTTATCAGGACACATATGTAGCCTCTTTTGAGACCATTCCCTCCTCAGACTGCGAGGCCGTATCTATCATTCAATTTTAAAATAGCCAATCGTCTCTCTTTCAAGGGACTACTACTATACCGCCCCCCTGGGGAACAAAAAAACGTGTTTCTGGTATTTGTCAATACACTTCTAGAGACCTCCGCTCTGGAGAACAATTTTGCTATCTTAAAGGACTTTAATTTTCACCCGGATGCGATTACGGACTCAAGCACCACGTCCCTACTTGACACCATGACACTTGCTGGGCTAAATCAAAGGGTTAAGGGCCCCACACACCAGGCAGGCCATATACTGGACGGTGTATTTACAAACTATGACGCTCTCGAGATTAAGGAGATCCTACCACTTAGCTGGACAGACCACAGCGCCATTATCTTTGAGCTTAATAAATCAGACAAGGCCAACCTACCCAACCCAAACAGTCAACTGGATTTTACAGAAATTGGAAACAGGTTGACAATAACCAGCTCAACATCCAGCTCACTAGCTCATTAACTAAACCACCACAATCAGCAGAACAAGCTTCTATCCACTTTAATCAATGGCTCACCACAATTGCAAATAGGATGGCTCTCCTCAAAAAATCTTCTAGCATCAGCACCACTCCCTCAGCCCCCTGGTTCTCTGACACTCTCAGACAAAAAAAACAAGGATGCAGAAGA
Source organism: Triturus cristatus (assembly GCF_964204655.1). Classification (NCBI taxonomy): domain Eukaryota; kingdom Metazoa; phylum Chordata; class Amphibia; order Caudata; family Salamandridae; genus Triturus; species Triturus cristatus. Next base: position 657,095,258 of record NC_140586.1, read on the forward strand.
CAGGAGAGATGCTGGAGAAGTAACTACGAGGAACATGAACTCGTAACATACAAAATCTTACTTTAGGATTACAAAAAACTGATCATATCTGAAAAAAGGTTCCTACTTCTCCAATCAAATCAAGGAGGCAGAAAGCTCCTCTAAAGAGGTCTTTCAGTTAATAACTAAACTGTCTACTTCCCCCGAAAGAAAAGGAAATGACCACTCTCAAGAATTTTGCAATGCACTCGCACAGCACTTTAAAAAAAAGTGGAGGAAATCATCACCACCTTCGGCAAAGGGGCAAAGTCTAACTCAGACCACACCAGAACCCTACAAAATTGCAAAGCCCCCACCTTCACAGAATTCAAAGCGGTAACTACTGACGAAATAACCCTCCACATCTCTCAAATAAAATCGGGCTCTCCCCGTGATCCTCTCCCTCCCACGATATTTAAACAAGTCCTGGAGATTCTGGGTCTAAGTCTCACCCGCATCTATAACGCCATGTTCAGTGAGGGTGTCTTTCCCTCTATCTGGAAAAGGGCCTCAATTCTACCCCTTTTGAAAAAATCCAACTTGGATGCGCTTGACCCAGGCAACTACAGGCCTATTTCACGCCTCCCAGCTCCAGCCAAACTGATTGAAAAGGCTATGAATAACCAGCTCACTTCATATCTATATGAACACAACTTGCTAAACAAATCACAATTCGGATTCAGGGCTGAACACAGCACCGAAACACCGCTTATAAAAGCCACAGAGGAAATAAGAGCAGCAATGGATGCAGGGGGTGCTGCGGCTCTTGTCCTGCTCGACCTGTTGGCGGCCTTCTATACGGACGACCACAAAACCTTGCTTAATCAGCCGAACTCTCTTGGGATCTCTGGAAAAGCACTGGCATTGGTTTCCTCCTTTCTTACTGATAGGACACAATCAGTCACCCTGGGTAACTTCACCTCTCCGTCCTTTACACTCCCATGCGGTTTCCCACAGGGTTCCTACACTTTATAATGTATATGTCTCTGAACTGGCAATAGTAATTAGATCCTTTGGGATGGAAGTAACATCCTATTCCGATGATACCCAAATTGTTGTGTCCATCAGTAAAAATATCCAACCTACAGTACAAAGATTTAGGGAGTGTATGACAGCAGTCAGCGCATGGATGAGCTTGCATTATCTTAAGCTCAATTCCGGGAAAATGTAGGTGATTTTGTTCGGTAACTTCTCCCCTTCCTGGTCTAAGATCTGGTGGCCAGATGATCTGGGAACAGCACCAATCCCAGTCCCCAAAGCAAAAAATGTAGGTGTAATGATAGACCAAAAACTGGACCTTGAAGCCCAAGTCAAGACAGTTACAACATCCAGTTTCTTCATCCTTAAAGCAATCGAGAAAATCCTGCCTATGATTCCTACAGAAAGCAAGAAAACGGTAGTCACATCCTTAATCCTGTCCAGGCTCGATTACTGTAATGGACTATATCTTGGTATTCCCATAAAGCAAGTAAGAAGGCTCCAGATGATCCAAAATGCGGCTGCAAGAATCTTCCTGGGGATTCCCAAATTTTAGTCCGTGGGCAAACACCTCCAGAGTTTGCACTGGCTGCCAATTCAGAGTCGTATTAAATTCAAAACCTTGTGCATTACATACAAGGCATTTCACGGGACCGGTCCTCACTTCCTGAGGCGGTCACTACATTGGTACTCGCCGAACAGATGCATCAGATCTCAAAGAGCTAAGCTGATCCGCACTCAAAGAGTCTTTAAATCAAACTGGAGGGGCAGAAGCTTTGCTGTAGGAGCTACAAAGCTCTGGAACTCCCTCCCTCTTCCCATCAGAAATCTCCCCTCCTTAACACTGTTTAGGAAGGCTATAAGACCTGGCTGTTCCTTAAATAGTGATCCGGCCTGCTCCTCTGGTTCTGCTTGCGCCAAGACACCATCTGGTATTCATGCGCTGTATACATTTTTTAACATAACATAACATAACATTTACTATGGCATTTGCTGCTGAGGGAGTCCTTCCCTACTGCAGGTCTGGTCACTGCCAGAGACGATGACCAGGATTCATTGTTTAGTTTTGACCACCTACGACCTTGACTAGAAGGGTCCTTACTATGTGGCAACAGAAAAGTACCCTCTAGGGTGAATGAAATAAAGGCATGGTCTGTCCAAATCATGTGACTTCAATCCGTGGCAGGGTTACAGTCTTGCACACATCCAAAGTCCTGTCAGCTTTATCAATCAATATCTGGAAAGTGCTCTAGGGAAAATCAAGGGGAACAGCCACCTATGCCCCAATGTTCCTCCGTCACAAAAGCCACAAAGGAAAAAACTGAAAAACAAAAAGAGATTCCTGAGCAAGAACAAGGCAATTAGGCCTTTAAACATCAATTTTCAATAACAATTATAAAGAGACTGATTTAGAGTCCGGTAAATCAAACAAATAAATGTCTTCTTTTATTTCCTTAATCTTCTTTGTTCCTTCTCAATTCTTCCATAGTGACATATTGGCATCGTTAGAAACGCCACAACGAGCTCAGTAGCCAACACGTGTTTCGTCTCGGGTGAATTGCCCGGCGACTTCCTCAGGGCTACAACAATAACAATAAAAATTGTTCTGTTCAAAACATTTGTCACTTAAGAATCATATTCTCACAAAATCTCAGTACACAAAAGGTCCACATAGATGGTGCAAATGTGACTCAGATAGAGAAAGAAAAGTAACCCTAAATCAGGGGAAAAAGAATATATCCACCAAGTGAAAGCTAACCGAAGACGTAAAAGTGCTGCCCAGCACCAAACGAACAAAAGGGAAAAAAGCGACAAAGAAACACCTTGAAGTGAAAAAGAAGCTCTATACTAGAAGTTTAATTAATTCTTATCATTGTGAAAATAAAGAAAGGGAATATAACAGTCCCAGTGTGTCATAAAGATAAAATGTAACCCAATTACGCCCATATGGTTTCCCTAAAAGATTTTTTAACTCACCATAAAAACAAGTCTCAAATGAAGTATATATTGTTGTTTATTTCGCCACACTTATGACAAATCCTGAGTGTAGATCCTTACACTTTCATTCGTGTATACATAAAAGGTCTAAGGGGAAGAGAATGTGAGACAAGACATCACCTTGTGTCTTATCCCCCACAGGTCAAATCATAACCATTGATCAAAAACGTACGACTTTCTTAGACATCATTTCAGACTAAAGAGAACCTTTCTCTCCATGCCTAGTACCTTGAGCAGTTTAAATACATCAGTAAAGCTAAAAACGACTAAAAAGTGAACCAGGTTCAGTCTATGTTATTCGGCACGTGACCTATGGCGAATCATATTCATATAAGAATCACACAAAACGAGTATCAGTCATATTAAAGGAACATTAAACAGAAAATACCTTCAGCGGATTACAATCCCGATCAAATGCATCAGATGACGGGGAAGGTTAGTATATCTGAAAATAAAAGACCGAATATAGGTCATACACATCTACCACAAGACCATGTCATCAGTAGTGTTTTTAATAAACCACGATGCCCATTAGCCAACTTAAGGACCTTGATATATATTTGCCTGTGATTCCCCGTCTCAGTAAAATGAGAACTAAGTAGCTGTTTTGACATGCAGTCTCTGACTTTAGAAAATGTACTGGATAACAGGACATAGGTTGTGTCGTGTAGGTCATCCCCTAGATATTCTGATATAAATATATACCTTAGTTTTGTTGGATAGACTACTGATGATATGGTCTTGTGGTAGATGTGTATGACCTATATTCGGTCTTTTATTTTCAGATATACTAACCTTCCCCGTCATCTGATGCTTTTGATCGGGATTGTAATCCGCTGAAGGTATTTTCCGTTGAATGTTCCTTTAATATGACTGATACTCGTTTTGAGTGATTCTTATATGAATATGATTCGCCATAGGTCACGTGCCGAATAACATAGACTGAACCTGGTTCACTTTTTAGTCGTTTTTAGCTTTACTAATATATTTAAACTGCTCAAGGTACTAGGCATGGAGAGAAAGGTTCTCTTTAGTCTGAAATGATGTCTAAGAAAGTCGTACGTTTTTGATCAATGGTTATGATTTGACCTGTGGGGGATAAGACACAAGGTGATGTCTTGTCTCACATTCTCTTCCCCTTAGACCTTTTATGTATACACGAATGAAAGTGTAAGGATCTACACTCAGGATTTGTCATAAGTGTGGCGAAATAAACAACAATATATACTTCATTTGAGACTTGTTTTTATGGTGAGTTAAAAAATCTTTTAGGGAAACCATATGGACGTAATTGGGTTACATTTTATCTTTATGACACACTGGGACTGTTATATTCCCTTTCTTTATTTTCACAATGATGAGAATTAATTAAACTTCTAGTATAGAGCTTCTTTTTCACTTCAAGGTGTTTCTTTGTCGCTTTTTTCCCTTTTGTTTGTTTGGTGCTGGGCAGCACTTTTACGTCTTCGGTTAGCTTTCACTTGGTGGATATATTCTTTTTCCCCTGATTTAGGGTTACTTTTCTTTCTCTATCTGAGTCACATTTGCACCATCTATGTGGACCTTTTGTGTACTGAGATTTTGTGAGAATATGATTCTTAAGTGACAAATGTTTTGAACAGAACAATTTTTATTTTTATTGTTGTAGCCCTGAGGAAGTCGCCGGGCAATTCACCCGAGACGAAACACGTGTTGGCTACTGAGCTCGTTGTGGCGTTTCTAACGATGCCAATATGTCACTATGGAAGAATTGAGAAGGAACAAAGAAGATTAAAGAAATAAAAGAAGAAATTTATTTGTTTGATTTACTGGACTCTAAATCAGTCTCTTTATAATTGTTATTGAAAATTGATGTTTAAAGGCCTAATTGCCTTGTTCTTGCTCGGGAATCTCTTTTTGTTTTTCTGTCCAAATCATGGTCCAGGAGATAATCCTCTGGGGTCCGTGCCTGAGAGCCCAGGGGGAAGAGAATGCTCTTGTTCTTGTTAGGTGTTAGCCCTGCCATGTCACCAAACCCCCCAGATGTTCCATCCCCGCAGGGACTGATTCCTCCAACCTCTGCAGATAAAGCCTCATCGGCAAAGAGTGAGAGCATGTGCTTGGCAGCTCCCAAGTGGACACCCAGTTTCTGAGTGCCCACCAAAGCTTTATAGTGAGTGGTTCGAGGGCCAGGGCGAACAGGAGAGGGGACAGTGGGCAGTAATTCCATGATGCGTGGAGAAGGGAACAAGAGGAGCGGGGTTCTAGGAGCTAGCAACCAATTTCATCTGCAATTTATTTGGGCATTTTGTGAACATCACTTGTTGCGGGTAGCGTGCACCACATAGCCTTGGCGATTCATGTATGCAGCGCCCATTGAGTCACACACACTGCCTCTGTGCTTATTCCTTCATCAGCTGCAAGATTGCTGGTTACTCATTACACTTTGGCAACACTGAGCGCGACTTTGTTTATATTTACATGCGCGCACGTTAATGTTAGATTGTAACTGCGCCCATACTTGGGTGGTACCAGACTTCATTGGGTTACAATAGACATGCGCAAGCCCACAGCTAGAACATGGAAGACGTTAACACAACTTCCCCTCCCTCCTACCTCCCGGGCGCACCCATACATGGGCATGTCCAACATTAATTTATCTACTAAACCTGCGCAAACCGCGGCCATTTCTTATTCAGGCACCTGCTTGCACTAGAACGTTAAAGCATGCGGGGACACCAGAAACCACACACCGGGAGATACTTTTCCTAAATGCTGACCCACTTAACAACAATTATCCTGATGGGCTGCACTATATATAGCGCAGCAATTCTCCCTCACTCAAACATTCGGGAGGACCGGGAGCAGTCACATAGGAGCAACAAGGAAAACTATCCTGAGGCAGTAAGAGTGTGTTTGAATACAGAGTGTCTGGTTTACCGCTCGTAAGCCCTCCCATGTATGATTGTGATTGATTTTGTTTTCCCTGACTTAAACTACCGTTCACGCAGAATGTGGTCTGTATGTTTTTCCTTTCAGGGCTGACAACTGGGGTTTTCCCCTCCTCTCCTCCGATGTGGCAAGTCGTTTTTGCATTTAGGGTAAGAACAGTGAAAATCTTTCTCACTTCATTAATTTTCTGAATTGTGTACACACATAGAGTGTCACAAGTCACATGAGTAGTCACTCACTTTTAACTGAATCAGTGCATGCATTGTTTTCAGTATTTTGTCCCAAGTATGTTGTTACAGTTTGTATATATTTTATTTCACTTTCTATATCTAGGCTTGACATTGACAGCCATTTCGGAAGTGGAGAGTGACACAGATCACACCCGCACAGTGGTATCTTCTTGCCACCAGTTGGTAAGAATGGAGCCCCCTTTCTTTGTACTAAGGTCCTGATGAATGCCCTGGACCCACTTGGGCCAACACGACAGAAACATGTCAACCGCTTATACTGCGGTTAGGGGACAATTATTTCCCCATACACCTTCCACTGATTTTAACATCATATAGTTACTAGTCACATTAAAACATATTTAATAATTATAATGATTTTTATTCTCACTCACTTTTTCAAGAGCCCCCACTTAGGTTAGAAGTGCATCCCTGTCGTCAGGTGTATGCCCGCCCTCTATCAAACCAAGGTTTTAGAGGGCGAGGACTGGTCAATGATGAAGCATGAAACCAGGTGGTGTGTGAGACCAATCCATCACATTTTGTGAGATGCCCTCACTCACAATACAACCATAACTTCACAGTGGTCACTACACTAGGAGCAGCTCTTGTTGTGGTTAACAGCCTGTCTAGTGCCACACTGTATCCTTAAGGGTTCCAACATCACCCTGCTATTGCAAATTCAAGCCCTTCGGCACATGGGAAGTAAGCTAACCAAGAAACAGAAAGTCCTGCTGAACCCCATTCAGTTTAACACTTAAGTAAGGTATGGTCATTCCAAAGTTTCAAAGGTTTTGGCAATGTCTGCCAATATCAACCAATTCCTTGTTGCTGTTGCGCACCAAGTGCCAAAGAGGTGTTAGATGCCTCAGATCAAGAGCCATGCTGCAATCAGGTATAAATCCACACTGATCTTCATGGATCAAATGGCCAATCACTTGCTGAAGTCGAATTGCCTGAACCTAACAAAGGACCTTGGCATCAAGGTTGATCATAGTTAAAGGTCCATAGGAAGTGACCTTTGCTGGATCCCCTCAGGCTTCAGTATTATGTGTTTGGAGGCCTCCCACATCAAATGGGGGGACGCTCTCCCCAAGCCAGTGCTGCCATAAAAATAAGCTCCAACAATTTCTCGGACAGCAGGGATGCAAATTATTGGTAGAAGTCTATTAGAAAGCCATCACTCCTAGGTGCCTTATTTCTGGATAGTGCTCACAGGGCCTCCCGCAAGTCGTCCAAAGATGTCTGCCTCCAGCTCCTTCCAGAGCAGCCCCAAGACCTGCAGGGGCACCAAGTCGGCCAGGAAGGTTGCGATATCCTTGGGGTCACAGGTGAAACACTTCGGTACACCACGCTTAGGTGTTACATTAATGCAAGGTTAATTGTGGCATGTGTGGTAACTCTACCCCCATCCAGTTTGCTGCAGGAGCAACACCAGTGAGGCCCCTTTCTTACTGTTTAATATCCAGGCTTAGAGCTTGTCAGGTTTATAGTCCTGAATGTGTAACCACTGCCTCTATTGCTTCCTTGACAATCCATCTAGCCTGTTGGCCATTTCCCCAAGGGTACTTCTCGCCTCTCTCAGTGTTACTCTCACCCCTTCCCCCCTTGCCTCGCTGTGTTGTAGGTCAACCAGCAGTGATTCCTGTGTAGGTAGATCTTTCCTTAGCTGTTGATTGAATTCATATACTTTGCCCAGGCACACCCCCTGAGCCACCGCTTTCAAAGCCTCCCATTGATTCCCGCTGTTGACAGTAGATCACCAATAGGTTTTCAGATAGGACTCTATTCATAGGTTGAGGTCGTCCCTGCATTTCCGGTCCAACAATACCTCAGGCTGCAACCTCAGAGTAAAGGAGTCCCCTATGCCGCTGCCCCAGACAGCGTCAACCTTCAACTGGGAATGTTCTGATAAATAACACACTAGGTACTGGGCCTCTCCCACTCTGGTTAGTATATCTCCTTACACCAGTATTCAGTCTAGCCTGCTGTACGTGTGATGCGTCGAGTGACATGAATATATCTTGTCCGTTGGGTGAAGTTCTCTCCGCACATCAACACTACCCATATTATGCATGACTTGTCGCAGTATAGCCATCATGCGATGTTTCGTATTGTGCCTTGGGGATGCCCATCAAGTGAGCCATCTAATATGCTGTTAAAATCTCCCAGCCAGAGAGTAGGAACTCCAAGGCAGTCTAACAATATGTCCTGGATCTGCAAATAAATGTCCCCCTCATCGTGACTTTAACTGTATATTGGACACAACCCTGGACCGGTCGAGGGGCCCTCCTGGCCCGCTTTCTGCCTCAGCTAAGATGGTGTTAGACGTAGCTCTACAGTTGCAATTAGTCGATGTGTAGAGGGCGCATCCGCACATCCAGGGAGGGTACATACATTACTCTGCTCCGCATGATGTTCACACCCGCATTGACTATTGGTGCCTAAGGTGTTGGATTGCTCGTCCTCCCCCGCACCTTCTCGGATCATTCGCCGGTTGTGGTCATCATTGCCGCTCCCACCCTCCCTATTCATTGTTAGACTCTGTATTCCACACAGAGCTTACGGATGCGATTTCTGAATTTTTCACGACCAATGTGGGTACGGTTGACTCCTTCACCATGGTGTGGGAGACGTTCAAGGTCTACATTCGGGGGGGTGGCCATTAGTAAGCATGCGGGAGTTCTTCGCGTCATACGTGATTGCCTTGCTCTTCTTGAGGCCCGTTTGTCCGATTTTGAGGCACGTTAGTCTCGCTCTGGTGATCCTGAGCTCCATGAGCAGATAAAAGCCACATTGGCCGAATTCCATGAGGAAGCTGATCGAGAAGTTAAACACATGGGCAAGTATGCATTTGGCAGAGCCTATGGAGAGTCTGACCGGACAGGTTCAGTTCTGGCGGCAATGGCATGTCACCGCGGGGCTCTGGTGACATTGTTGAGATAGAGGGGGAGGATGGATCGTTGCTAACAGAGAGCTCTGCGATCGGTGCCCGCTTCCGCTCCTATTACCAAGAGCTGTATAGCTCTAAGCTCTCCCCTAGTGACGAGGATATATCCGGCTACCTGGAGTACATACAGCTCCCCTGGTTACAGAACTGGCACAGAGAGTTCTTGAAGCGCCCTATCGAGGTGGCTGAGGTCCGACTTGCGTTGGGCTCCATGCGTGAGGGGAGTGCCCCTGGAATGGATGGCCTTACGGTCGCATTTTATAAGGGCTTCAGTGACCTCCTTATCCCACATCTTACACTTTATTTCATGAGATAGCTGCCGAAGGCACTATGCCCCCTACCATGCGCGAGGCGTTGATTATTACTTTGTTAAAACCCAATAAGGACTCTCGCAAATGCTCATCCACTCTCGCTCCTCATCGTGGACATCAAATTGTATGCTAAAATCCTCGCGAACCGTCTGTCGCCACTGTTCCCTCAGCTGATAGGGCCTGAACAAGCGGAGTTTATCCCCGGTCGCACCCTAACACATAATCTACGTACAGTTTTCGGAGCTCTGCAGCACATGCGGCCCGAGGTCAAGGCCGTTGCGGTCTTCCTCGACGCCGAAAAGACCTTCGATTCGATTGAGTGGAAGTTCATGAAGGCTATGCTCGGTCGAATGGGTGTTGGCGAAATATATTTGCAGATGCTCTCGGAATTGTACAACGCGCCTGTGGCCAGAGTGATACAGTCTCGGCACAGTTTTCAATCTCACGGGGCATTCGTCAGGGTTGCCCGTTGTCCCCGTTGTTGTATGCAGTGGCAGCTGAGCCCCTGTTGCGGGCACTTCGTGAATATCACGGACACAGGGTACTTCGCTTCCCTCGGTACAACCTCATCACATCCGCTTACGCTGACGATACCCTTCTTTACTTCAGAGACCCTGAAGTACATCTCTCCCCGGTAATCCGCGAGGTTCTCTGCTTTGATGGACTATCTGGCTTAACGATTAACTGGGATAAATCTATAATTTTCCCTCTGACGCCGGCAACAGTACGATTCTCGCTAGATTATCCACTGCAGTGGACTACGGAGCCTGTATGGTATCTTGGCATTCACGTCCATTCTGATGCGGAAATTGTGCTGAAAGCCAATTATGGGACAGCGATTGATAAACTTGCTGACGATATTGACCGGTGGATACGACTCCTGCTTTCTTTGACTGACCGCGTTGCCCTGATGAAAATGGTTGTCCTCCCTCACCTACTATTTCTTTTTGTAAATATACCCATAGTTCTTCCATAGCATCTGTTCCGCGAACTCCGGTCTTTGATGACTAAATTAGCGTGGGCAGGTAAGACTCCTAGAGTAGCGTTGGACACGCTCATGCTACCATATGCTGCCGGGAGATTGAATGCCCTGAACCTTGAACTATATTATAGGGCTGCACAGGCCTCGCACGCGCACAGTTGGGTCCATGGGCCCCGTGAATTACCTCATCTTTAAATAGAGGGGGTTGCTGCTGTCCCGCACACCTTGCTTCGCTTTTTCACGCGGGTCCCTTCGCGGCGATGTGGCATACTTGACTCGATTAACTCTGTTCACCATGCGTGGAACGCGTTACTCGGTATATATGATGGCGCTCAGCTCTATTCACCCCGCCTGCGTGTTGAGTGGTGCCATTGGTATGCCCTAAGCTCGGATGGGTGGACCCTTGAGTCCCTTCACAAGCTGCACATACAGACTATGGGTGACCTCTTTCGGAATGGGCGGGTGCGCTCTTGGGAGGAGGCGGCGGGTGCTGACAACAAGCAGACGGCACTGACCAGATTCCATTTCTTCAGGATCCGACATGCTCTGCGGGCAGTTCTGGGCGAGGAGCTGCAGGAGCCTTTCGATATTCCCCCCTTGACCTCCCTTTCATGTGCCCAGAGCCCATGCAAATTGATCTCCAAATTATATACCTCTGCTCTTGCCTCGAAATTTCCCCCCCTCAGTAGGGCTCGACAAGCCTGGCAGTCCGATGTGGGCATTCCTATTACGGATGACATCTGGCTATACTGTTGTACAGTCACTCGGCAGATTTCTGTTAATGGCCGACATAGGCTTGCCCATTTTAAATACTTAAATAGAGTGTACCACTCCCCTGTGCGCCTTTTCAGGTTTGGATTGCGTGACTCTGTGGAGAGGTGTGGTGCAGCGGCCAGCGCAGCTGACTTCGGAGCACAGGGTTCCCGGTTCGATCCCAAGCTCCGGTGGCAGCTCAGCTCAGCACCGTGTGACTCTGGGCAATAGCTCACTTAATTTCCACTACGGCCCCCTGCGCCTTGAGACCCGTAAGGGTGAGTAGCTGCGCTATATAAAAATTGACTTATTATTATTTATTATTACTCTGATGCCTGTGAACGATGTCGCGCTTCCCACCCTGGCTTTTTTCATCTGGCATGGCAGTGTCCTCCAGTTGGACACTATTGGGATGCGATTTTTCATAATCTTAGTGACATACTGGGATGCACCCTGGCTTCGGATCCCTTGATGGCACTCTTAGGTTACACTAAACCTCTTAAGAAGATTATGTGTAAATTGGTTGCTTTCGGCCTCCTCTTGGCCAAGCGTAGGCCGGCGATGAGATGGATGAGGGGGCCGCTGCCTACAATTGCGGTATGGGAACGTGACATGGTATACTGCCTTACTCAATCTGATGTTTATAACGAGATGCGCCTACCGGGTAACCCCCGAAGAGTTTTTGGGGCCTCTTTGCCCAATATCGTGCAGCTTAACTGTCTGAGTCTGATGCCCCCGATGACTAACTAACGATACTGTTTGCGCTTTGTCTAGTCAAGCCCTGCAATGTTGATGTTGATACTCCTGGTTCCCTCAGGACTGTACACTTAATGTTGGGCTGGCACACGCAGGACAGGCGCCCGCACATCCACGCACTGTGTAATGTTCTATAATTCCCCGGATTGCTATGTCTCCCGCGCTGCTTCTCCCCCTGCCCTTCTCCGCTTGCTCACCATTGTCTTTTGTATTGATATTATTCAGTTGTGTATTTGGTTGTGATTTCAGCGATTCGCATTTGTGTTACTTTGGCCTTTGTTCTTTCATTTATTATTCGCTATGTATTTGTTTTGGTTTTCTTCTTCTGCTGTATGCCTTAAATTGCAATAAAATACAATAATAAAAAAAAATTAAAAAATGTCCCCGTCATCTTAATTTGGTGTGTAGAGCTTGAGGACACTGAGGTGCCATCAATCCAACACTTCCCACAGTAGACAATATCTCCCTTCCACATCCGACTCCCAGTACGTTAGCCAAAACCCCCCTGGCAAATGTTGAGTACAGAGAGGAGAACAATTCTCCCCTCCATTTCTTGGTTAGCTTTCCACATCTTTCAAGTGTGTCTTCTACAAGCAGGCTATGTGCATGTAATATAGGCGTAGAAATGTTAATACCCTGTCTCGTTTCACATATGTGTTCATCCCACAGACATTCCAGGAAAGGAAGTTATACCTATCTGCAGCCATAGGACCATGGAGTCTTGCCCACCGGACTGCAGTCTTCCCAACCACCAATCCTCTCATATCTGCAGCCCTCCCAGGCCTCCTGTAGCGTTGGAACAGTGAACCAGAATACATAGTGCCACAGTTGTGTAGAACGTTGAACTGCCAACCTCTACTGCCCTTGAGTCCCTCCCTCCTCAGGTAAACACAAGTAAATATCTCAACCATGTGCCTGCCCATCTATCCCTTCCCCTCGAAGTCCAGTGGTCAAAGAAAAATAAGAAAAACTCAACACCCACTGTACTTGTGAAACGGTTATGTTATGAAATAGAATATGAGGAGGATGGTCCCTCCCTCGACACCTCGAAACCTGGAATGGTCACGTCTTCGTGAGGAAGGCCCACCACGGCTGCTCCAATCGTCCCTAGTATGTATGACCTTAATAACAAGTAATCATAGAGTTAACAAGTGCCTTACATGCTCTGCGTCCAAGTTACATTAGTAATTGAATATACCAGTACAAACCAATTCAAGTTCCTGCTCTGCTCACTCATGCTGGGGGGAAGGGAGGGGGGGGGGGTTCAGGCGACTGCCCCCCCAGTCTCCAGGTGAAGTACGGGGCATAGTCCACACAGTTCCATCGCAGTAAAGTCCATTCTGTAGGCATCATCGAGGTCTCCAGTAACCCCCTCCACAGGATCAGCGGACTCCTCTCCAGACTGCTACCCCCGCGTTGCCACGGCTCCCTCCAAAGTCAGCGGGCCATCTCCCCGCACTAGTACTCATGGCGTCCACGGTTGTCTTGTATCACGATGTTGCAACAAGGCCCCGGGAACCCGCCAATGACCACTCATCTTCTCTCTGCTGGACTGTGCCCTATGGGCCCCATGTTCCGAATCGGGCCCCCCATACCACTGCTATAGCCAGAGCCACACCTTCTCCGAATACTCATAGAAGTAGGTCTGACCCTGCGCCACTACTCTAAGTCAAGCTGTAGATAACAACATATATGGGAGGTTCAGCGCTCTGAACCTTGGCTTAACATCGATAACAGTCTTTCTCCATGCCAAAACCTTCCTGGTCTACTCGGGCAGACAGCGATGTTGTGTTTTTCATATTAGACAGTCCCGGCCTCATGGGCCACAGCGAGGATAGTTTCTCTATCCTTATAACTGAAAACCCTGGCTATGAATGCCCTGGGAGGGAGGGGGCGGTGGGGGGACACAGGCAGCCTAGTCACCTGCGCTCTGTGCACTCTCTCAATGACCAACATTGCAATAGTGTTTTTAGTGTTTGTAGTATCGATTGTTCCAGGAAACACTCCAGAGCGGTTCTCGCCAATCCCTTGGGGGCTAGCAGTCCCTATAGGCAAGCAGGTGTCCCTGCGGGGAGCTGCCTGGTCATGATGAGAGAGGGGGGTCCTAAATAGTGCTACCAAGATCCTTCAGCACCCTGAGGACCCGAAAATCCATGGCGCCAGCCTAGTCCAAGGTGGCCACCTCCGCTCCCATCCCAGTCCTGTGGGGAAGCAAGCAGTCCTCCCAGCGCCTCGAGTGGGGCTCACTCGATGGAGCCCCCAACCGTGCACCAAGCTCTCTCTGGGCATCGCATGCTCCAGTGGCAGCCGCCGCAGCCATCACGGCCAAAATATCAACATCACTGCTCCGTCCGGGTGTCCAGGTGAGTGTGTCTGGTAATTCCCAGTGGCACTGCAGGATTTAGAGGGCAGGAAGGTGCAGAATCATAGCTTAGGGCAGGGGAGCGCGCTAGTCTCGTGTCTATTCGTCCATCTTGCCTGGCCGCACGCCACGGCGCGAGTGATAGTTACTTCTTTCAGAGCTGATATGGATCTTCTGTTATTTTAAAATCCCTCACATGCTCCTCAAGATCTTTCTAACTTCGGCTCCATTTCTCTCCTTTCGTTCATCTCTAAAATATTGAAACATATATTTTTTTCACATCTATTTTCCTATTACTGACCGCTCCTTAGTATCCCGTAAAAGGGCGGTATCACCTTCGAATTTTGTGCTCTCTGGTGTGCTCCAGGCCTCGGGCATGGCCCACTACTGTTTCCATCTATTCTATTACTCTACATTCCGTTAATTTCTCTTTTGACTTTAATTTACACTTTTATGCTGACAGTTTTAAGACCTATTTCTCATTTTCCAGTTCTCTTCATAATCAGATTGTTGCCTGTCTTTCTGCTGTTGAAAACGGTATGTTGTTGTATGTTTAATACTCAACCCTAAGAAAACTGAAATTTTAGTTTTTTCCCCTGCTTCTTCACCTACAACTACCACTACTCTTGTTCTCTTTTCTTCTTTTTCCTATTCAGGTGTTGCCCTCGGGTAGGAATTTTTCAATCATTCTCTACTTGTTTTTTCTGAACACCTCTCATATGTGGTCTAGCATTGTTGCTTTCATCTAACATCTGTAAAATCAAACCTTTTATTCCTTTTTCGTTAATCATACTGCTTCTTCAGTGTTTGTTTTTTTCTCTCGTCAACTATTGCTCTTCACTTTAGATTGGTCTTCCTAAATATCTAATTTTTCTGCTCTAATCTATTAAAAACTTCTGTATTCATCTTTTCTTTGCTCTCAACTATCGCATTTGTATCTCCTATGGGCACAGCTTCAGTGGCCTCCGACTACTAGGCAGCTCAGAATCTGTTCTCTCTGTATGGTCTTCACATCATTTACGCTCATTGAACTCTTTATAAATACGTTCTCGCTCTCTCTGTTCTGGGTCGCTATTCTGTCCGTTTTCCGACCTCTAGAACAACCTCTTAATACTCTGCTCCCACTCTAATAGTTTCAGGAAACTTTTAAAGGCGTACCTGCTGACTGGTGCAGAGTGAGGTTACCTTCTTGTACCTTATGTTATTATTATCATTACTCTGAATGTAACCATTCAATGTTTGCACGTGTGGCATCTTGGGCTAACGGAGAAAAAAGCAGGGCCCACTCAATATCCCTGCGGGCCTGAGTAATGGCTCAGTGCTCAAGTATGTCAACCATATATTTCAATTTATGTTTATTCTTTTAGGCACGATTTATTTTGTCCTGACAAATACCAATGTGGTATAAGTGACCCCGAAGGAACCAGTGTTTTACTCATTTGCTTCTTGATTAAAAGCACAATAAAAAATGAATTATCATATAACTATATAATTAAATAAAAAAGACAGGATCAGTAAATACGTTTTAGTTTTACAAGAGGTACTCGAATGCTCCATGTCATATAGGTATCCCTATATCAAAGGGGTAGTTTGATATATCTGTGATGGATAGTTCAGGAATAAAACATGTGAAGGCAGAATTCATTAGCTCTGAAATATCGAACTGCAACTTCCTATGGTTTAATAATTAAAAATTCAAAGATTTCTCATCGTTTGCAACAATCGCTTCTTACGCTGAATCCTGTGTAAGAGTAGAAAAAACAGAAAATGAACCTTTTGATTCTTCTAACCCAGGTCAGTGGCAACAGAAATTAGACTGGCCTTCACGCGATACGCAGGAATGGGTGAAGGTAGTCTGACAAGGCACAATTTAATATACAGGACCCTTACCCGCTTTCGTTCCACTTCATGCAAATAATGTGTAAAGGCTGATAAGCATTTAAACAAGAGAAAGGGCTCGATTTTTTATTTCATCCCTGATCAAATGGGGAGATGACCACAGATTATCAAGAGCAATGAACATCAAGTGGTCATGTACATATTTAAGTCATCTGAGATCTCCTTCTCCTCACATTGGGCCTCTATAACAGGTTTCAGCTTAATAGTACCCCATATTCAGACCATTAAAATAGTGGTCTCTACCAAACTACCGATTTAATGTTTCTGAAGCCCATTTCCAGATACAAGGGGATTTTGGGTGTGCTCTGCAACAACTGAAACACGTTATCAAAAATCGTTTTTCTGAGCTTTCCAACATTGATACATCAACAAACCCCAGTATTAGTGGACAGACTTGGCTTTCATCTTCTAAACTTCAAGCCCTAAGTTTTTTGACACATGCATGTTTTGTATCATTGATATCATTGTTGGAGCCATTTTGCTATAATATAACAATTTTGACTTGTGCTGTGTGCTACTATGACCAGGCTCTTGGTGGAGCAATGCTGCTATTTTCTTGCTTTCCATTAGCCAAAGAAATGTTAGTACCAAGGTTGTGGTATTTGGTTGAGTGTCTGCCACGTTTTTGGCGGGAGTCACAGTACGCCCTCACAATGGATGCATACAAAGGCAAGCCCTGCTGTGGGCAGTACCAGGTATAGTTATTCTACTCAAAAACCAATTTACTCCTCAGATACAACAAAACTACTACATTTGTCTCCTATATGTGTTAGCTATGAACATCTAGTGTGCATTGCTCAATTGGGCATTTCCACTACAACTTCAACTTCTAGTGATTTACTCTTGATAAAAGCTATGTTACCCAGAAACTAAATTAAAGGAAAACTAAATAAATGATCGTTCACTCTCTAAACAATCTCATGAACATCATGACTTAATACCTGAGGACAATTTGTCCAATCCTTAATGGAATCATGGTTTTCTGAAACTTCTCTAATAAAAACTCATAAAGCAGTAGTGTAGCCTATCTCATGTTTGAGGAAAAATACTTTGAACCGCCTTCAGCCCTTGGCAGCCTGTAACTTTGGGGGCACCCCAGCAACCAGGAGTCTTTGCGGCCGGAGCTGCTGCATCATCACCAAGCACCTGGAGGCGCTATAAAATCAGGCGCGGGTTCCCGCAGCATGGGACCCGCTTTCAGCCCTTGGCAGCCTGTAACTGGAGGCATCACAGCGACCAGTAGTCTTCGCGGCTGGAGCCACTTGCATTATCGCCAAGCGCCTGGAGGCGCTATAAAATCGGGAGCGGGCTTCCGCAGCGCGGGACGTGTGCGGGCATGGCCGGGCCGCGCCCATCAGCGGCCAACAGAGGCAAACAGAGGCAAACAGAGGCCAGGCTGGGAAATCCCTCTTTCGGGTTGGAGCCAACATGGGTTAGCGCAAACTCCCTTGTTCTAATGACTTGTTAAAGACTAAAGCAAAGGTACCTCGCAACTGTGCCTCCATTATGTCCTACCTGACAACTGCTGTGGGTGCTATAACAACTGAGATTCATAATGTAGAAGCACAGTTGGGTATGGGAATTGAGATAGTCTCTAGCAATACCCCACCATTGGCAGTCCCATGTAGCACAATCTCAGGAATAGATGCCGCTGCTGATCCTGTAACAGGGGCCTGTGACTCCATTCAGGCAAATGCAATTATGTTGAACTCATTCCAGGAACAACAACCTGGAGTAGGTGGAAGCCCGGAGATGAATACACTTATGGAACCAATCACAGCCCCTATTAAGAAAAGGAGGAAGAAAGGTGTAAAGGCAGGAACGAACAAAAAAGAACTGGCAACTCAGGAGGGGTTTAGAAGTCATCCGATTATGGAGGAGCGGCTGCTCTCCTACCCTAATACTAGAGCTACGGACTTAATCTTAACTCACATTGACGCTCTTTTTGGGAAGCTTAGGGAAAAATGTATCAATTGTGTGAAATTTGGGGTAGATAGTTTAACGAAGAAACAATCTTGTTTAGAGTGAAAAATAGATGCTGGCGTAGGTTTTAATGCTACCCCCAGGAAGAACATAAAGTGACACCTTTGGGGGGAGATTGTCCTAGTATTTCTTTTCTCAGGGCCCCGGAAGTCCAATGAGCTTACCTCAGGAATTAAAATAGATGCCAGTCAGCTGGATAGCAAAGGAACACAATGGAGGCCTGAAACCAGGCATATGGCGGGATCTGGCAACTTACAAGGGTCTGCTAACCAAGTAAGGCTTCATCTACCTCCTGAGGCTACGCCATTGGTGACAGTTTTAATAGAGGTACCCCCTCTCAAGGAAAATGTAATGGAATCAACCGAAGAGCTTATTCGTAAAGTCAAATTTGGGTGTAAAACACATTCTGAGGAAGGGTTTAAAGCATCCTCACATATCTTAAAGGCTAGGCAAGTAGGATGGGTTTGTCACCGTCCCAATCAAAAAGTGGGAAATTGTGTTGTTATTAATTTCGATCACAGAGATGTAGTGGGCTGACTTTTTCAGGGGAACCAACACTGTGGTCAAGGTGGAATCACTGCATTACCTCTGGGTTTCTTTTACCCGCCAGAAATGGCTGTGCGAGCAAATAACCCAATTGCCCTCTTAAGACAAACATCGGGAAATGGAAGCAATGAGTTGGGTGTTAGAACCAAGCCCAGTGGTGGTCATATTTTTCAGATGAGGATGAGTGGGCATCCCTTAGCCCACTCACCCTTGGTGGATGTTGCTAGAGAAATCGCCATTGACAGTAGGTTGGAATTAGCAAACAGATTCACCCCGTTGAGTCAGTTGGATAGTAATGACTGACTAACCATCTGTTGTCCCATACAAAGGCAGGAAGAAGGTAGTCGCAGGGAGCATACAAATAACCCGACTTGTGGAGATGAGTCAATTAGGGTAGGGCAAGCCGAAATACTTAGTTGGAATATCGCAGGGCTAAGAAATAAAATGGGTGATTCTATGTGGAATGGTTTATTAAGGGAGCACGATGTGATTCGGCTTCAAGAATCATGGGAAATCAATAATATTTTCTGGCTGGATGGTTATACAACTTATTTTGAACCTGCAAGGCCATCTATAGCTAGTAGACCAAAAGGTGGTTTAATAACCCTTTTTCATTAAAGGTCTCAGGTAACCATCATAAACTGGATTCTGGGTCAGTAAATTGTCTAGCAGTTGAAATTGCATCTATTAACTCAGCCAAGGTACTAATTGTTAATTTTTATAATTCATTTGACAGAATCTCTGCCACCGAGCATCGGTATAATCTTAATCGTTTTTTGGAGTCTTATAAGGAGAAACAAGTCACACCTTATTCGGTTATTATTTTAGGATATTTTAATATACATTTCTGCTTAAAGAACTGTCATGTTACTGATAGCTTAGGGCCTGGCAAGTATTCAGAGACACATTTCGAACACTAACAACAAGGGGGATTCTTAGAGGACACCCTAGTGGAATTTGGTCTTCTGTATCCCAATGATCTATGTGGGAAGGATGACACCCCATCTTTTAAAGGAAGGGGAATGAACTCCACCATTGATTATATTTGTATTATTACTGTTCTGGAACCCTATGTTATAGCATATACGGCCATGTGGTCACAGCTTAGTGATCACAACCATATACATCTGATATTGGCAGGGGCAATCAGGTTCAATCCTGAGACCAACAGCTGTGCCTCTACTTTAGCCATTAAAGCAAAAGATCAGGGCCCTAGGCTTAAGTGGTGTAAGTTCATTCCGGACGAATTTTGTAATGATCTAGTAACCAAAGTAGGAGTGGAGATGGATCTCTGTCTTGATGATAGGTTAAGGGATAACAAGATTCTCACAGCCTTTGTGGAAATATGTAATCAGGGGGCTAGAGCCCTTACATGTAAGTGTAAGGAATTCCCCAATAGGAGAGAGAGGTGGTTTGACCACAATTGTACAGTCGCTCATCAGAAGCTGATGGTTGCTTTAAAAAATAAACCACAGGATAAACGTTGTATAGCTATCATCAGGAAAAACTGTAAACTGACGATACACACACGGAAATTGGAAATTAAACATAAGGCATGGATCGACTTACTGTCCATTGATGTAATCAGAAATAGTGCTAAGTTTTGGAATGCTGTAAATAAACCATTTTTTTCAGATAATAACAGTAGCCCACTGGAATGTAACATTCCGGAAGAGGAGTGGTTTAACCATTTCAAACATATATATGGTGTTCAGGGGGACCATGTCCCCTCAGATACGTCATATGTAGTGCAGGATTATAGTTTGGCCTTTACTGATAAAGTCGCAGCAGCCATCGATCAAATGTCAAGTAATAAAGCTCCGGGACCGGATGGTGTCCCAACTGATCTTTTTAAAACCAACATAATAATGTGGTCCAAATTATTAGCCGAAGTTTTTTATATGGCCTGTAAATTTGGCCCAGTCAGTTAAAGTCCCGGTTTTTAAAAAGGGGAATAGAGGAGACCCACATTGCTATAGGCCAATCTCACTGATAGATTCTGCAGTGAAGGTCTTAGGAAGAGTGGTCCTAGGTAAACTCACTGACTGGCTAAACGACACTAATATTCTCTCAAATTTACAGTATGGGTTTAGGAAAGGGAGCGGCACCACGGACCAGTGTTTAAATTTGCTTTTACTGACCGGGAAGTATACGATTGCGAAGAAAGGGACGCTTCATTTGGCATTTATGGATCTCTTCTCGGTCTTTGACCGAGTAAATAGATCCAAATGATGGCAACTGTTATTAAAATTAGGTCTGGACAAGAATATTGTACGTTTTCTGGCTGATTTATATCGGGACCTAACAGCCACAGTGAGATTTGATCAAAAGGGCAACCTTACGCACGGCATCCATATTATAAACGGAGTCAGACAGGGATGCAACTTAGCCCCATTTTTATTCACTCTATATATCAATAATCTTGAATCAGTTTTAGTGGGAGCTAGTAGGGACATCCCATGTGTTGGGGGGCGGTTAATTCCGGCTCTCCTATATGCGGATGATGCCGCCCTACTAGCTAGAACAGCAATTGGCCTACAGCATCTTTTAACTACCTTCACTGATTTTATGAAATCTTTGGACCTAGATGTGAATTTTTCTAAATCTCATACAATGATTATGGGTCTAAATGCACTATTGTGAAGGAAATGTGATATCATGGGTGACATCATTCACATACCTAGGTGTTTTATTTGATGAAAGGTGCATGTGGGTACCGCAAATGAAAGCAAAAAGAAATGTAATGGCCAGATCTACCCTGGAAGTCCTTGACTTTGCACGCAGATTAGGGGCAAAACCAATGCATGCAATGTGAAATATATATAGGGCCAAATGCATTGCCATATCAAATTATGGCTCTGACATATGGGGATACAGAGAAGTCAGGGATATCCAAATAGTGGAAAATAAATTCCTAAGAAATTTGCTATCTGTGCCACAATCAACATCTTCCTATATAATTCACCAAGAAACCAGTATAGGTTTCGTGTCTGATCTAATTGGAAAGGCACCTTTACTTAAAAGGATAGGAATTTGGATAAACCCAGAGCTAGAAATTAATCGCAAAATTATTCGCGATTGCCTAGCACTTCAAGCTAGTAGCATCCCCTGGTTGGGCTACGTGAAAAGGCTTGCAATTCAATTAGGAAGGCCAGAGTTATTTAACTCCCCAGAGGAACTTTTAAAGGCAGATATGCTCTGGGCTAAAAATACTTACCTGCAGTTGATACAGTCGGAAAGAGAGGCCAGGGAACTGACATAGCCATCGGTACAGGCACATCAATTATCAACTTTGTGTGCAATTGAACCCTATTTAAACATAGTAACTAATCAGCATCATCGTTTCCTTTTAGTGAGGTTTAGATTTAATCAATTTCAAATACTTCTCGCTAAACCAAAGGGTTTCAAAAAGATTGAGGACCTGGGTGCTTGCCCATGTGATAATTTTTCTACCCAGGACTCATTGCACTTTCTTTTATTCTGCGAGCATTTTCTGCACATTCGGAAACTGTTCATTTTACCTATTTTAAGGGGCAAAGGATTTTTACAGGCTAGACCTGCTTTGATATTTATACAAATGTTGACTAATGTTTGGGAAATTTTTAGTGTAGCCAGCCTTTTGACTGCAGCAGTTAGAATAAAGAAATAGAGAAGGATACTTATGAATTAGAACACTTTTAATCATTTCTAAACAGTTTTAATCAATTATAATATGATTGTTTTTGTATATTGATGATTAAGATGTATGTTTACTGTATCTTGTTGGTGGTTGTGCTAATCTACTGTTTTAATTGATGTTATGTAGTATGCTTTTATGGTTTTAATTAACCGAATAAAGTGAATCTGACTGACTTTGAGAACAAGCGAGACAATGGCATTGCTCTGATTGCTATCTATTTATTACCTCTGCTACTTTGAAATAATTGTCAATCTGCCCGTTCGTATTGCGCCTATTTCATCTCATACCTCATCAGCCTTATTAAATTATTGATTTACTGAGTATATAGATAACTTGTCAATTCAGTACTTTGAGATGGTGAACTCCCTATTAACTGGGACTGCCCCAATGAGGATCATCTGTGATTTTATTTTCAGGGCTAATGTTTCACCCTATATCAACTCACAAGAATTTGTTGAATTGCTCACTTTGTTAGCTTTTGTTCAAAGTGTTGTAGGCCCAATTATTGTAAAGAAAATACAACAGTGTATTGCTTGTTAACAATGGCTCCTGTCAGAGGAGACCTGCAAACTGAACTTACAACCTGCTTGAACCCTTTTCTCACTAGATTTCGTATCCTACTCCAATCCACATAAGCAAAAAAAAGGGGAAATAATCCTTATACGAAACTGGGATAGAACTGTTATGAAAAACTTTTAAAATGTCATTACACTATTCACTTGCATTGCAGATGATCACATTACAGGCCAACATTTTGCATGCTCTAACTGGATGACCTTGGCTGCTGCCGAATGAACACCAATGCACAAGAAGTAACCTATTTATAATGGAATAAGCCATGGTTTAATGAGTAATTTAGTAAGGCTAAAACTCCTGTGCTAGACTAAGCGACATTGGTGCAACTCTTACATTTACCATTATAAGAAATAATGGTCATAATGTTAGAATTCAAAGCTGGAATTACATTAAATAAAGAAATACAAATGACCATAGACCAATAATTTAATTCCAACTGGATCGCACTTACATATTTTATCAAACTTATTTTTCGGACAATGAAAGAGTGGTCGAACAATTTTGGTATTTTACTATTAATATCGATTGTTAGTATCTATATTATTCACTGGATCAATATTTGAGAAAATAACGCATTTGAAACAAGATAAGTAGAGGAGTGTTGCCCCACTGCTCTATGTGCAGTGTAAAGGAGAAAAAAAATGATAACAACAACTTTATTATCATTTTATTTTTACTATAACGGACTGAGCCAGATTTGGGTGGGCGGGCGGGCTGGGCTTCTTACAGCAGAATGAGTGGATGGTGCGCCTAAGTGTGCATGGCGGTTTGGCCAGCCGTCGTGGGATTGCCAAACCATCATGCGCAAATAACATGTTCTCAATCGGGCTGTTATAGACAGCCTGGGTTGAGAACATGCACTGGCTCCTACTCTCTGTCTAAACGCCAAAGTACAGCGCTCACACCAATCACAACTCTGCTGTCATGGTGACAGCAGCATCATGATTGGCTTAGGGGAGTCTGTAAGCCTGGGTAGTACCGGGATCGAGGACGAGCAGAGGATGGAGGAAAGGTGGCGCCTGGCGATCGGAGACAAGCAGATATGTTTTTTCTTTTTTTCTAAACTCCACCCCCACCCCCACCACAGTTCCCTGCCATCTGCCACTCCCTAAGCGCGACGTCGTCGTTGTGTAGACTTCCTTCACTCACTCCATTTACTATAAATGAACAACATAATTTGAAGTCGGGTGTTCCTTTATAACCTAGCCAAGTACCAATTCTGAATCAAATTCATATGTTCACTCTTAAACCTTTAAGATAGATTCCTAATTATTTAATTAAATCTTGCAGGGCTTAAACTTCTATGATAACACAGATGTTGGAAAATTGCAAGTTCGTCTATTTGTTGTAAAATTCCTCTGACCAATATATAATATGAGAAATTTAAGGAAAATTCTATCATTTTCCAGTAAGAATGGCCAAATATGGGCTATTTCAGTTATCAATGAACAAGGCTAGACTATACCAGTTCTCGGAAATTAGGAGTAGCTGGACTACACACTGCTTACCTATCAGCAATCCAGAATCAAGGAACTCATCTAGTTATTAGCGCCTCATGATTTAGTCGTGTTTGCCCTTTATTGAAATGTCTACATTGCCTTTCTATAAGAGAGTGCATAGTGTTCAGTTATGAATTGACTATAGGGCACTATATGCATACTGCATTATCTAGACGGGAATCCACCATATTGTCGTACCAGAACCCTTTGCTCTACATCAGCTAACCTACTGATCATCTCTGATTGTGTAAAACTAGAGTGGGTATTCACAGCAGTTCTTTGATCCTTTCATTTAGATGCAAAAAAAAATTATCATAGGGAAAATCATTGGAACACCATTTCAAAAATTAAGAGAGCTATTGGCTTCTTTAAGCTAGTTTAGACAGTCTCTGATACATGACATGGATGTTTTTGCAAGTTCATTAGTTGTTCTGCCATCAGTCAGAAAGTATTCTCTTTAATTAGCTACATTTGACTATTTCCTGTTATGAGTGGCATCCTGATGCCGTGAAACCTATGTGTACAATCACTATATATATTTTACTAAAATAACATTACTTTGGACCCAATGAATGTATTGCTAGGATTAGCAAAAGTAATCACATTACATATGCAGCATAGGGCAATGAGTCAGTCAACTTTTCTGCACTGTGAATGTTGACATTTGGCCTGTTATGTACAAACCCATCAATAAAGAAGTGCCCTTCAGTCCAGGTCTAGTGGACCAACACATTACTTTGTCAATGCTTTTCTTTTCTATTCTTTATGCTTTCACATGTTTCATTATTTTTCTAATCACCCTAAATTTTCTTTCCACCAATAAGAATATTTTTCTGTTGTTTGAAATAGGGTTACCAATATGTCAAATCAAAGGTATTCAGGAACTTGGCAGCTCTCAACCTATCTATGAGCTCGTCAGCTCGGGGGATGCGATGTGCATCAGTTTTGATGACTGAGTTGAGCCCTCTATAGCTCACACAGAACCGGAGTTCTGGTGTGGCACCCAGTGGGGCATCCTTGGGGTCCAAAGCCACAGGGCTAGTCTAAGGACGGTTGGAGGGCTCAATCACCCCTAGTTCTAGCATCTTAGATATTTCCTTATTGATATTGGCTCTCACTATGTCAGATAGCTTGTAGATCTTGTTCTTCACATACTGTCATCCCAATCAATTTAATGGGTACGCAGATGGGTGAGCCCAGGGGTTAGTGAGAACATGGAGGCAAATTGCCCCAGTAAGTGGCAACAGTCTCTCTCTTGTTCTGGGGTCAGGGTAGGGGAGAGGTTGACACCTTCCACTGACCCATTCTATTCCTAGAAAGATAGGAGGCCAGAACAGGTTAAATCTCCTCCTCCATTCCATCATGTCCCCAGGAGCATGATAACCCCGGACTTCTCAATTTTGGGCTTGAGGCGATTGACATGTAGCAACCTTTGGGAATTCCTGGGTCCTCCTCCTATCACTACTTCATTGCATATGGCGCAGACCACCGGTCTTGCAGAGCCTTGGTCTACACTGCCTCAATCACCCACACTTTCTGACCAGGCTGAAACTCAACCAGAGTTGCCTTATGGTCATGCCAAAGTTTCAAAACTGCCTCACTGGCTTCCAGCTTCTCACTAGCCTTCTTCAGAAGCATTACACTTGAGTTCTGAGAGCCAACACCTAGATGACTACATC
Source organism: Triturus cristatus (assembly GCF_964204655.1). Taxonomy (NCBI): domain Eukaryota; kingdom Metazoa; phylum Chordata; class Amphibia; order Caudata; family Salamandridae; genus Triturus; species Triturus cristatus. The sequence continues at coordinate 657,121,385 of NC_140586.1, forward strand.
CTGGGGGAGTTTCTTGGGAGCTTGCCCCCACTCTTCCTTTACAAGTCTGAGAGGCCCTCTGACAGGGTGTACATACAGGAGGCTGTACCCAACCCATTTTTGTGGCACCTTCTGTATGCAAACAACTGGCATGGTAAGAGGATGTCCTACTTCCGCCCCAAGGGCTCTGATAGGCCCATAATCATGCCTTTGTGAGTCTTGTTGAATTTCTCAACAAGCCCATTGGTATGGGTATGATAGGGTGTGGAGAGCTTGGAAGTTACCCCACATTTGTCTCACATGGACTTCTTGTGGGCTAACTTGACGTTAGGGCTCCTGTCGGACACCACTTCTTTGGGAAACTTTACTCAGGTTAAAATCCCCATCAGGGCTCTAACCACTGCAGGTACAGTCACCGTCCTCAGAGGTATGGCCTCTGGGTACCAAGTGGCAGGGTCCACCAAGACCAGGATGAACATGTTGACTAGGACAGTCTTGAGGCCCAATAATGTCAATGCCCACCCTTTCAAAGGAAGAACCAATGAAAGGGTGGGGAGCCAGAAGAGCCTTTAACTATCCCCCTGACTTCCCACTGGCTTGGCAGGTAAGACAGGACCCTCAGAATTAATCTGAGGTTAATCTCATCTGGGGCCAGTAAAAGTTGGTAACAAGCCTAGCAAACACATGGGTTGCCCCAGGCCCAGGAACCGTAGGCTTACTATACAGACGATTGTTTTCCCGATGAATCACCAGATACATCAGCAGCGGCCTCGGCCTGGTGCCATAGGCCCTCAAGAGTAAGGCAGTCTTTTTGAGCTTTGCAGAACTCCTCCTTAGGGGGCCCCCCTTCAGCTTGCCAACTGGCCAGCTCAGGTAGTGCCTCCTCTGTAGGTTCTGAGACATCACCTCAGTCTCAACTTCCTACCAGACTGTGGCAGTTTAAGTAACTAGTTTCCCACTCCCCCTGCTCGTCCTATATTTGTGTAAGAACCTGGGCCATTGTTCTGTTCTTCGGAACCTCTTCACTGCTCTCTTGGGCTGCCATTGGCCATGTGGTCAGGCACACCCACTTAGGCAACCCTAACCTCTCCGGGTGGGATGGAGCCCTACCTCCTTCTAGATGTTGTTCTCTATGTTGTTACTGGGCAGACAATCCACAGGCATGGCTGGCTCACAGCTACCTTTAAGGAACCTGAGAGCCCCTCATTCAAAGGGAAGCAGAGGCACAGGATAGTGACTCTCATGGTTGTCTGGTACTACAACATGGCAGGATACATTAGGGATTACTTGCTCTGAGGACACGAGATGACACTTAACAGTAGTCATACTGGCACCTGTGTCTTTCAGAGCCTCCACCCACTGCCCATTGATGATGACACACTGCCTATACTTGGAAGTATTGGCAGATATGTGGGCTTTTAGCACTGTCTCTTTGTTACACACGGACACCAGGGTTACACTACTCCCCATGCTGAGACAACCTTCCCCGCCCCAACGCTACACTAGCCATCCCCAGTGCCTTCCCACCAGTTGGGGGCTGTTACCTCTTTGACCATTTGGTGTCCCACATGATGTGCCCATATCTAAAGTACTCATTCCCTGAGGAATTTTTCTCAGAGAAGCTGCTCTTCTTTTGATTAGGTTGGTTATCTGGTCGCACGAAAGAGGGGTAAAGTCAAAAGTTAAGGCCAATCACAATGGTGTTTGGGTTGGATACAAGGGGTGGATTGGGCCGGGTCTCGGCTTACCTTTGGACTTGGAAAATATATCTGACGATATCCAAGAGAAGGTAGAGGTCAGCAAGGCAAGGTAGCAGGCTGTCTGGGGAGGTGTTTTCGTTGCCAGAGAGCTGCTGAATTAAGTCTTGGTGAAGCTGTCAACAATGGGGGGAAAAAGTTCTGAGTGGGAAATCTGGATGTCCCATCCGAGGAGTTTGTTGTCATCATCAATCGGGAGCCAGTCACCGTCCAGCCTAGGTGAGATTTTTACCTTCGGATTGAGACAACTTTTTGAAAGACAAAAACCTCCAGCAGGACGAAGCTGCATGCTATTGCTGAACAGGAGACACGAATCCAGATACTGCCACAGAGAGGTCGAGCTGAACAGGATTTGTTGCTGTGGAGAAGAATGTAGCAGGAGCTACAGAGAAGGCCGGCCGACCAGCGATGCACCTTGATAGGATTGACTGGGAGGTAGGTCCTGATTTTCTGTCAGTTTTCTGGGAACTATTTTGTGAAATATTTTCTAAGTCCCAAGATTTAGACAGGTGAAGCACTTCTAAAACCACTTCCAAGGCTCCAAGATTAGGGACAGTACTAAGGCGGTTAGGGGTAACTCCAGAGAGAGGCCAGGTGCAGAGTTGAAGGCCTCAGGAGCTTGTTCGATCAATGTAGCTCATACAGGAGACCAGACAACTATACCTTGGAGTCACTTCTGGTAGTCCTCGGTTCAAGGAGATGGTCAAGTTTTCCATCAAGTAGCAATGCAGTCCTCTGGTAGCAGCAGAACTGTTCTCTGGTCACAAGGTAGTCCTTCCGAAGTCTTTCACAGTTCCATTAGTTTACTGAAGAGGTGTTCTGAGGGGCCAATATTTATACCTGGTGTCAGCCTTTGAGTGTAGGGAATACCCTGTTCTACCCTCACATATGATTCTGGAAAGTTCTTCCCTTCCAATGCTCCAAGAAATTTGGGACGACAAAAAGCTAGTATCAGGTTCCTTTATGTATGCTGTAGGCAAACCCATTGAAGTATAAGTGGGGCAAGGAACAGCTCTGTCCCCAGCAATCCTGGTAGGATGGCCCATCCTGCTCACACTGTGTCACTGTCTGGGAGGAATACACAAAGCACAACAGCAGAGCCATTCACAGTCATGTGACACAGGACACTAGCAGAGGCACAAGAAGGATAGGGCAGGAAAATGTCAAGTTTCTAAAAGTGACATTTTCAGAATTGTGACTTAAAATACAACTTCACCATTAAAGAGGATTTTAGATTACAATTCATTTGAGTCCAAACATGAAATCTCCATCTGATCTCAGTCCACATGTTATCACTTATTAAATGTAATCAGGTAACCCAGTGCTAGTCAATGGGAGAGCTAGGTCTTACAGTAGTGAAAAGCAACTTTAGGAGTTTTTCGCTACCAGGACACGTAAAACTTAAACCCACATGTCCGTCTTGTTAAATACAAGGCACCCTGCCCTATGGGCCTTTAGTGTCTTAGTGGAGTCTTGCTTGTATTAAAAGGGAAGGTTTAGGCCTGACTAAAGGTTTATTTCGCCCGGTCATATTCGCAGTTTAAAACTACATTGCAGGCTTCAATGGAGGAGCTGAGACATGTTTTAAAGTGCTACTTTAGTGGGTAGCTCAATTAGTGTTGCAAGTCCACTAGCAGCATTAAATTTACATTCCCTAGGTACATGTAGTACTATATACTATGGACTTATAAGTAAATTAAATGTGCCAATCAGGTGTTAGCCTATTTTAGCATGTTTTAGGGAGAGAGAGAGCACAAGAACTTAAGCACTGGCAAGCAGTGGTAAAGTGAGCAGAGTACTAAAGCCAACAAAAACAAATCCAGCAGAACAGGAGGGGTGAAGGCCAAAAGCTTGGTGGAATACCACGCCAAGGATGTGACTTATAACACCAGTGATATGTATTACAATTAAGCAAATTGATTCTATACCTGTTCTAAATATGTCTGCTTGCTAGGAAGTACCTGGTGCCGTTCTATTCGAATTATGCAATTGTTATTTTTTTCAATTGTTTTTTATTGCAAGCATATGGTAGCCACAATTAGACGGTGGCATGTTTTTTCTGCTTTCTTTATTTTTTTATTTTTGTGGCATATGCTTGAAATGGAAAATAAAAACACTAATCAAACATCGCACCAGATTGCCAAAGCCAGAGCTTAGCCTGTTTAATGATTAATTGCATATTATGAAGTACATCTGTAAATGTGAAAAAAGGTTTGACAGCGATAGCTGATGTTATTACAGTAATAGTACTAATTGGACATAGGAAAGAAACAGAAGACAACTATTTGACATATCCCTGAATTCGAGTCTCGCCCATCAGTTACAAGCAACTGCCTGCTTTCGTGGTTTTCTTTGTAAGAGCCCTTATTTATTCTACTCCCTTTCAACCTAGGTCTGTTTTGTAATTCCTAGCAGGCATCACAATTAACACTTTCAATTTAGAATTGGTAGGCCGTAATTAAATGTTTTATGCACAATTAGGCTGACACAATTATCAAATAATGTGTCTGTGTGCAAAGCTATTATTAGGTGTTCTTGTATCATTCTTAATTGATTAATTATACTACTTTACATTCCTCCTGATGGTTGCACATTGTTTGGTTATATAGATAACATAATTCATGATCAATTTACACATTATTTTCTGACTTACTGTTAATGGTGGTAGACTTGTTTTTTTTTTTTTTGCGTATTCGCTTTATGCAATTGTCTTCAAATGATTAAACTTTCCATACCATTTTGAGGCTTGTGATATGATGCTCGTAATATTACATAAAAATCGATAAACAAAATTATTTGTGGATCAACCGACTGGCTCTTTAAACTTTATTTGTTTATCTATGTCAATATGCTATGTATATTACTTCACTTAGACCCCAATCATCTGTGCAGCAGTTGTAACCAAACCATTTTTCCGTTGCCCCCCAAGTTTACCTGTATTTTGTTTTTGAAAACAGTTTCTGGGACTCCTGACCTGATGGTCCCCTCAAGCATCAGATCTAGGGCCCCTTTGTGTGACCTGATTTTGGGGATGCCCTCCAATGAAGCACCCTCTTCAATCCCCACTGCTTAGACCCAGGCTAAAGAAAGCTAAGAATGTTCTGAAATGAAATTCAAAATATGCCAGCAAAGCTAGGTCAAAGGCTGTGGCCAGTGAAGTTACACATTTTCCAAAACTTCCTTTGCGGAATGATGCTCAAATATCTGTTGAAGGTGCATGTTTTTTAAGTATTATTAGGTTAGGGCAACACGTCCATTGTGTTTGGAATGTGTCATTTGTCATAGATTCATCCATAAAGTAGAACCTTACATTGTTACGTCTTACTAGGTCATCCAGACAACTTGTAATAAATGAAAACATTTGCCCTCCATTGTGCTACAATTCATTGAGGACCCCCAAGCCCCTAAAAGTTATAAGAAATCCTGTTATGCTGCAAACAATGTTGCCACAAGCAGCCCAGATAAACGATGTCTCCGCCCCTTCTTGACATATTAGCTCCCCCCACCCCCGAAGTTTGCGTCTAGTTGAGCCGCTGGCCTTAGTGCTAAGCAAAGTGCCAAATTGTGAAAAGAGCACAATTCTGGTCCTCATGCACAACATCAAAACACTGCCCACGTAGGGCACACATCCGTCCAACAGTAGCACTTCCACGCACCAGCAGGTAGCATGTGCTGAGCAAGACAATGAGAAGTGAAAGACTGCAGCAAGAACATGAAAAAGGAGTGTTAAAAGGTTCTGTTCAAGAATAATACATGCTGGTAAAGGTGGCAGTTTTGCAACAAGTTTCGTTGTTTTTTGATTTTTTTTAACATATTTTATTGAGATTTGACAGTAAAAATCAGGCATATGCCCGGCATAATCCGCTTGGCAACAAAGTTTCAAAGAGATAGCGACAGTAGAATTATCAATGGGTACTGTCTGTGTACTCAACATAAGAAAACAAGCCAAGAACTGCACGCAGACATCCCCGCACCCTCTACAAAGGCAAGCAAAATTCAAGATGCACCTATGACCCAGATGGGGAAACAGCATATCGTACCTGTGGGCCCACAGATTACACAGGAGACCATTTCTATGGGGATTGCGAGGGAAGAGGAGGGAGAGCAATGTCGCGACAACAAGGCAAACATGCGAGAAATAAGTTTTGCAAAACTGCATGAAACACAATGCGTTTTATGTTTAGTGACACAAGATCCAGAACTTCCTGTTGCAAAAGATAGTGTCTTTTTCAACACAGGGGTTTTGCTTTTAATGCCTTTTCCATCTAAGAAATCATTCACAAAACAAATTACTCCATCTACTAGGGAGAAAACAAATTCCATCTCAGGTAAATATAATAAGTGGATACTGATTAGAAGATAACTGGAGTTTACTAATTATTTCAATATCAAAACCATCACACAAAACAGTTATTACCAAATTCATTAAATAGGCTCCCACATATGAGTGCATAAATTCCTCAGGAAGGGTCGTCACATTTTGCAGTACACACTTAAACATATTACTATAGTGCATATTTAAATGTGTTCTTGTGAATTGCTTCAGGAATCTGTGCTCATCTAAGTTATGACTGTTAGTCCTGGTTCAATCCGAGACCATCTTAAATGATGGTTAACTCAAGCTAAAAGAGTAGAAAATAATAAAAGGTATTGCTTTAATGGGTATATGAACTGTTACATATGTGCTTTCCTAAGCTAGCAGCCAAATCATTGTTAGATATATTGTGACCAAAAATGGCTATCGGGAAGCCAGCTGAGAAGAATGGATTCTAAAATAAAACAAGCATTTGCAATGCAATAGGTCTCGCATTTGCAAGAGTTAGAGCTCTTGGCATTGAAAATGACAATGTTTTTTACCTTTGTTTTTTTTGTATGCAATGGAGTGATGTTTGCATAGCGCTATTGCCATTCGTATGACCTTTCGGCGCTGGAGAACCAGAAAGTGGGAAAAAGGTTATGAGGGGGGGATGACCAGAGTAATATGCAGGCTGGTAAAAAAAATACCATCATCCAGGAAATAGCAAACACTCATAGGGAATGCAAGATTAAGTAAAGGTTGTGAAATGTAAGCAAGAACAACATAGTTAAAAAGGTCCCCACCACCTTTTATGGCTCCTTTTTAAATTAAAATGGGCAAGTATGTCATGCACTGAGAAGACCTAAAAGGTTGAAAATGAACATTAGTAAAAGGTGTTTAGTACAAGGCTGTCAAGGTACTTAGGTCAATAAAAAGAACCCCTTTGGGTCAATCCACATTTACCACATCACACTTGCACACGGAACCTCAAATCACCAATGTGAGAACAGCGGACGGAGGTACAAAGTAATCACAAAATAACTCAAGTGTAAAAGATACAAAATAATCAATAATAAAAATACAAGTATCTAAATATCAGTGTACATCACACAACATACATTTAATATTTAAAAAGATAGTTTCCTATCTAAGCTACATATAGCAATAAAATCACACAAAATTTTAGAAAATAATATTGGCCTAATACACAATGAAAAATCAAATGCTGCTGAAAAGAATTGGGAAACCAGGTAGGAAGAATACTTCCAAATCACAGAAAAGTACTACTTGATTAGAAATAAATCAATTTTAATCATCTCAAACATTATTCCATAGATCATATGTAATACAATTGTTCATAAAGATTTGGAGTAGACTTTTCTTCTCATTGCATCTCGACGCGTTTCGGTGGGCACTAGTATATGGGCATCACCTTCTTCAGGAAAAACATATATAGTTCCCAATACCAATTTTAAAAATTCTAACAGATGTCTAGTTTATATGAATGCGGGCATAAATCGTCTCCAAGAGCAACCTATCCCGATATGAAGGTGCCAATAATTTCAATACCTCAAGTAAGTATCAAACTAAACTGGCTATTATTGCGATATCTATCAGTTAAGTAAGGTACGTAGACAGCAGGTCGAAAGAATCACACGGGTCTCTCACCACATATTGAGGGGTGTCGTTATTTATGATATCACCAAAGCTTCTAGAGTCCGGTGTTAACATTGCGAAAGTAAAACAGACCATGCAGATGTTTGACATTGAGCTATATATGTGTAAACAATAAAGCGATCCTTGAGAATGTCAGCAACTAAGAAATCACCTGAAAGCACTTAAATCATTTTGTAGGGTTAACTTTGTATCCCTAACTTAAAAGAAGCTTGAATTCTATGTGGCTGAACGTCAATCAACACGCGATTTGCTAGTGTCATTAATTGGCATGCTGTAGGGATTTAATCTTCCCAAATTTGTCATGCGGAAGTCATCTAGCAACTGAAAACGGAGCTTCAATACACCATAGATAAAAAAAATTATAGTGTCAGTGATACCAGTAAATTCATTTCATCAGCCCAAATATTAAACAAATCGTTCATCTCATTATACAATTCCAGTCACGGTCACATCTGCAGTCAGTGGCAAGAGTTAACACACAGGTGAACGAAGAAAGGAACATCCCAGTGGCTGCCTGGAGTCTTCTACGGCAGAGGCAGGCAGCCCGTCCATAGCATGCAAGCCACAGAAATCCTGAGTGAAGCACCAGCCACAACTGTCATTTATTTGTCCTCCATCGTGCAAAACAATATTTAAAAAGAAAATGCAACCGCAGCGGCTGTGGAGTTACCACTAAAGAAACTTTTTACTCCTCATCAAAAATACAATGCATCGCAGCTCTGCATAGTAACACGTAAACACCAACATTCTAGTAGAACACTCACATGTTAAACAAGCATTGGAAATGCATTTGTCTGGTCCTGCCGCCGTACATGCATGCTCCAAGGCTGGGGAAGTGGGATGAGGGGGGCTGGAGCAGGGGTGGGCTGAAGCAAGGCATTCCTTAGCAGTGTGCAAGCAACTTAAAAAACACAAGCATTTGCAATGCAATAGATCTCACATTTGCGAGAGTTAGATCTACTGGCGTAAATGAAAAGGTCTTTTACCTAGGTGTTTTGGTGTGGAATTGTATTATGTGTTTGGATTGGAATTGTGTGGGGTGGAATTGAGTGGTGTGCAGTACATTTGTGTAGTGGAATAATGTGGCAAGGCGAATAGATAGGGGTAAATGCTGCACAGACTAAATAGAAAGGAAGATATAGAGAGGTAGTTTGCGCACATAGAGGTGAACAAACTCCTTACAGAGAAGCAGAGAGTGTGAGAGAAAAAGAGAAAGTAGGGGAGAGCAGGCAACAGATGGGAGGGAGCGCCTGGGTACGCAGAAAACACCCCATCAAGAGGAGGAGAGCGTGGGTTTGAGGGACAAACATTGAAAAGGCATGTAAAAATGGGGCTGGAAAACCTGAAATCAACCATATGAGAGAGGCGGGAAAAGTGTGTGAGAGAGCGAAAGAGAGGGGTGAGAGAGAGGGACGAGTGGGGTAGGCAAAAGGTGGGGGAGGCGAGAGGTGGACCAGTGCACAGCATGAGGAGGCACAGGAAGGTAGCATGTGTGAGCAGGCAGTATAGAGAGGAGAGAAGGAGGGATGAGAGGGGGCAGTTAGATTGCGAGATGAGAGGGGGTAGTGGCATTGTGAGGGGGAGATTAGAGGGGCAGGGGTGTGGGGGAGAGATGACCTGATTGATGGAAGTGCGAGGGAAAGATGGGTTGTATTGGAATTGGTTATTGTGGAACTGTGTGGCATAGGCTTGTATGGTGTGATGTGGAGTTGTGTAGTGGAAATATGTGGCATGGTGTGCTGGGAAATTATGTGGATAGTAATGAAATGGGATTACATGTACTGGAATTATGTAGAGGGAGATTATGTGTTATGGAGTTTAATATGTGGAATGGTATTGGTGTTACGGAGTGGCATGTTGTGGAGTTGAATTATGTGGTGTGCTGTTACATTTTGTGGCATGATGTGGAAATCTGTGGTGTGAATGGGAGGCATATGGTGTGTTGTGGAATTGTGTTTGTATTTGATATGTTGTTTGGTGTGGAATTATGTGGTGTGTTTTGGAAATGCGTGGAGTTGAATTGTGTGGCCTGGAACTGAGTGGCTTTGAGTGAAATTATGCGTATTGGAATGAAGTGTCAAACTGTGGAGTGCATTTATGTGAACTGCTGGTATGTGGCATAGAGTGCATTTATGTGGGATGCATTTATCTTGTGTTGAGTATAGTGTAATTATGTGGCGTGTAAATATGGAGCACTAAGTGGTATTATGTAGAATATAATTGTGTTGCATTATCTAGAGCTGTGTGGCATTGAATTGTGTGGTGTTGTGTGGAATAAAGTGGGTAGATTGGAGTGGAATTATGAGGCATGTTGTGAAGTTGAATTCATTTTGTGCAATGCCTATAGGTCTCACATTTGCAAGAAGAGCTATTGGTGTTGTTCATGACAATGTCTTTTACTGGTGTGTTATTGAGTGGAGTGGAAATATGTGGTGTGAAGTGGAATTTTGTGGATTGGATTAGAATTGTCAGTTGTGGAATTGTGTGGTTTGTAAATGTGTGGTGTGGAGCGAATGTGTGTAGTGGAATTATGTGGCATGATTGTGCAGTGGAATTATGTGGATAGTGATTATATGCATTGAGTGTACTGGAATTATGTAGAGTGTAACTGTGTGTCATGGAGTTAATTATGTAGAATGATATTGTGTGTTGTGGAGTTGTATGTAGTGGAGTTTAATAAGGTGGTGTGCTGTTAGCTTTTGCGACATGATGTGGAATTCTGTGGTGTGGATTGGGTATGTGGTGTGGATTGATTATGTAGCGTGTTGTGGAATTGTGTTGAGGAGTTGAATGATGTGGTTTGGTCTGGAATTATGTGGTGTGGAATGGAAATGTGTGGAGTTGAATTATATGGCATGGAACTGTGTGGCGTTGAGTGCAATTATTCTGATTGGAATTATGCCACATGGTGCGCTACATCAGTCTGTCATTTTGTAGACTGTCAAATGCATTTGTTCACTGCTATGCAGTAATCCGAGAAATACACAACGTAATTAAGAAAGAACACATCACTTTACAAGTATCTAAATCTGATGAATTCATTGCAAACATCTGCTAAAAGCAGAATACGCCATTATAGGGTTAAAAGCCAAAAGACTGCACACACAGCAATATCACTGAAAAGTATGCCATGTTTAAGTATTTGGCAATATTAAAGAAACATTTGGCATCATTGGAAACATGGAAAAGCCCCATAACAGTTCACATGAAACACGTTTTGACTGCTGCTGGACCAGTGCCTCATAATAGCATGCAAAACATGTACGTAAGTAATTTACTTTATGGACTCAATGAGCTTGTTATCAAATGCCGGCGAAGGTTACCATTTTTAACAAAAAATTTACTGAACGCATTTCCGATGGGGATATTATTATACCTAATAAACACGTACCTGCAAGCTGCTGTCTGCCCTCATCACTTCAAGCACTAAAATGGATCTGTAGATAGGGAGGTTTTCTAAATTGATCAGCTGAGAACCAAGGAGCCCGATTGTTAAGGCTGCAAGGTAGCTAAACAGTGTAAACCGGAAGTGATGACATATTGGTGAACTGTAAACACTTGACCTTGGGAGTGGACAGGACAGTTCATCGGAAATATAATTAGAAGAATTTGGAAGCACATTGGAAACCCGTAAAAGCAGAGCCTGAAAGATCTGGAGAGCTGCAAATCATCCGAGAGTGCTTCGGGGAGATAGAAACGTGAATTGGGAGCGCTTGCTCAAGCAATGTGGAGCTTAGAGTCATTCCTACGAACTTGCTGCACCCCAAAGAACGTAGATGTGGGAGAATGCGAGCTTTGGAAAGGAGACACAATAGTCTTGTCTTTGGACAGACATTGTTGGCCGGATCGTTTGTTTCATGTGAAACAAACAAAAAACATAACGTAAAGACTGCCACTCCCACCCAAACACACTGATCTATGCCCAGGAATATTCAGAGTAAGGTTGTGGCGTACATATTAAAGCTGCTGACTGTAGTAACAGGGGAAGAGTTTTCGTGTCTTGCTTGCGTTCCTAATAAAAAATAAACACAGTCACGTAATTACGAGTTAAGAAAAAGGCAAATCGAAAAGCAACTGCAGACGCTGCACGTGAATTAGCAGTAGGAATGTGTAAACGCTTAGAGGAAAAACAGCTGACATTTAGAACAAGCAGCCGTGCTGCCGCGAAAGTGATCGCGATTGCGATCAAATATTAAAGCGGCCGCGAAAGTGAAAGTAATTGCGGAAAAGCGCGACGCGCGCTCCCGCGCACATGCACTGTGGCTCTAGGCTGGCCTGGTAGCACTTTTTGGAGCCCTAACAAAATGTCTCGCCAGACCAGCGCATGCGCTGGGTCAGGCGAGACCTAAATAGGCAGGTCCATTTTAGAGCCTTTTTGCTTTTTTCTGACGTGAGCAAACATGCATTACCACGATAGGAAACTTCTACTAATTCAGTACATATTTGTAGTCAGGAACACCTGCGACAGCAAGAGCAGCCATGACGTCACATAACTAGCATATAGCCCATGTTTTTCAGTTTTACAAATATTGATTACATTTCTGTACATTATATTCTCTTGAAATAATGTTGTTTCATTATATCAAATAAGGTGTATGCATGCAAAAACTAGCATAGGAGAAAATAGTCAGCATGTAAGTAGACTAAATAGCGCCACCACACCATGCAATACATTTTAGATATAGAAGAGTTAACATAGTGAATGAAAAGGAATCAGGTATTCATAATGCAAGAAATGCATAGCACTGTAGGAACTGCAGCGTTGCATACTTACTAAAAGGGTTCCAGTAATATTTTATCATCATAGTGTGGTTAACATCTGCCTCACAATGTATTCATTCTCCTCATTGGTCACATTTTTCAGGTTATGATTTTATAACTTTTCTGCTAGTGTCATAACTTTGTCAATGCAGAATGTAAAAAAGAAAACAAAGAAAAAGCCATTAAAATTACGACATATGCAAATAAATAGAGATAGACTTCATGTTACATTAGGATATAATTGCCCTACTTCTATTAACATCTCTCTCCACAACTACCAAGCCAAATAGATTGTATTTGTAACAGAATACTGATAGACCAGTCAACTGCAGTCTTTAGGGTCAATCAATCAATCAAGTGCTTGTTAAGCACGACTGTTCACCCGTAAGGGTCTCAAGGCGCTGGGGAGGAGGGCGGGGTGCAGGTTCCAGTCCATCAAGGAGGATGTCTATCAAAGAGGCAAGTTTTGAGATTTCTCTTGAATTTTGCGAGTGATGTAGTCTGTCTGAGGTAGAGAGATAGGGCGTTCCAGGCTCTGGCCACGAGGAAGGAGAAGGAGCGGCCTCCCGATCTGGTCTTTCTGGCACGGGGGACCACGGTGTAGGAGAGCTGGGCTGATCATAGGGTCCTTTGGGGTGCGGGGAAAACGAGTCGGCTGTTCAGGTATGGAGGGCTTTGTGTGCGTGGGTGAGGATCTTGAAGGTGATTCTAGCCTTGATGGGGAGCCAGTGAAGTGTGCGCAGGTGCTGGGAGATATGGCAGTGTCTTGGCAGGCTTAGGACCAGTCTTGCGGCGGCGTTTTCGATGTTTTGTAGCTTGCAGGTGAGGTTTTGTGTTTATTCCGGCATAGAGTGCGTTGCCGTAGTCGGGTCTGCTGGTGACGAGGGCGTGAGTGACGGTATTTCTGTGCTCGAGGGGAATCCATTTGAAGGTCTTATGTAGAGGCGGAGGGTGTGGAAGCAGGAGGATGCAACGGTGTTGATCTGGAGGTCCATTTTGAGCTCGGAGTCCAGGATGATTCCGAGGTTGCGTGCGTGGTCCGTGGGAGTGGGTGGGCTTCGGAGGGCGGGAGACCAACAGGTGTTGTCCCAGGCATCGAAATGTGGGGCCCATGAAGAGTACCTCTGTTTTGACCGCGTTGAGTTGTAGGCAGCTGTTTTTCATCCATTTGGAGACTGCTTCCATGCCTTCTTGAAAGTTGTGTTTGGCTGCGTTGGGTTCGTTGGATAGGGAGAGGATGAGTTGGGTGTCGTCTGCGTAGGAAATATTGTTGAGTCTGTGGCTTCTGACGATGGGGACAAGCGGAGCCATGTTGACGTTAAAGAGCGTCAGGTTGAGGGAGGATCCCTGGGGGTCTCTGCAGGTGGTTGGTGTAGGGTCCGAGAGGAAAGAAGGGAGTCTGAACCTCTGCGTTCTGCCAGAGAGGAATGAGCGGATCCAGTCGAGGGACTTGTCCTGGATCCCTGCTTCGTGAAGTCTGCATGTTAAGGTGCGGTGTGAGACTGTGTCGAAGGCGGCTGAAAGGTCGAGGAGGATGAGGACTACTCTCTCTCCTCTGTCCAGGAGGGGGCGGATGTCGTCCGTTGCGGCGAGAAGGGCGATTTCTGTACTGTGTTTTTTTCTGAAACCGGATTTGGAGGAGTCGAGGAGGTTTCCAGTCGTTGGGGAAGGAGGCGTTTGCCAGGGAGAGGTTGATGATGCGTCAAAGCATGGGTGCGATGGTGTTGGCGGCTCTGTTGAAGATGTGGTGAAGCCAGGGGTCAGTGGCGGCCCCGGAGTGGATTGACTTCACCGTCTTCAGTGTGCCTTAGGTAGTGAGAGCTGTCCAGCTTTCGATCGTTGGCTTTAGGGTGTCAGGGGCGGCTAGTGAGGGTTCAGTGTGTTGGCTTTCTTAGTCGAAATTGTCATAAATGTGCTTGATTTTGTGGTGGAAGAAGGTGCTGAGTTTGTTGCAGAGGTCTTGTGAGGGTGGGATGTCAGTAGATTCGCTGGTGAGTTGGGCGAACTCTTTGATGATGCTGAAGAGCTCTTTGCTGTTGTGCGCATGTGTGGAGATTCTGTCTTTGATAGCTGTTTTTCTCGTATTTCTGATGAGTTGGTGGTGAGCCTTGGTGGCGGCTCTGAAGTTGTTGTGGGATTCTGAGGATGGTGGGTTTTCTGAAAGTGAAGTGGATGCATCGATGGTCTGTCCACGGGAGTTCGGTGGTGTGACTGAAAGTGATAGAGTTTCATGTTGTGAAGAGGGGGTCGAGGTTGTGTCCTGCTGAGTGCGTGGGTTCGGTTACGATCTGCCGAAGTCCTATGTTTTGGAGGTTGTCCAAGAGGGATGTGGTGTTGGGGTCTTGTTGGTTGTCGAGGTAGAAGTTGTGGTCTCCCAGCAGGGTGTAGTTGGCAGACGCGATGGCTTTCAGGGAGATGATGTCCATGATGTAGTTGGTGAATGGTCCGCGGGGTCGGTAGATGAGAGTTTCCCGGAGGGTGGTGGTAGGGCTGGCCTGTATTTTGAAGAGTAGGTGTTCCATCAGGTGTGTGAGCTCGTCAGGGAGTGTGCTCAGCCGGAGGGTGGGTTTGTGGACAATGGCAATTCCTCCTCCAGGGCGGGTTTGGGGCAGTCCATCCGGGAGATCTTGTATCCCAGGGGAATGGCAATGGCTGTGTCCGGTCCTGAGGTGGTGTTGGTTCAGGTTTCGGTGAAGAATGCGACGTCCGGGGTGGTGCTGTCGAGGAGGTCCCAGATTTCGGTGGCCTGTTTGTGGAGGGATCGGACGTTGAGGAGGATGCATTGCAGGGTCTTCAGTTCTGTTGTGTTCTTGCGGGCGGGTTGCGCTGGATTTTTGGTCTTGGCGGTGCTGCAGGAGTGGCGGCAGCGTTGACAGCTGAAGGGTCCGTGGGTGTCAAGATGGTGATGCTAGCTTGCAGTTGTTGTTGCGGCCTGGGTTGAGTGCATGGAGTGCCACTGGGTTGTAGCGTTGGCGGTTCGGAGAACCAGGGTTCCTGGCGCTGGTCACAGTCGGGTCATGGACGGACGCAGACGGGCTTCCCTTTGGCGCTCTATCGGCACGCCAGCTGCATGCCCGCTGCTTGCGGCCGCCATTAAGTAGGGGTCGGAGAGGACTGGACAGCTGGGAGGCGGGAGCAGGGAGGGGAACTGGAAAGGGCTGGTTGCTCTGGGGGAGGGGCCACGGGGGCAGCAGCGGGAGGAAAAACGGGGAAAGGAGGCCAAAAGAGCGAGGAAAAGTGATATAAAGAGAAAAAGTACAAAAAGAATAAAGGGTGAAACGGAGCAGGAAGCAGAGAGAAAGTGATGAAAAACCTGAAGGGTCAAGAAGCTAGAGGGTGACATGAAGCAGAAGCAGAGGATGAAGGGGCAGAAAGCGGAGCAAGAGAAAGAGTCAGAGATCCACTGGACCACCAGGGATGAGGCGCAGGTCTAACCTGCGGGTGGATGAGGGCCTCGAATACCAGCACTACGGGAGTGCAGGGGCTCACAGAGAGCATCACTTAATGGTGGAGCTGCGAGGGTGGGAGAGCAGTTTCACTGACAGTAAGTCAGTGGTCTTGCTGGGTCAACTGTGAGATGTGCTGAAACTGACATGAAAGCTACCACAAACTGTTCCAACGTTTCAACATGAGGGCCACCCAACAACCGCACAAAGCTCTCAAAATAGTTCATTTGGTGACTTACAGAATAAACACCTTAAAGATAACAGTCCAATTCACATACTGGTTACATAGAAAAGTCGAAAATTTGAAGCATTTTTTAAAAACTTTTTGCAGGAGTAGCCCAGAGAATATGTGAATGTTTCAGATTTATATAAACAAAAAAAGAGTGTGTCCGTTAGGATTAGACAAGTGCTGAAATATTCAGAAAAGCACAGGGGTGAATCACTTTGTTTTTAGAAGAACCCTCACTCACCAGCCTAGCTGGTGACATGCTTCATCATTGGGTTCCCACCGGAGAGACCGAATGTCTCCCC
The DNA here is from genome assembly GCF_964204655.1 of Triturus cristatus. NCBI lineage: Eukaryota > Metazoa > Chordata > Amphibia > Caudata > Salamandridae > Triturus > Triturus cristatus. Next base: position 657,137,833 of record NC_140586.1, read on the forward strand.
GGTGTGCTACAACGCCTGATTTACAGCGGAGCTGGTTTTTTTGTGTGTGTAAGGGTAGTACGATCCGTGATGGTGCTGTTTAAAATGTGTCGCAATTTAAACCAATAAACAACTTTTAATAGTGGTCAACTGGACACCGTTAAAAATAGTGTGGTGGACGTGAGAACTCTGGTAACAAATAGGCCAGCTACGTCCTAAGAAAAGTGCAATGTGAATAAGATGGTCAACATGTTTCTGCTTCTCACGATACTACATGAAGCATTCTTCAGGACCTAAGGGTGGACCACCACGGCGGTATACGCACGCTAAGGCGTACCCTGACCTGTGGGGTCCAGAACCGCTAAAACTTACGGTTGTTGTATAATAACCCTTCAGGATTTCTGAGAGCTTTCAATTCTGTTGGAACAAGGCAGAAGTAAAAGAGAAAACAAAACAAACAGTGATTCACAACATACATAAATATTCACAAGGAACAGACCATGGACACTCAAACAGATTTGTGAATGAACTTCATGCTCATAAACTGTGAATTTTAACAGAACCTGAAACACCGGGAGTTGACACTCGTATCAGCCCGTGCCGGTATAGTGGATTTCTCGTGCTGCAAATTAGCACTAATCGATTGTGCCAAAGAGTGCTGTGCCCTAGTGATAAGTAATTGCAACAAGGGTAAACTTTCACGTGAAGTGCACTCTAGGTACAAGAGCTTCTTGCCCTCGCACTATTAATCAGCGTTAAACTCTGGCTGACTACGGGAGGCAGAAGAGAATAAAATAACGCTTGGCTTTGTGAATGGAGACGCAAGGTATTGGCAAACTGATTGGTAAACACCCACACGGAGCCACAGAGATGTAGAAGCTTACGTGATGTTGAATTCAACGTCACTGCATGAGTCCGGGTGGGGGGCGGGACTTATAGTCACACGCTAAACGAAAAATAAATAATAAACGTAAGAAACTTACGTGGTAGAAGTGGAGCGGGATTGGGCAAATCAGGACCTCTACTTACTACTCCAAAGTCACCAGCCCACGGAGAACCTATTTGGTCCACCTTCAGAACTCGAATGTTAGCGTCTGGGCCGGGAGGTGTACTAAAATAGAAGGCGTTCTTCCCATCGAGGAACGTAGCATCATCACGCACAACACGTGATTCTGTTAGTGCGAGGATAGAAAACTAGACTGCTACCATCAGTTAAGGGACGTAGCGTCATCACGCTGATCATGTGATGCGGGAGGGGAGGATTAGAGTGCTGCTCTCGCCTCCTGTGTAAAGAGTAATACGCGGACACAACGGTTTCCTAGGAAACCAATAGACACCAAGAGCTCCATTAGTGACGATGTTAATTGGATGAAGTCGGTTAGGACGACAAACAGGGGGATGAGCATAATGATGTTAATGTTCATTTCACTGGAAAAAGTATAACAATAAAGTTACATGATTCAAATAGATCAGTAAACACCAGGAGGTCTGTTATTAACATAATCATTTGGGTGATGTCGATTCTTGGAATGACATGCCAGGAAATGAGCATAGTGGTGTTACTGTTCATTTTACTAATGAATTGTATGATACAAATGATGTAATCTAATGTAATGTAATGTTCAGCGTTTTAGTACTGTACCCCAAGGAATATTATCATTGAATCCCCTAATGTGACTTGAAAGGCGATAGATCCAGCGTTGTTCTTTTTCAAAGAGGATATTCGCAGACCTATTACCTGGTCTAATCTGTTCAATAATTGTCCATTTTAGGTCGTCAGGGGTATGTTTGACAAGTGCATAATGTTCTGTCATTTTAGTGATGTTTTTCCCACAGCGGATGTTACTTCTATGTTCGACAATACGCTGTTTTATTTTACGTGTAGTCATACCAACGTATCTGATGCCACATGGGCATGTTAGTAAATAGATCACGTTTGATGAGTTACAATTCGTGTGTGCCCGCTGGGTCCACACTTTGTCCTGTTCAAGTGTTAGGGTCTTACTGGCTTTCGTAAGATGGCATGCACTGCACTGACCACAGGGGAAATGGCCTGTCACTTTTGGGAGCCCCCAAATTTGTAATACAGAAGGAGTATTGTCAGATGATGTTTGCCTTGGTCTCGTGTGCACAAGGGCATCTTTGATGCTTCTTGCCTTTTTGAATGAAAAGAGAGGTTTCTGCCATTTCAGATTATTACTTACAAGGATACCCCAATGTTTCCGAATGGACTTAGTCACTGCATTGGAAGCTGTGCTATAAGTCGTTACGCATGTCAAGGGCATTTCTTCCGCTGGTTTTTCTGAATCCTCAAGGAGGGCTTGTCTGTGTTGGTTTCTTGCCCTCTTGTAAATGCGATTCAGAATTTTGTCTGGATATCCTCGTCTCTTCAGTTTTGAGTGTAGACTATTGGATTGAGAACGATGTTTCAGATTTACCAGAAAACTGAGGCTTAAATATTTACTCATAAAGAAACTGTAATGCATCCACTCATTAGCAAAGTCTATGTTTTTCTTTTAGTACTTCTCCTTGGAGAAAATATGTTTCCTATAAAAAAAAACTCAATTCAATTTATCCCTGCCAAATACATCGTTTTCCCTCCCCTTTAAAATGTTGAAAAAATATTTGCTTGTGCCTTTGACCGGGTAAATCTTCCACCATTTCAAAGGTGGGAATCCAGCTGCAAATGGTTTATAAATATTCACAATCTTATGAATGTGTGGGTGTGCAACGCGTTTTGCAGCTATCCCCAAAACGAGAATAGCCACAACTCTCCTCTGTGAGATTTACTCACAAGTGAATTTAAAGTGTACTGGCATAATTTGAAAGGTAAGAAAACACATTTAAGACTGCACATTGCACCATCGATAAGGAACCATATTTATCCTACAAAAATTATGTCTTTTGTGCCCCTAAATCAAACTTACCTGCAAATCAGTTTTGTGAATTGGGCCAAAAGTTACACTTAGGTTATGAGTTGGGCGGTTTTCTGACTTGTATTTTCCCTACTAAGAAATTGCTGAAAGTGAGGATATTAGTAATTCCAAGGATGGAAACACTCGCAATTATAGAATTTTGTGGAATATAATGCGTGTTCCTACATGGATACCCACATGTTATTGATTGCTGCCACACCCAGATACTTTGCTTTGAAATGTCTTGGAGAAAACTGCTGACTTGTAGAATTACCACAGAGCATATAGCTCCAATTCTGTCAGAAAAGCCAGTCACCGCCCAAATCGGGATTACAACATAACTCACAATGAGGGCCATAGTGTTGTCTTTTGTTCAATGAGCACAATAGCTGCCATTGGTGGTCATAGTAGAATGCAACAAAAATTATTACAAAAGCCCAAAGATGCAAGTAGATTTCCATATTCACCTAATGACACAAAGATCTGAGACACAACAAAGACAACTTGTTGTAAATTAACGGCAAAATTGCCAAACATAAACAGATGAAGCAAGAGATTGTCTTTGTAAATCAGATCCTTTATTTCATATTCTTTGGAGAATCGTGAATACAGCCAACACGTTTCGCCCATATCTGGGCTTCTTCAGGGTATCCAAGAAGACAAACTCATCTGTCTCATGGTTGTTCTTAGTGCGATATCTTTTTAAAGACCAAGAAGGTATCTAGCTAGATTTCCTACCGCACACAAGAATTCCAAAATTGTGGACGCTGAAAGTCTTCAGTGATGAGCTGTGCGACTAGGGTTCTTCGCGCAGACACTAGTGATAAAAAGCTGTAAGCAGCACCATCAGGTTTAAACCGTCTCCGGTTCCGACGTCCAGGCAACGTAGGTTTCGATTGGGCAGTGCCCTATTTAGGAAAATCTGACCATATTTAACAAATAAAAATAAAATAACATTCAATCCATGAATTGAAATCGCGAACAATTACCTGAGGGTGTCAAGGCACTGGGGGCCGTCAGGAAGATTAAGCGAGCTATTGCCCAGAGTCACATGGTGCTGGGCTAACCTGCCGCCGGCACCGGGGATCGAACCGTGAGCCCCCGTGGTCCAGTGTCAGGCACCCTGGCCGCTGCGCCACACCTCTTCCCTAAGAAACCATGCAAGACACTCATAAATGCACATGTCGGTGAAGGTGGATTTGAGAGTAACGATTACACTACTGACATCCCAGCTGCTATGTAATATGAAGCAGTAGTAGGCATGCAACTGTGAATGCTTATTTATGAGAGGTCCCACAACAAAATTAAACCACATGGGAACCAGTGAATGGGTGTTGACAAATTCCATTACAGAAAGAATAGTGGACTGCTAATATTGGGGCATGTAACAATTTGTAATACAAAACTGAAAAACATGGGCTAATCTTTGTGTTCCAAAGGAAGAAGAGGCGGGGGCGTGAGGTTGTAGGCCACATGCTGGTTAATGTAGGAGTTATGATAGTCTAAATGACTTCTTCTTTTGTCCCACTCCTATGTTTCTTTTATTAATTATTCTAACAAATAATGTATTTGATTGTGAATGTAAAACATAGAGACCCTTGTGTTTCTGTGTAGTATTACTTTATATGCCTTCTTGTAAGTGACCAATGTTCCTGTAGAAATTACTTGCACCCTAAGTCCCTTCTGATTTCCAGAGTCCCCTGGTCCTCACTAAAACGTTTCTTTCTAGTACAACATCCTCCCATCTAAATATTTGATAGCACATATGGTCCTGCTGCCTGCACTAATGTAGAAGTAAATTGAACGCTGGTGACCAACTGTCATGGGGGCAAATTCAGGACGGTGAGTGTAAAAATTCAGGACAAAGGGTCAAAATTCAGGACAAAAATTCCAGACAGGAGGTCAAAATTCAGGACAAAAGGTAAGTTTTACAGACACATCAGAAGAAGTCGCGCAATAGTATAGAAGTAAGTAAATAGACAACCACTTAAGTACGAGTGAAAAGAAGTTTATGTTAGGTTGAGACAATTGTGCACTTTATGTTTTTTCAGTATGAGTGCAGCATTGGGCAAATGTGCAGGTCTTGTGGTAACAAAACCGACTCCCCCACACTTTTCCAGCCTCCCAGCTTAACGCCCTATGCCCGGTCCATCCGGCCTTGCTACCACCCTCCAATGGTGACCCTCCTCTTTACATAGACCCTCTCTCGTGTGTATTTAATTTCTTTTATAGTGATACTCATCCGAAGTAAGTAGGACAAGGTGTCGGAGTGCGTTACATCACACACATATTATATAGAGACAAGGTGTCATATAGATGTGAAAGTCAATCTATGGGAAATGTACTTAAGATGATGGGGGTTACAAGGTGTAATCATTCTTTCATCCATTATTCAGTCTTTCACCATTCATTCTGTCCTTCCATCTGTGTGGCCATCCATATCAATATTCAACCATCTATCCATCATCTATCCTTCCATCCATCCATCATTCCACTCATCTATCGCTCCATCTACCCTTTCACTCATCCATCCCTCCATTCATCCTTTAAACGTATCCATCCGTACACTCATCCATCCACTCTTCCACTCCTCCGTCCATCAACTCATCCATCCAGCCATCTACCCTTTCAACCATCCAGCCATCCTTTCACTTACTCATTCATCCACCGTCACTCATCCTTCCACCCATTCACCCTTTCACTCGTCCATCCCTCCATTCATCCTTTCACCTTATCCATCCACTCTTCCATCCACTCACTCATCCATACAGCCATCTACCCTTTCACTCATCCAGCCATCCTTTCACTTACTTATTCATCCACCTAGTCACTCATCCTTCCAGCCATTCACCCTTTGTCATCCATCCATCCATCCTCCCTTTCTCTCTCCATCCCTCTTTCATTTAGCCATCCATCCTTCCATCAGCATAGGGCCCTGAAAAATCACAGGCCTGGGACATACTGCCTCTTCTGCCCTCCCATTGTGATGGCCCTTCACATTAGTAACATGGAAAGGGCTTTAATCTGCCACAAGGGAGATCCCACACACAGCTTCTCTCTCTTATCCATTGACCGGGAAACAGTTCTTCAGAAGCTTCCACCCTCCCTACACCTATCCTTTGCTCCCATATGCTATCGGTAGGGGCTCCTGTGAGAGGCAGGGGTCTTTGCATAACCAGGTTCATCTATGGGAAGGCACGAGGCGGGGGAGTGTGGGGTTAAAGCCTGGAAGCCATATAGCAAGCCCTCTCGGTCTACTCCGTTTGTCCCCCTCCCTTGTCTACACATAGTGGCAATTTTCCATACGCCAAACCCCTTAAGTTAGGGAATGTCAGAGGCGCAGTCAGAAAAGACTAAAATATCAATTATGACGGACAAACATATGGCATTTTTGGTCAATTTAAAACTCCCGAAAAGAACTTAGAGTTGGGTTTCGGGCAGGACTGAAATGAAGGGTGGCTTACTGGTAGCCTTTCTGTTTTAGCTCTGCCCCTGGGTTGGTCACATCATGGTGTAATTTGCTGGAAGGCTTGTCATCAAGCTTGATCATGGTTAGGGCTACCTGGTATCAAGCATCAGTATGTCAATTCCCGCACATGACCTTTATTATTTGTACAAGGATGTTGCAAAGTAAAGAATTTGATCACACTGTATGTGACGTTACTTGTCGCTCTGAACTGTAATGCAGTTGCCTCCGTGGGTACCACAGCTGCCAGGAAGGCCCATGCAAGTGCGACTCGTTTATCTTTTTTGTTTCCAGCCAATAACACACTCTATGCTGGGATTTTGATGCCCATATTTACAATTTGCTTTTGGCTAAAAGGCCAGAAGTGGTTTAGTATTTCATACATGGCATGGAACCTTTCGACAGCTTTGGCTGGGTCACGTCATAAGTTCTACTTTTTAAAAGCCCCACCCTCCGTACACTGTCACTTTGCAGCCATACACTCACCACTGGCCTTAGAGCCCTACACATTGCAACTCTGCGGTTCAAGAGCCGCATTCTAAAGGCCTGTTCCCAAACACACAGAGGCATGCCCCTCAGAGTCCAGTTCAGTCCTTGCCCTTTACACCCCAACGCAGTCATCCACATGCTTAGGATCAAGGTCCCTGGGAGCACTGTTCTTCAAAGCCATGGCCCTGCAGGCCTGCTCTTCCCAGCACTGCCACTTGCAGGCCTATTCGTGTCAGTAATGTTCAGTCACTCTTCTCCTCACACCTCATACCTCTTTACAGACCTACCACTTGCAGAGGACACATCCAATTACAGCATCAACAGCTAAACAGCCAAGCCTTATCTATCACTCACAATCAGAGGCGCACCTAGAGCCAGAGTTCGGGGGGTGGGGGCAAGAGGAGGGGCGGGGGATGCTACTACAAATTGGTGGGGGGGCTAATTCTTCTAGCAATAGGCAGTGTGGAGATAAAGGGGTGAAAAACACGTAAATGGTCTTTTAAAGACCTATGAAGTACTCGGGTGGGGCTGCTCTTGTGCCCAGAGGAGTGCAAGGCGGCCACATCAGAGAGCTGAGGCTTCTGGCAGGGGAACAGTGATTTAACCCAATGCCCAAAATTATGGACAAAAGGCGTCCGTAAAAGGGATCGTCACGGACAACGGACGTGAGGTCCAAATTACGGACGGTCTGTGAAATTTACGGACGGTTGGTCACCCAACCATGAATATTTGTTTTAAAATTATTATGTTAAATGCAGAAAACGTGAAGTGCCATCATCAATCTACTTGGAGTGAAACATTTTCTTTTAGCACATGTAGTTGTATGGTCCGGTACGGCCTACCGCCCCCTCCTCCCTTCTATTGTGACAGACACCAATACAATCAATTTTGTTTGGAATAGGGGGTCGTTGACCCCCGATCGTATTTATTAACAAAACACACATATTTGTACACAAATATATAATTACGCAGAAATGACATGATAAGACAGGATTCGGTACATTTGATTCATTCCTAGCTTTAACCAAGTTCTAATACATAAAGTTCCTATCCTAGTCTAAACATATTGCTGATGACATTTCTGCGTATTCCTATTGGGCCTACGGCAAGGTCAACACGCTGGCCCCTCCCCCTTTAATCCAAATTGTCCCGCGCACCCTAACCAGAGTGCGCATGCGCAGGAGGCCCAGCTGACCCGGAAGTGGTTCTCTCCATATTTGTCCCGCGCCCCCCAACCAGGGTGCGCATGCGCAGGGGGGCCAGCTGACCCGGAAGTAGTTCCTTCCAGGCAACCCCCATGCGTTCTTTAAGACTTACTCCATAAAGGGGCCATGCAGACAGCGCAGCTTACTTACGCCCGCGTGCGGGGTGGCCAACCAGCCAATGGAAAGCGTAACCCCCGTTTGTCCCCGCACCGTTGCAACCAACCGGTTGTAACTGCCCCTGGAGTCAGGTGAGAGCCACATGTCCCTCCCCTCTGGGCGCCCCATTTAATAAGGCGCCCCAAAAGATTAGTCAATTTAGTCTGTCCAACCGATGACCTTACCGCACAGGCCTGCATAGTTGACCAACTATCAGGCCTCCCCCAAAACCCAAGGTCATACTCACCATTGAAAATTGGTCCGGCCAAGCTTAAATGTCGCCCAGGAATATCTCGATCCCCCACCTAGAGAGGTGAACCCTGTCCCGCCAGTAGCAGACATCCCCCTGTTATGCACCCATGAGCAATAACTCTTGGTCTGGGGAGTCCTAAACAGCCTGCCTATTTTACTATTGATCCTCTGAACCGAGTGACTGTGAGCCCTCACTGATTTCCCTCCCTGCCACTGACCCCTTGGCAGCATGTGCAACCGCACAATAACCACACCCGGGCAGCGCCTGGCCAGCCATGCTGACTCTAACAGCACTGTCTCACCCAGGATCCTCCTACTTAGGTGCACCAAGTTGTTACCCCAAGATGTAGCATGATAGCGCTGCCTCCATTTCCTGCAATAAAAAGTTAGACAGCAGACATACCAATGGCCGCAGATACAAGCGTGACGCTCCAACTTGGCGTCCAGATAATTGACTGTCGTCGCGGTTGTGTCTTCTTCTTGGTGAGGTGTCGCTGTTTCGTCCTGCGTGACAGGCCGAGGGAATTTTTGAGCTTCTCCTTTGATCGTCCAAAAGCCGTGACTCTGCTGCTTACCATTGCCGTCCTGGACCCACCTGGACCTTGTGATGTGGAGCGCCTCCCATGAAACAGTCATGGATCCAGCCATACATAAATGAGAATCAAAAACAGATGATTAGTGTTTTTTGTCTTTGGGTAAAAATACAGCGTGATAGTATGCGTGACTCAAAACGAAATGCAAGATATCATATGCACCCAACGCACTATAAATGCACACACATGCACAGGCCATGAGCGGTAGGTACATTGCATCGCAGAAACCGAGTGCAGAGATACCGCGTGACAAACAATAAACCTCTAATGCTTGCTCTGGTATATAGGGCGGACCGGCAGCGAGTGCCACCACACTACTATCCCATGAACCAGTGTGCTGGCACCTGGGCGCAGAGCTATTGTATAACACCATAACCTGGCCGTATGCATACCTACAGGTAGAGCACATGGGTGCACCGGTACCATGTTAACACAACGGCGTATATTACTGCACCCTCCTTGTGACCAAAAAAGGGGTTAAGACTTTTCAGTGAGGCCTAGCATAGCCCCAAGTGCAATAACATAGGACTGTCCGCTGAGAGTGCTTAGCATAGCACCAGTTGTATTAAAGGACGTGCTCATTTTAAGTTTTGTATGACTACAGCTCATGGAATGCCAGAATCTGCGCATAATGCTGCTAAATAATTAGGACCATCTGGGAACCTAAAATCAATAATTGCGTCAAAAAGGCATTCTCTCTGAAGCATAACAGCAACCTGATAAAGTGATGAATCTAATCCTATCACTGTGTTTGGAATCCCATGGGATACAGCTAAGGCACAGACCAGAGAGTTTCTTAGAGGTAGGAAGTGTGATGGCTGGCTGAATGTGGGCTTCTTGCACCGGGCGGCGTGAGATTTAGTCGTGGCTACCTCACCTGCGCAACCATCTAAAATTATTGTTTATCATAGTTATTGATTGCTACCCAACTCAATGGTACTCATTTTATCCATCTCTGAATGAGACCCGGCAGGATGGGCTCACAGGACACTGTAGTGGCCCCACTGTACCCTTTACAACACTTATGGCACCCTTTGTTGTACACGCTGAACCAATCTAATTGGTATGAAAAGTGGGAGCACTCAGCATAGAGCCAGTTCAATGACTGGAGGCACAATGGACCCTGGAGAAACTCTTGTGGCAAACCAAGTGAAAAAACCTTATTTCCACTATGTGATGCATGCGAATGCGTAGGTGCAATAACCGTATTCACAAGACAGTTCGCACATGTCGGAAGGAGGTGTAGGCAAGTGCTTATATAAGACTGGACATTCCTCTTACCCCACCAGTGGCAGCTCTTTTACACTTTTAAATTATCTACATCAGGCTTTCGTTTAATTGAAAAGCTACACTTATAAGAAATCCTTCCTACAATTTACTAAAGATACCTTATTTTCTAAAACGGTGTGGAGTAAAAAACTGCGGCGTTTTCACTGTGTTACCGTGAGTGTTGATACAAATACTGTACCCAGTGCCTTTGATAGACTAGACTGCTCAGGCCAAGCTACCCAGAGGGTGAGCAAGGGTTATCGTAGCAATGCATCCCCCTTACCCTACTTGGACAGTGGTACCTACCCTGCCCACCAGACACCCCCCGATCTAACCTCGGCCATTCAGCTGAACAAGACTCTCCTTGCGTAGCTAGCTTAATACACGAAGATATCTATATAGTCTAGGACGATGCAAAGGCCCTGCCATTTATGACAAGAAAGGCACAAGTGACCAGAAAACAGGCCAGAAAACCCAAAACAGGCCAGAGAGGAACCTCCCCACAATCGCTCCCATGTTACGGACGGCGAAAGTCTGGACTCACGACGCACCCCCCGGAGACGAATTGCACAAAGCCTTTTAACCATATGCGTGAAATATTGGTGGAAAGATCACCCATTGTTCGAGGTGCTCAAAGTTCAATGTGAAGTAATACGTAATGCCAAGTTGTTTATTTCCACTCTACAATTTAGAACACGTAAGGCACCCTTCTATAGGACTGGGAAGAGCTACACTTATACACAGCTCGAAATCCTTCTTACAATGGCATCTGGGGCCACCAATATGCTTATTGCGCTGTAGTCGACCCTACCCTACAAGCTCAGCAACCTACTAAACACCCATAACTTTGCTTATGTAAGGAGACGGGAGAGCATTCGTCAGTATTGGTATACCCCCCGCAACTCCCATAATTAATAGTGACAGCCCCAGCTATTAATTGAATGGAGGAATGAATGGCTTGGAAAACAGATAACTGAGGACTGATGTATATCGCCTTAGACTGCCTGAAGGGCTTGAAATACAGAGAACTGCTGTCTGATGCATATCCAGATAGGATGCCCCAACAGAGATACTTCAATTGAATAGTTACTCCTCTAACGTAATCCTTATTACAATGATGCGATTAAACCTTCCCTTTATCTAAGCACAAACCAGGAGAGAAGAGCACAACATGAACAACACAAAAGTTGCCTTCCGGCTACGTTAAATAGCAATCACACCGGTGTTAACATATGCAAATCATGCTCACTTCCCAGCCCGCAGGTTAAGCACTAAACACTGAGGACGGTACTGCCTGATTAAACGGACATCTTTCCCATCCCCCAGCGCCTCCAAACCCATTCTGCTGATGTTAAATAATCATTTTACTAAGCAGTTAGCCAAATTCTGCTTTCTTAGAAATCTATCACCGAATGCATACCTCTAATTTACAGATGCATTTGACATGCAAAACTTTACAAAGATCACAAGCGCGCATACAAAAATGTTTCTGCAGCTTGAGAGTTAATTTAACGCACATAGCATGGTCATTTTCAGTTTCCTCAAACCCGAAACCTGCAACATGAGCACAACATATTTCCCTGCAAACTGCAGCATAGTATATGCCGCTGGTACCGGAATTCAAAACAGAGAGTTATGTTGACTATCCGAGATCAATGTATCTAACCGGATGCGTTGACTGAGCCTAGTTTGCTTCCTGAGGCAATCCTGCCTTTGCCATCGTTGAAGCTACACTAAATTCCGGCATTAGTGCGACAGCAGCAACAACGCCTCGTGTTACACGCTACGTTACACCCACCCGGTGTGCTTTCCCAACATTGTGTAAAACGCCGTAACACCCTTGTCTTTACTAAACACGCTGCTAGCTGGCTCAACCTAATTCTCTTGCTGCCCCTCCCGATACACCATGTATCGCCTATAATAGTCATCTAAGAAAAAACCTTTCTACTAAGCAGATTTAATGTACTTTCCAGAGTACCATGTCAAATACACTCATGTGTGACCTAAGCACACTTCTAATGCCTTCTTAAACGTGCACAGAAACGGCGCCGTGTCACGTCAATAAGCTCAAGGTAACCTACCCTGTATCATACTAAAGACAATAGTCCACCCAATTCATGCCTCGCTTAAGGGGTGCCCCTCGAAGATACGGGGTCCTCATCCAGATAAGCAGAACCACTCCCCGGCAAAGACAGCCCAGTGAGCTAGCGACCAGCACATACCAAAAGACAACCGACCCTTAACAATGAGGGTTTGGCAAACGACACTTACGAGTGTCCCGTCGCTGCAGCAGATGACTAGAAAGGACCCTGCACCCTACTGCTGACATACTGGCCCTACTTTGACCATACTCTTTTGTAGTTAACACGCACAGTACTCCATTGCCCCTCTAGCTAGGCTGCTCACTATGTAGAGCTCTCTAAGCGAGCAGGCGCCATGACGCTAGGCAACGTTGTCAGAAACGGAATAAATCACAGTTCAATAGTGAACGGTGTAACCAATTAAAAATTTCATCAGAAAAGGATAGTTCTGGAAATCGGTGGTGTAACACAAAATTATTTACCCCTAAGCCTCCCATATTGCAGAGATATTTATAGGCCTGTAACTGAATTTGGCCCCTGAATGGTGGGCGGGTGCCCACCTGCCCTGCAAGAACGGAGGCTGGGTAGAATTGGCACAGAAAATTGTTCAGAGCACCAAAAATAGTCGTAGCCTCGATTAGTGAAATAGATAGCGAAAAAGTGGCCCATGCTTGCAAAATTTGGGGTTTGACCTTGTAAATGCACAAAACATTCAACAGTAATTACCAGCACAATTGCACAACGCCCGCAACAGCAGGCCTCGCCCCTTTCTAACGGGCGGGGAAAATGGCATGTTACCAGCATACAGCGGCACTACCAAGGCCAGGCCCCCGACTCTGCGCAAGGGATCTAATTGGGGACAAAAGAACTTTAACCTTTTGCCCACAGTGACAGCGTATGACAATAGCAAAACTTCCGGCTCCCCCCGTGCCTATGCTCCCGGCGATCCCACGGGGCCAGTGACACGGTCAAAAAACCCCTCAAGGAAGGATGTAGCCGACGCGACCTCCCCCGATACAGACCTCCGCTTCTACCGCTTCTACCAGACGAGCTGTAGGAGGCTCGTGTGACTCCCCCAAGAGACCTCTGTGCACCGGCCCGTGCACTGCTGCCGACTCCTCGACCCTGCCGCAACTCCAGCCGCTTCTGAAATCGCTGCTCTACGATGCTGTAGCCTCGAAGCGCACAACCTGTAAAATAAAGAAAAAAGGTTAAAGGTCCTCCCGAGGGATGAGGCACACGCGACAGGTGTGCTGCCGAGGGGGGCGGAGAGCAAAGAGACTGCTCTTCGCGGTCCCCCCGGCTTTATGCTACCGGACATCCACCAGCTGGAACTGGTTCTGGCTGAGTGAATCACCCGCGCCCCGGAAGTGATCCGATCACTTCCGGGGCGCGGTGGAGTCTTCCATGACCCGGAAGCGATCCGATCGCTTCCGGGGCACGGCCCCCAGCCAACGCGGGGGCCACCGGCACGGAAAAGATACGGGGGCACGGCCGACCACCATAATGGCGGCGGGGCCAATGCTGGCCCCGCCTTCCTCTTTTGAGGATTCAACGGAATGTCATCCTTTACAAAGGCTGCAAACTACCCAATGTGATCAAAGTTTTGAGCCTACATAGCAGGATAATTTGTACGCTAGTAGAAACCAACAAAGTCAAATATAACCCGAAGAGTGCTATGTAACTTATAAAAATATGTGACATATTTCAAACTGAAAAGTGTGCAGAATTTGCCCTTCACATTTAATTTTTTTGTGGGGCTTTTCTACTCACAATGGTATTGTGGAGGAAAAAAGCACTAATAGTTTTCTGTAAAGTGAAAGTATGTCTCGCCAAACCTTTTTTAGCATTCAGTACCAATATATGGAACAAGTATTGTGACAAAGAACACTATTTTCGGACAGGTTATCCTAATTAGAAAGAGTTAAAAATTATGCAAAACAGCGAGGTTTTAGTTAGACCTTCAAAAAGGCTGCAAAAAGAAACTTTGAGACTTAATTCACCTCCAATTGTATCACATACAACATTTCAATAGAAATGATATTGTACTACATGCAGCAAGCTTTATATGTGAACAAATTGTAAAACGTGTGACAAACATCAATTGAGATTCTACTACATGCAGTAAGATTTGAGTCCAGGTTTTATTACACACAGCACACTTCACATAACGTATTTTAGAATACGTAGCAAGCTTCGATCCAGATTATAGTTAGGGCTCCCTGTTTTATGGTTTTTATTTACCATTTCCGTCTGTATTTATCCATATCTATTTTTTGGGCATTTTATAAGTATTTATTTTGTGTTGTGTGAATAAATAAAGTTGTAATATGGTATATTTCCACATGTAGTTAAATAATAAATATGCACTCCTACTTTTTGACACTAGTCATGCTTTAGTTAAATTAGCCAGCCAAATTTAACATAACAATACACCCAGAGATAAATATTGGCATTATAATACAAATGGATGTTGACATATGTTGTTATTTAACGAAACGTTTCCTATTTTTTAACTCCCCATGACATAGATCTGCTCAGCTGTTTACCTGGAATTAATGAGCAACAGTATGGAAAGGCACTCGAAAGAAGCCCAATTTTTGGCATTTTACATTTTTTTAAATAAATACAGACAGGAAACACATTAATTTCTGTATGTATTTTTTATGTAAAAATCAGTAAAAAGGGAAAACTGGAAGCCCTAATTATAGTGCATCACAAACAGTAGGCTTCAACCAGTAATGTGTTGTATTACCTGTACTTTGAGCGACCTCGTTCTATTAATTGGATGATGCTTCAATTGAGATTATGTTGTATTATATGCAGCAAGCTCATTTACAGCATGTGAGTCAAACTTTATGAGAGATCATGCTGTGCCACGTGCAGCTAGCTTCAAGAGATACTGTGCCCTATAACATGCAACTTTGAAATCTTGTTTCATTAATTGGAGAATGCTTCAATAGAGAGTATGTTGTATTATATGCAGCAAGATTCAAGAGTGATTGAGTTAGAGCATGAGACAAACTTTAGAAGAGATGATGCTGAGGTACATGCAACTAGCTTCAAGAGAGATTGTGTTGGATTACAAGGAGCAAGCATTAAGATAAGCCTCATTGCACAGCGTTCATCAAACTACAGGAGAGATTGTGTTGTAATTACATGCAACAAGCTTCAAGTAATATCTTCATGTATTACATGAAGCAAGTGTAGATACTGTACAACCTTAAATAATCTGGCTCTTATTGTATAACACGCTGGTATTACTTCACTGGTAATCATTTGGTATATGGTGTAGTAAGCTTCAGAGACTTTTTAAGGCATTGTCAGAGTGGGCTCTAGGACAGGGGCCCCTGATTGGGTCAGCTCTGTTTTGTAGACAGTCTTAACAGATTGCTTTTATTGTGAGTGGTATATGAGAGTCAGTTACAGACATTTTGCGGAGAAATGCTGTGTTTATGTTTAATGCAACGTCCATAAAAAGTTTCTTTTAGATCAAAACAGGACCTCACATATGAGAAACAAGATGGTGTCACAGAGATCATTTGCAGTAATATTAGTGAGCTACTGATGTGTTACAATAGTGAAAACACATGTCACTGTCCCTGAATATTAGATGTAAGAACTTTAGAATTTGTACTAGTGCGCATGTGCGCTGTACATGACCAGACCAAAGACGGCATCAAAGAGCTGAAATTGGATCATAAATTCATAGCTGTTCCAAACAGGGGCCCCCAACTACGGTTGGCCCAGGGCCCCCAACAAATCCTTAAAATGTCCCTTTAAGCTTCAAGAGCCATCCTGTCGTTTTTCACAGAGCAAGGTCGTGTTGGGTTTCATAGAGCAAGCATCCAAAGAGATTGTGGTTTATTGTTTTATGTTGTGCATACAAATGGTTTGTAATTTCACGACACGTGTTCTCACTATTTAAAGAGCTCCAGCAAATGTGTGTTTACAACCATGCAACGAAAAGCAGGTTTATTTGAACAACTGCTTATCAGCCACGAGAGTTTGCATTCACCGTCGAGAAAGGGTCCCACAAACGGCCCTCCGGTGCATTTCTTGGCGGCGGGATAGCAGCCGTATTGGAGGAGTCGAATCGTTTCTATTCTTCTGCACTTTGGAGCAGACAGAAAGATGGGTTTGCAAGCACTTTCATCTGGTTCTCGGTGGCTGCTAAAGTAAATAAGACGTCGGCTCGGATAATGGAAAGCCCAGGGCTCCCGGTTAGTCTCCTGCATGCCAATTAAACACATTTGATACAGTCAGGGTAGATGCATCAATGACGGCCTGCTCGGCTCAGAGTCGACGACAGCCAGCGCTGAATGATGGGGAGGACTCCGTTTTATTTGGACCTGTCTCCGATGGTGTAATGTAAAGGTCTCACTAATCTGCAAGGAATGCAAATAAACTGGTCGCAAAGCAACCCACTAGCAGCCGAGATGGGACGGAGCTGAGTTATTGGTGTGCTTAAGTAGGCTGCTTCATTAAGAGTTTGAGATAAGAGCGAGAGATAACGTTTGTTAATATCATCCTCTAACTTATACTGGTTTCTGCTTCAATGGTTCTTTAGAACAACAATTGGCAAAGCCAATAGGTCTCGCCTCTAAGATCTATTGGCTCTGCTCTTCATGCTGTATTTCATCCGTCAACGCTGTACAGCATGAAGGGAAGTTAAGAAAAAAAACTGAGTATGTGGCTGCACCCCTTTGTAGGCATGTGCATGTGTTGAATGAATGCGTGTGCCTGTAAGGTAACGTGGTCCAGTCATAGCATTTTTTCTATTTGGCCAGGGATAGGGGTGCAGGTGGAATTGGAGCAACATGGAGGGCAGGGGACAGAAAAACACATAGGCAAGAGACAGCAATATTGAGCGGTGGGGGGAGATGCACAGGGACAACCAATAGGAGAACGGAGGAGAAGCCACAGCCTTGAGACTTCAACATGGAGGACAGTTGGGGGTGGGAGCACAGAAGCACATGAACGAAAACAACATGGAGAAGAGCGAAAGAAGAGTCCACGAGGGAGACAGCTGGAAATTCAGTCTCATGGATACTCACAAAGAAAGAAGTAGTGTTCAAAAGTGAGCACTGGAAGGAGACAGGTACTTCGGCCATGCTCCTGGGGGACGGGGGACAAATAAAAGAAGAGTATAGCCACACAAGATAACCAATGAGAATCAAAGAAATTAGAGTGACAATAAAGCCAACCAATGGTAAGCTAGTGCAGGCTCTAAGCCCACTGTAAACTGACAATGTAATGCACTGTCTAGTAGGCAAGACCTAAAAACCACTTGGTTTCCTTTGCGCTTTGTTTAACATAATGTGCTGATTTGTGTCTACTCACACTATACAAAACATTAAATAAATAATAAGCACTAACAAAGACAATAGGATCGACCTTTTCAAGCTTAGTTTTTTTAAACTTTATTTTAATTGAAAACATAGGCAATTTACAAAGAAAAAGGTAAGCTAATAAATATATATATATATATCTATCAGGGGTCCACAAACCCATGATGCACTCCATTTTAGAGGCTGTGCACATGTGACCAGGCAAAATGCCATCACTTAGAGTGCAAGAAAGCAACTGTATGAAACGGTTGACCCACGCTGCAGGCCGTAGTGAACAGAAGCAAAATAATAATGACAGTTGAACAGACGACTGGATAAAGAGGGCTGAGTCAGAAACCAACTATGTATGTATATGCAAATTTATTTTGAATGTTCTAGAAACATGACACAGTCTGTAGATCAGACCTAAAAATACTGCTCACTTGCTTAAAGTACCAGCCACAGTAACGCTGTAGGAATTGGTTCCACAAGTCTGATTTCCAAAGGGCCCAACCACTCTTTTATTATTTAGAGTATGGGGAAATGAAGGCCAAATGGAAATTCATATGTATAACGGAGTATAAAACATACATAAAGAGCTTTTTTTTACAATGGTCAATTAGTTTGCTTTTCAAGATGAACATGCCATGTTACCAATGATTCTATATAGTGGCTAACACTAAGTCATGCTGGAATCGAGGGGTAAACTCACACAAATTGAATATTGGTATAAAGCCATAATGTTGCAATATTTCATAAAGATGTTGTACACTGTGCCAGTTCATAACATTTTGTGTATGTCTATATATTCATAAACATATGGATACTCACACATACATAAAAAACATTTGCAGTCTTTGTGTCTGTGTATATATACACATGCATGCAAAACAACTCCCAGCACTTCCTCTCGGCGAACTGAAGGAAACGGACCACCAGGACAAATCAATGGCAGTATTATCTTCTTTATTGTTTATTCCTCATCTCCATGACGCGTTTCGGGCATCCAGTGCCCTTGATCACATAAGGAGACTGCAGTACGCCATGTTTTTTTATATGCTTTGTGCAAGTAACACCCACGTGATAATAGACACTGAAGAAACACTATTCAATGCATATTCAAGCTCATTCAAAGTGCATGGACTGCTGAAAACATCTTTTTTGCATTTTTGTTGTGCAACACCATTTTTGATTGTATATATTAACGTTTGAATATACATCTGGACTCGCATTTATAATTGTGTGTGTTTTAAATAAATATATTAAAAATATATCAAATATTTAAAACTTAATAAATATGCATAAATAATTAAAATATACACATTATCACACATCGATAAATATCCATATAAATAGCGACACAGCGTGCAAATTTTTACAACAAGAAAAACGAATAACTGCATAAATGCATTACACCCTTCCAGGTCTAATTATTTGTTTTCAACATAGTACTAGGAGTTCTTTTCTATGTGATGTTTATGTCATGGTGGTATCCGCCTAAATGCTTGTACTATTAAACTCATATGACCTGAAATTGTTTGCTTTCTAATTCGATGCACATGCTCATTGGTGAGCAAATTTCAGTAAGAATAGGGCTTCATAAGTTTCTGTGCTAAAAAAGTTTTTTTATTTTCTTGTTGTATAATATTTATATAATAAAGTGCCTAGTGCAAACTATTTGAATAAATAAATAACCCAAAAGATAAAAGTATAGTGATTTTGATCTTATAAAAATAATTTAAAAGGCGTTTCTTTAAAAGCGAGAAGCGTATATAGATATTATTTACATTTCTTATATGCAGCGGGCGAGGGTTTTTCATTTCTCGCAAACAATTATTTATTTACACAATACAGCATGATCAGTCTATTTAGATTTTTGGAAAACTTTATCAGATCCGGACCAATGGATTAGCAGATCAGTTCCATTAATGACCGTGTACAGCTAAGTTAACCCATATTTCCAATGCCATTTACTTGATTGTAGAATTTGAGATTTACATATCATAACTCCATTAAAGGAACTGAGTTATAGAGAAATTATAAAAAAGTATGTAAATCTTCCGTGTTATTTAATCCATTAGGGAATTTACTATCAAGTTCCAGAATAAACTTGGTCTCACGCTGTCTCAACAATTTTTCCCGATTTCCTCCTCTGCGTGGGACTGGAATTCAATCAATGACAAAGTAAGATAGACATTTGACATCATTATCGTGGACTTCTTTAAAATGTCGAGCAACTGGGTATGCCGGATCATTGTTAATGATTGCCCGTAGATGTTGAAGTATCCTCACGTGCACTTGTAGCTTAGTACTTCCCACGTATCTAAGCCCTCAAGTACACGTGAGAATATATACTGCGTGATCAGTCCTGCAGTTGTAATTTCCTTTTATGGTTACATATACCTACACAGACAGAGGGACACACACAAACCGAGGTATTCAGTGTGTGTGTACACGTTAGATCTATTTTAAGTTCACATACACTATTGATATCTGCAAATGACCAACACTCCATGCTGCAACTCATTTGCACAAATATAAAGAGAGATAAAACAGTGATGAAGCTCGTCTCCATGAAATGGAAGCACAAAATATATACCACATCTAAGGGCAAAAAAAACAAAGTATTTATGAAGACTATCATTCAATGACTCTTGGTAATGAACATAGGTGTTTAAGAAAAGACCTTGTCATCAAAGAGAATAATGATACAGTTGTGGAAGCTAAACCATTAAGGGTAACCTTAAAGGAGATCCTTCTGCATCCATTCTCAAGTTACCCCAAGTCCATAAACCCCTTCGGACTGAGCCTGGATGCATGCCGCAAATACAGTGAGTGAAAGGGTGGAAACTTTTTACCAGTTGGCATCAAGTACCTGGGGATACACAACACTGTAAATGGAACAGAGTCAGAAAGTGTACTGAGAAGTGCATGGAGTTTATAAATGGGTAGAATAGGACTACTTAAAATGACCAGTGGAGAAAAGAACACCTACTAAAGTATTTTAACAATGATGGGAGCACAATTAGCACAAGATACAATGTCACCAGACACATAGCACCAGATAATGTGTGTTATTTACACACTATATCCAAGCACTTTAGGTTTAGCATTGCCTAGAGCACTTTTTTACACACTCTATTGCACCAAGCATTTTCTGTGTCGTATTTCTATAGCCTCATATTTTATAGCCTCATATTTTTTGTACACTAACCCACCAGTACCATGGATTCTAAAAATAAAAAAAGATTTCAAACTTTGTATAAAGATATATTTTCTTCTGCACAAAGGATTTATTACAAAAAAGTGTCATAAGGTTTGATTAGTGAAATACAGAGAATGTGTGCATCTGCATAGGAACAGAGTAACCTTTGAATGTTCCTATGCAGATCTCCAATGTATGCCCTCGAAGTCAACATGCATATGAAATAACTCTTTAAGCACCCTACAGAACCCCTCTTTCTTTGATAAACTCGAAAGTTAACAACCAGGGGTATTACAATTATATTGGACACTACAAAAAAAATGAATCAAAAGTATAATTTAAAAAAAGTCACAAATCTATAAAAGCTCCTATTAATGAATGGTATTCATCCAACTTCTCTAGAAACTGGGTATTATTTTAAATTGAGTTAGTGCCCTACTTTATCCTTACTCATCGGAAGCAGTGCCTACAGATACCAATTCACTTCCAGATCCACAAGATCTGATCAGTTTGCACTGTAAAACGGGTGTCATTCCTGATTTGAGAAATAAGCACACAAAAAAGTGCAAAAGGCGCGTTTTTGACTGGCGCAAAAATATGCGCAATACTTAAGCCAATTGCTTTTATGTGATTACTACATTACACCACTAGTTCATGCCTGATTTGTTTATCACCTATCAAAACGCAGGCTTCATAGCCATCCCTGAACGATTCCAGGAAGGTACTAAAAGTTCATAATATAGGTACAACTCCAGTTAACTAGTTCTCCAGTGGTTTTACTAGATTCAATCGTGTCGCATGAGTTTTTGGACATCTATTGAAGTGGTCCGCAGATTAGCAGGAGATAGTGTGCTGGTTAATTAGAACTACATAATGAAGTTAATAGGCACAGTAAACAATGAATTACACAAGAAATCAGTTCCAATGTCCAACTGGAATCAATTGGATGTTCTACTAATGCAAACTACAATCCAGGGCGAAAAGGATGTCTCGAGGGGCTTTCACCCCCAATGGGTTTGCTGTTTAACCCCGGGTTCCTGTAATGTGATGATCACGGCAGACATATTAAAGAGGTTGCTGGCTCTTTAAGTTTACAGTCTGGCCGGGCCCAGTCTGGGGGGGCCTAGTCCTCTAACTGTGAGCCCCGCAGTGTCCTCGGTGACAGAGACTCGGTGTCTGGGAGCCCCACTGGCTTGTGAAATGAGCAAGGCTCCCCGCACCTGAGCAGGCCCTTCAACGCCCTCGGGCAGCCCGGCTCCTAAAGAGCTGACATAGATCCTGCCTTCAAGCCAAGCAGCGCCGTAGCAAAGCCGGGATTATAAATTACATGTTCATCTTGCTCGGCTTTTCTTTCTTTTGCTTCAGTTTTCATTCCAGTATAAACTCCCCTGTCACGGGGACATTTCTGATGTGTCAAATCCCTCTGCTGTAATGAGCAGGCTGACAAATGTTGAAGGTGAGCCCGGCGCTGGCTCTGCTGCTGCTGCCGCCGCCTGCCGCCGCCGCGAGGAAGCCGTGACTTTCACAAAGGATAACGAGGCGGTGAAAGATGGCTAGAGCGTCGCCATCAACCTGCCCTTCTGCTACTTCCTAATTAGATAATTAGTAGGGCCCTAATTAAGGGATCAAGGTGCAGGAAAACAATTAGTTGAGAAGAGCACGGCATACAATCCAGTAAAAATTCCTGCAAACAATATTTAATGGTTTTACGGAATTCACGTCTCAAAAATTGTTTAATCACCCCTTCCCCGGACAATATTCGTATATTCGCACCAAATCTCAATATCTGTCTACGTACTACTCACCAGGGCGTCGCCACATTTACGTTACGTAAAGTTACGTAAGGCCAATTAAATGTGGACATTTCTAAATCGACCTTCTGGTTTGACGAAGAAAAGCCGCTTTGCCGTTTATTTTACTGATGGTGCTACTGCAAATGTATTTACTTCTTCCTGCTTTAATTATATTCTCGAAAGTCTTGCAATAGCATAGAAAAAACACAGCCATCACAAAATAAACTAATAACACAGGTTTGCACATTCCACTTCCATATGGCTAGGAAGGCTATGCATGTAAACAAGTTTCCGGCAGACTTCTTCAGACCTGGAAATTATTAACACATTGTCTTGTTATTGTGATTAAAATTAAATGATGTTCTAGGCTCCTTGACAAATGAATTTGGAATGGTTACAGTAAATGGCATTACTTTAAATTATGGAAGGGGAAGAGAGAAACAGAGGGGGAGAGAGAGAGACAAAGAGCGAGCGAGGGAGAATGGAGCCTAACAGCCTGATCCTTAACTATTATTTACCTATTATCTGAGAGAATTGAATCTCGCTGTGCTGCAGCAGAGAATAATAAAAGATTTGTAGCCTTTACAAGGCCCTGTCCTCCCATCCAGCAAGCGCCGGTTCCCAGGGGCTCCATTGCCAGCACTGGCTCAGCTTGTCTGATCATTTATCCATAATTAGAAAATTAATATTTTAGATGGCGCTATGATGAACCCATTATGGTGATGGGCCCCGATATCAATTATAACTTCAATTTCAATTTCACTTACAGCCGAGTAATGGCTCCGGGTGGCGGAGCGGTGATGGGCCCGGGCTGCAGAGCATGACGAATACAGATCACCGCACATTAGGATGAGCAATTATTTGAACATGTATAAAAACTATTTACAAGCAATGTAATTGACCGGGGTCAGGGGGAGATGCTGAAAAATGGACAGGTTGACAAATTCTTGTTCTATACCAACAGAAAGGATTTATTAATTTCTGTGGCTGTAATTGAATTTTTGAGAGGTTCTTGTTAAGCTCTCGTTGCTTTGCTCATCTCCCGTGCTGACCTTCTCATAGATCTGCTACATACCCTCCTCGTCGCCTTCATTGCCTTTGGCAGGGGAAGATTGCTTGATGGAATTTATAGGAAAAAAAACGAAAAGGAAAAACACAACATGCAGTTCGCTTTGAAAAATAGATTCGGCCGACAATAACAGAAGAACCTTTGTACTATTGTGTAACTTTCACCTTGAAAAAAATAAAGAAAAATAAAAACTGCTCATGGGGCTAGAAATGTTGAACTAAAAAGCTAAAGATTAGGTTTCTTCATTTAACAGATTTAATGCTGACATAGAGGGCGACTTAAAGATAAGGTAACCTTTCTGCTCTGTAACAAGAGTTTAGATTTAAAACAGTTGATACAAGGAGTCTTGTTTGGATTTCGGAAACACACACACACATATATTCGGGGGAATACAAATATATATATATATATATTTATATACATATAGCTATATAGATATCTATCTGTATGAATATATATATCTATCTATCTATATATATAGATAGATAGATATATTAAAAAAACATACACATTTGAATCTCAACATTTTCAATGTCAAGTAACAACCTTTTTTTTTTTACAAGAATTAAATTACAATGTTCAAAATGCAATATTTGTTTTATTATTCTACATTTGTACGTCAACGCAATTCCTAATTATTCAGGGGACGTTATCTTAATATCACAGTGCTTGTAAAAAAATGTTTTTGCAAACTGGGCCGCCATGTATTTATAGTTTATACATCGATAGTATTTGAAATCAACAATTTGCACTTGCTTGTGAATAGCCCTCTCCAAAGAACCCGGTGGTGAATTTCTATTTCCTGAAAACCCAGGGAGAGGATAAGTGGGCTGTGCTGTCTCAATTAACCATCAGGCAGCAGTGTCAGCAAATTCAAAGGAAGGCAAACAGACCCCTTGCAAAATCCGCGGAGCTCCAGAGTGGTTTACCATTGCAATGCAAATGTGTACCCGGCGATCACATTAGTGCTAATGATGCCCGGGACATCAGGGCTCCCCGGCATCATATCCCATGTGCTGGCAGCGGCTGGCCCCATTCATTACAGCCAGGCCGGCCCGGCATGCCTTGGACTGTGGCGACACGAGAGTGGCAGGTCGCGTTAATAGGCGGGAGTCAATAAACGGACTTCCGGCGTCCTAAAATGAGAAGCCGCCTGGAAAAGTGACACTAAAAACAGGACACGATGCTCGGTGACAATGACACGACGAGCCAGGAACAACTAATGCATTACAAAACACCTCAAACTCCCAAATCATGTTCGATACTCTTTACAGTGCTAATTTTTATAACGCGCTAAACATATAAAATGTTCCCATTTTGCAGCGCTACGAAGTGGTTTTGGTTACTGCCTAGCACTTAACCATACACTTAAAAAAGAAAAACATAAATGAAGGGGACTCGACTGAATGTGAAAACCCCTCACACAGAAGGCAGCTCGGTGGCCCTAACACCTCGCAGCTGACGCACTCATTAGCCTAATAAAGGTATCATCTTTACAAAACTGTTGTTTTTTCCCCCGAAGCAAATTTTGCTTAACATATTCTCGGAGTCCTTGTTTGCTAATTTTCCGTGGCCTTGGGATGCTTCGTGCCTTTGTCTCCTT
This sequence comes from Triturus cristatus, assembly GCF_964204655.1. Taxonomy (NCBI): domain Eukaryota; kingdom Metazoa; phylum Chordata; class Amphibia; order Caudata; family Salamandridae; genus Triturus; species Triturus cristatus. The sequence continues at coordinate 657,163,238 of NC_140586.1, forward strand.
TATGCCAAAAGGCTGCCTTGTGCATTCCGCCTTGTTTTTCTGATGTCAGTTTAATTGTTCACTGTCAGGGGCAGAGCAGCAGATAACAAGCTTAGCAAATGATGTCTGCTGTTGCTACACATTGATTAATATTTTACATGTTATTATCCTCTGTCCATTACGACAGCAAATTAAACTATAAATCACCCCTCCTGCCGGTGTCACAGAATCATAAATTGTCTCTTACCTCTTCCTCGCTCCGGCGCTGCGGCTCGCAAGGTCCCCTCTTTCATGAGAAAACAGTGTATGGAAAAGTGCCGGCATGCTTTAGCCTGAGTTATGGACTAGTCAAAGCCACAGTATACATCAGGGCCTGTGAAAAATGGGGAGTTTGTTCTGCTATAAAACAGAAGAAAACCAAGCATCTGGGCAAAAGTTTCAGGCTGTAATGGAGAAACAATATGTTATCGCGAAATTTCCAGGGCTTTTCCTTGCAACAATTACCGCACTGGAAAGGAACAGCTTTCTTTGGAAATGTGTGCAATTGGTTTTATTGCACTCTCGCTGTCCTGAGTAAACCGGGGATTCATCATATTAGGGGGGCAGATACAATAATTAGCCCAGGCTGCAAGGGCTGGATAGGACGTGTAATGTGTTTACTTGTTTTCGGGATTTTGGCGCGAGATGGAATGTGCTTGCAAGCATTTCCATAAGTGTGCTTGGTGCACTGGCAGCCTATCTCAATGCAGAGCCTTCATGTGAAATACAATTACACGTTATTGCGGCTCCCACCCCCGCGAAGACTTCTTCTTAGCCAATAGTTGGCAATCAGTCAGTAATTGTATTTGTAAAACAGTCTGGATGACTTATTCAATCAGTGCTTATTAGAAATACAGAGCGGCCAATTTTTCTGCGCTTTAATGCAGGGGCTGGCGGTAAAGAGGACGAGGCCAAGAGGCACATCTTAGGGTAGGTATCTCTGGGGCCCACCTTATTTACAGAGTCCCCTTGCTGCAGTGTTCAAATGCAGCCAGTGCAATGCCAAAGAAATATAACTTATAGGTGGGGGGGCCGAGGCAGCCTGGCTGGGGCCAAACGACTGGCTCTAGCCCGGTTGTAGGCCTCAGTTGAAGGACGAGCCAGGTGACTGCATTCTCCACCTCTCTTTTAGGCAGTTTTGAAACAGAAAAACAAACAAACAGCATCCTGAACATTGAAGGAGAGCTACTGCAATAAAGTACATGCATGAATATAATAAAATGCGTGGATTGTTCTTCCCACGTATCTTTTGTTCTCATGTCATCTGTCGTGTGTCAAGGATATCAGACATGGTGAGTCTTTCAGTGGCTTGGCTCTTGTAGCGAGTCTTTGAGCCAAGCTAGACCCCCTGTTTGGCTTTGGCCCAGCTCTCCCTATGAATTTTGTTTCATGCCCACAACACAGGCAGTACCAAGCTTTAATAATGGTATTTCGGTGCTTCCATTCATTTGGGTCTCTCCAAGTTGGCAGGACACCATGTTTCCAGGCTTGGGCTTTCTGTGTGCAAATTATTGTTTTCAAGACTTGCTTTTCCACTTGGCTCAAGTAAAAGTAACTAAGATTACAACTCCCAGAATCTAGAAAAAAAATCCAGAATAAGACCCAGAATAAGAGAGATGTCCATTGTCCAGATGACAAGGAATGATGTGGAAATTCTTGCTCTAATATCAATACAGCACAATAACACTGGGTATTTACTTAAGGTATGGGGGGTGCAAAGTAACTCTTTGCTTACAAGCAAATGCATACTCTTACATAAAACGTCATTGGATAAAGCAGGACAGGTACTTGATTTGAAAATAAATTTATCGGAGGCTGGTGGTACTTTTTTGAATCTCATCAACCACTTACTTTCCCCTCACAGATCCTCAAATTGTCACCTACAAAATTGAATATCACAAAGTTTTCCAGTGTAACTTCAGCGTTTCCTGTTAAGGGAACATAGAAGCACACAGGAAAGCACTAACACAGAACAGCAGTATAGGCAAGTACAGAGTTCCACAAGTGGATTATGGTCTTCTGAAAAGAACACTGTTCAGGACAGTTGATGGTAGAACATCTCTTAGATACTATCAGTGAATCTGTCCACCATATTCCCATTCCCACTACAAACTGGCATATTTTAATCTATAGCTCAAAGAAATTATTGTATCTGCCCAGGAAAAGTAAAAAATACAAATAAAGGAAACACCACATTTTGGCCACTGATACCCATCCTATTAAGGATAGTGGCAATACCTCCATAAAATGTAGTTTGAATTTAAACTTTCTGGATTACAGGTTTTTAATTTGTGTTCCTAAACATTAAATAGCTGGATTACTGTTTTTGATTTGTTTATGCTACAGCGTCAGAATTTTAAATAGCTTTTCAAAATCTCGAGGGTATTTTAAATATTCATTCGTTCTGCTTTTGAATATAATGCAATGTCATTGGAATATAATTTAATGGCAGGGGAGTCTTTTATCAGAGGACTATATATTAGGAAGAGAATGAAAAAACTGCCAGTGGTTCAGTGAAAAAAGCAAAAAGCATGGGGGACATGGAACGCCTCTGGCTTGTGTCCCACTTTGGTGCAAATATGTCTCTAATTTGCTGTTAGCTATAATTTGTACACAGAGAGAGACGTTTTCAACCTGATAGTCTGGAATTGAAATGTAACCTTAACCAAAACATTGAACAAATATTTCCAACTAACCAGGTAAACACATTCCCTAATGGATAAAAGAATAACAGTGGTGGGTATCTGTGTACATGCAGAAAACTTAAAAGCTTCTGCCAAATATTATGTATTTGCTGCTATTTGTATGTCTGCCAAAAAACGAAATCTGCTCTTTATCTACCAATAAAGAGACCACCTGTAACAATCTGTTAGTAATATCTTTGCCATCATTTTTTAATCAGTATTTTACAAAGTGATTGGTTTATGTTACTCACATTCCATAGGAATTTTCTATGCTTCTTGATGAATGTGATCTTCACAAAAGTCAATGGAATTATCTTCTTGTTTATTTGGCCACACAAGAATTCACAAATTAAGATTAAAGGATTAACATTTTTAAAGGAACAGGCAGGTCTAGCATTCTCTGTTTTTAGAGCTTATTATTTAGTGACCGCTGCCAGTCAACTTTGTCAAATGGTTTCTCACCGCACTACATTTGATATTTGTTTTCCTTCATGAATAGAATGAGATCTAAAAGTTCCTGGCTTATGTAGACTCATAAAAGTTGTTAAAGTATCTAAAAAAAGGTCGAACTAAAAATGTGATATCAATTTTCAAAAACTAAAATCAATTACAGAAGATATTCAATATTCCCTTATCGCAAGAATGCACTAGACGCTTGTCAGTATGTATCACACACAGTTAAAACCAAATGGGTGAAATGATGGAATTAAATATGGATTGTTAAACTAGGAGACAATGGTGGGCGATTCCATAAAAGCTTTTGAAGCATTTGATCTAAAACCTAGGTTGATTCAGCTTTTCATATCTTCAAGTTTCATAGCCGTAGGAAAGTGCCCCTTTTTGGCATGATCACCCCCATTTGGTGCCTGGTATTTAATGGAATTTTTACATAAAATGCACTAGGTTCCTGCTATACAGGTCCCCAGTGCCATATCTTTTCCCCTAAAACTGTACCATTGTTCCCCCAATTGACCATACCTTTAGCACACCTGTAATTCCCTAGTAAATGGTACCACAAGTACCCAGGGCATGGGTACTAAAGAGGGTCCATAAGGGCTGCATCATATATTGTGCCACCCTAAGGGACCCTTTACCTAACTCATGCAGACTGCCATTGTAGGCTAGGTGTCCTAGCACAGATGAAAGTGAAAACATGACATAGTAGATATCACTGTGTACCATGCCTACAGACACTGAAGTCAAAACTGTTTGGTCTCAAATACCTTGTATTAATAAACTCACACTGATTGTAGTGGTGAATTTATTAATACATGCACCAAGAGGGCATCTTAGAGGTGCCACCTGAAATCCTACCAGCCTCTAGTGTGCTGGCTGACTGGTGTAGACCAGCCTGCCAACACAGACAGGTTTCTGACCACCTGCAGGTGCATACCTACGTTCTATGAGGGCAAAACAATGCCTGCTCTGGCCGCTGTTGTTGTCACCTCCTCCAAGCAGGATGGCCCAGTGAGCAGCATATGAAGGCAGGAGGCTTCAAAGGCCTCTGCTGTCCTTAATATGTTATTGCGTCTTCCCCAGACAAGGTAAATGCCAACATCCTGCCTTGGGCCTATTTGAACCAGGTATGGCAGGATATTAGATATGCAGGGAGGCGTCATGCACTACCAGGCCAGTCACACCCCTAAAATGAGCTGTCTGATATGCATCCCTTTGGGAAAATTCTGATATCTTGGTGATGGCAGAATTAGGGACTCTGGGACAGGGTTATGCCCACTTCCCACAGGAAGTGGTCATAGAGGGTGTAGTAACCCCCAGGGTAAGTAGCCCATTGTCTACCACCCTTAATTTCCCTTAAAGCCCCTAAGGTTAGTATTTAGGGGAGCCTTTGCCACCAGGAAAGCAGTTTGTACTGGCCTAAGAAGAAGGAGGACACCCTAAGAGCAACGAAAAAGCAAGAACCTAGGAGTAGCCACTGACCTGGGTCCAACCCTGCCGGTCTGCCTGCTGTCCCCGACAAATGTGCCAAAGACGAGTCGTCCTACAGCTGCTCTGCCTCCAAAAGCCTGGGAGGACTGCCAGCACTTCAAGAAGCAACCAGGATTGCCCATGGAGTAGCGGAGACGCTCCCCTGCACCCTGCAGGCACCCAAGAAGAACCATGAGGACTCCAGCTCTCCAAAACCCCGACACCAGAAAGCCCCCCTGCACCCATGCCTCCAGACCAAGCTGAAGTGGGCCAGAGGTGCCAGTGAGGTCCTGAAACCCTCCAGAGTCGAACCCCAGCTTGGGTTTGCCAGGACAGAACTCCCAGTCGCTGCCTGCAGCCTCTTTGTGCCGGCCCCCTCTAGCGCAAGTGTCCCTCCCCGGTGAAAACCTGATGCCTCAAAACACCACTGCACCTGAGCCCTACAGGCCGAGAAGAAGTGGACCGAAGGTGTCCCTATGTGGCAGAGCATCGTGAGAGAAAAGTAGAGATTATCCCTTGGTTTCTACACACTTATTTTGAAACAAAGAATCACTCACATCCCAACATTCAAACACTGAATGGTGGAGATATATTCTCAAGCCCACACAGTAAACATAAAAAATTGTCAAAAGTAGAAATTAGTACAAAATTTATTAAAAATATACAATTGTTCATTAAAATATATTACATTAAAACTGTGCAAAAAAACTGCTTTATATATCTATTACACTATTACTTAAAAACTACAAAGGATCCAATTCATGCACAACTTATACACTCGTGGTACTCTTACCCTAATAGGGGAAGCAATGTATACATTTTCAATATCAACCTAGTGTTGCGAGAGAAACTAACAGACAGTATAATTTGTCATTTGACTAAACACATTCATAAGAATGAAAAAAAACTAAAAATTGGACCCGATACAACTATCCACATCACAGTATCTATGGATCCAATCAAACAAACAAATTATGTAACACTTGCGTCAATGCGTATTGATGGTGTTTATGTTATTGTACCATCTTTTTCAAGACCATGGTTAGTTCTCTCGGTATTGCACTGTAACGTTGCACATAGGGTGGATCCTTATTGTCCACTCAGAGCACATTGATTGTAGCTCTCTCTTCATCGATTTGACATCATTAAAACAAGTCACCCCACCTCTCGGAGGTACCGCTTCACACAATCTTGGCAGGTCTCACTGTCAAACAGCGTTTTAACAAGGATGTCGATAATCATTTGTCTCGCGATTGTTAAAGTTAAGGGTTTCTGGAGCGCAAAATAAAGTAATGCCCTTCCTCAATTGAATCTCCTTGTTTTATCTTAGGAGCCAACTCTTGATGAAGCGTGATATACCGTTGTCGGCCGGGAGACTAATGAAACTTTTAAAGCATCACTTGTGCGCATGCCCTTACTTCATAGGGCCTTAAATAAGTGTCCGCATGGCAGCCTGTAAAGTTCTCCTCGTGTTCATGGTGTCCCCAGTGGCGCAACTAAAGCCAAATTTCGGGGGGGCTAAGAAAATATTTTGGGGGGGGGGTAATTCGTCCAGCAATAGGCAGAGTGGAGATGCAGGGGCTCTAAGAAGGGATGAAAAAACAACAAACCCTCATTGACAAGCAAATGGTCTTTTAAAGACCTGTGAAGTACTCGGGTGCGGCTGTGTGTGTGCCTGGGAAGCTGTCTCAGCCCGGGCTGCCACACACGACAGGGGGGCTGAAGCCCTTTGAGCCCAATGGGCGTTGCGCCCCTGGTGAGATCTGCACCCACCTGTTGGTTCAGCTGGATGCAGCCTTTTTGTCCCAGGACCTTTTCCCATAGAAATCAACAGGGCACCCAATGCACCTCTGCACCCGGAAGACCCAGAGTATCCTGAGGTGACCTGTTGGTGCTGCCTTTGACCTTGCCTCGTACTTACCTTGACTCCATAAGACTGGTCCTATAAGTCACTGATAAGTACCCGTATGCAGTATATGTGTTTTTCCCCATAGGATAATATTACCGCATTAGGAACAATACAAGTGTATTTATTTGTTTTCTTGAGAACTGCTATTGTAAAAAAGTACTTACCCAAAAATTAATTTCTTGGTGCCTGAAAATATATATGAATATGTAATATTTTTCTAAATTAGTGTGGCTCTCCTAATTGAGTGTGTGTGCATCATTTATTAACTGTGTGTATGCAACACATGTCTAACACTCCTCCTTGATTTATTTTTTTGTGCAAATCTCTTTTATTGATTTTATGTTTTCAATACAAACAATATCAGCATGCAAGCAGTACTGGACTTTTGGTTTATAACATGGATATGGTACATGTATGTATTTATGTGCCAGCTGCAGTATCCGGACAGTAGAAATATTATAAAGTACAGATTTTTGAGTGCAGACACAGTTCAGGTCCATTAATCGATTGAGAGAGGATACGGGGGACATAGAGATAGGACAATGATTATGGTCATAGAGTTCTACTTATCTGGTAAATCATATACGTTATTGCATGTCTATTACTGTTTGCCTTTACATGTATTAGCATACAGAAAAGGTGGTAACATAGGTACTTGTGGATGGCTGAGTGGTGTCAATAGAATAGAAAGAGAAGGCAAAGAAAAAAGGATTGCATAAACTAACAAAAGGAACAGAGAAACATGTGTAACAGTTGCTCAGCCCATAGTGCCCTACCGTTTTCAGGCATGAATTTGTGTGTTGCTCTCACAGCCAGTGGCTATGAGCTACCCCTTCCCTTCTGAGGTGTGTGCTCGTACATTCATATAAGCATCTTGTACTCTGTCAGCCAAAAGTGTCGTGGTGTATACACTTCCCAACTCACGAGTGTGTTAGTTGCCCACAGAGTGCATATCAGTGGATTCCCCATTTGTCATGTCTGCACTGAGTTGCAACTCAGTATAGATTGTGTCCCTGCATGTTGCAATAGGAATCCTGCGGAGCCCTAGAGTTTCTTCACATCGAATGGTGAGGCTGTCCGCTTTGGCCCACGCGAGCATTGAGTTCCGCCAGGCTATTATATTGGGAGGGTCTGGCGCTTTCCATTTTTTTATTACTCAGCCGTTTGGCTACTATCAATCCCAGGTCTAAAAATCTGGAAGTGACCTTCAAGTTGGGTGTCCTGTGGAATTTGTGTAGCAGGTAGGTTGGCCAATCGAAAGATAGCTTTTGACCAGTACAGGTATGTAATATTGCAGCCACTTCACTCCAGTATGCGCCCACCCAGGCACAGCTCTAAAGCGTGTGTACTAAGTCAGCCCCATTCTCAGTGCACCTCGGGCACTCTGCATCTACGAGACTGAAGTACTGATTGATTTTGGCAGTTGCAAGGTATGCCGTAAGGACTACATAGATTTGTATTTGCCTGAAGCGTACATTCCTAGGTATGCGTATCGGACTCTTGAGCACTCGGGCCTAATCTGCGTCTGTAAGCTGGTGCCTCAAGTCCCGTTCCCATTTATGACGGAGTGTGTCCAAGCTAATCGCAGCATGAGTTCTTAGTGAGGCTGCGAACCAGCGCGTTAGATGTCTGCCCGACCCCATGATATGTAAGTACTGCATGGTGAGATATGTTTGTGGTTCTGTAGTGATGTCTCCCTACTTGGCCGTGAGTGAAGCTACCAGTAAGCAATGGTCTAGAAAGTGACCCAGTAGGAGTCCTTCTTCCTCTACTAGCGACATATAGGGTATAAGTACCCCCTCGCGATACAGGTCCCCGAGCGTCTGGACGCCGTTTTCCTGCCACCTCTGAATTGCTGGCATAGAAATTACTGCCTGTCTACTCGGGGTTCCCTCTAAAGGTATAGCTGGCGCATAAGGCTTCTGCGACAGCATTTATAGGCAACAGCAAGCAGCAAGGATTCTGGCAATTGTGAACGTGCACCCGGATGAAAAAGGCTAACTATGTGCCCCAGTGGGTAGGGTGGCCACATAGTTGCACTGTTTGTACCATGACGGTCTGACAGCCATCGCGCCACCCACTGTAGCTGGCAGGCCAGGTAGTAATGTTCAAGACAAAGAGCCGCTAACCCCCCTTGGTCTGTTGGTAAATACAACTTTTTCAGCACCATTCTATGCCTGGCATTGCCCCATATAAAATCTCGAATCTGCTTTTCTATAGAGGTAAAGAAGGAGGCCAGATATTGGAAGATTCACGAAATAGTATAAAAGCCTCAGGAGTACCACCATTTTAGTGAGCATAACCCTGCCCGTTACAGCCAATGGAAGTGTACTCCAAAATCGCATCTGTGACTTTAAGGATGTCACCACCCTTCCCAGGTTCCCGTCAAAGAGATCATCCGGTTGGTGGTAGATCTGGATGCCCAGGTAGCGGAACGTACCTGCCGTCCACCATATCCGCTTGCCACTCATAACAAGGCCGGGGTCCTGGAGGCTCTCCTTGAATGAGCAGATGCAGGACTTGTCTATATTCACAGTTAAGCCAGACAATACCGTAAACTCTTCTAGCAGTTGCACCAGCTGAGCAGGGACTCAGTTGATGTCTCTAATGTAAATGAAGAGATCGTCGGCGCACAGCGACACCTGCTGCGTGGCATCCCCCAGGGGCACCCAGTCTCCCAACTGGGCGCCCAGCGCTTCTCCAAGTGGCTCCATTGCGATGCAAACCAGGAGTGGGGATAAAGGGCACCCCTGCCGCTTACCTCTCTGTATTGGAAGTGAATCCGAAATGTATGGCTCCACTTTGACTCTGACTGTAGGGTTAGTGTAGAGTAGACTTGTTAATTGGATAAAACTGGGCCAAATTCAAATTTCTCAAGTTCTGCAAACAGATAGTCCCACTCCAGGGAATCGAAGGCCTTCTCCAGGTCTAATACAAGGCACCCTGCTCGCGGCCATTCCCTCACCACGTATGTGGACACCCTAAAGAAAGGCCGTAGATTAAGAGAGGTGCTGCGGGATGGCACAAACCCGTTTCTGTCTGTGTGGACCAGTGTTGGAACAACTTGCGCCAATCTATCTGCCAGCACCTTTGCAAGTATCTTATAATCGGTATTGAGCAGGGCCAGGGGCCTATAGGAGCCCATCTCCACTGAATCCTTATCAGGTTTCAGCAGCGATATCAAGTGCGCTTCACGCATAGAGGGCAGGAGTTGTTGGGTCTCTAATGCAGTGGTGTACACAGTGTGAAGGCGCTGCACAAGAGAGACAGGTTATGCCTTATAGTACTCTGCCGGCAACCCATCCAGGCCTGGCAACTTCTCGGAAGCTAGAAATTGTATGGCCTCCCCAATCTCTTCCAATGAAACCTGCACATTGAGTGATTCCCTATGTTCCCTCTCCACCGTGGGTAACTGTAAAGGGCTTAGGAACCCTTTGAGGTCTCGCTCATTCTTCTGCAGGATTGGTAGAGGCAGGCATAGTGTTGTGTCATGAATTTCATGCAGTAGACATAGTATCTGTCCCGTGATCACTCGCAGCACCCCAATCGGGGGCACGGGTATAGTCCTGCCTTATCAGCCAGGCTAGCAGCCTGCCTGCCCTGTCAGCGGTGGTATGTGTATGGGCAATATGTACAGTGTAATTATGACATCGAAGGCGCTCCAACTGCTCCGCATGATCAGAGCGTAGCGTTTCAAGGAGCCGCGAGTCTCTGGAGATTCCTTCAGCCTTCTTGTTCAAATAGTAAAAGGTGTGGGTTTCTTTTGCAAGAGAGTCAGACAGCTGCTTGCGGATATTCCATGTGGCCCCTATGCAGTGACCCCTGATCGACACTTTAAATACCTCCCATTCGATAAGCGCATCGCTGGCCGTACCTTCATTTAATTCAAAGTACGCTAGAATTGCCGCCCCCAGCGATGAACGGAACTCTGAGTCCTCTAGTACGCTGGCCTGGAGGTGCCATATAGGGACCGGAGGGCGCTGCATCTCCCAGCTGAGCTGTAGTAACAAGGGGTTATGGTCGTAGTGGGTTCACCCTAGATACTCAATGCCTTGGACCAAAGGGAGTAACGCCTGTGACCCCACCAACCTGTCCGGACATACATGTAGTCCATGTACTGCGGAGTAATGAGAGTAAACATGAGCAGTGGGGTTAAGGAAGAGCCATATGTCAAGTAGAGCCCAATGCGCAAGCCAATTCGAGAGGGCCTTCGCATTAGATGCAGAAGGAGTTCTGTTGAGGGGTCGGAATGACCTGTCTAGATCAACATTAAGTACCGAATTGAAATCTTCACCCAGCAACCAAGAAATCCCATTCCACCGGGCTAGCACCCCAGAAATGCGTTCAAGGAAGGAGGCTTGGTCTGTGTTGGAGACATAGATGGAGCCCATCAATATAGTTTGACCATTTAGCCACCCCTTCACAAAGGTGTATCTGCCCTCCTTGTCATTTACCTCCTCATCGCTGACAAACGGGGCCCCTGCTTTGACCCATATCAGTGTGTCCCTTGCGCATGTGCTGAATAGGTGGTGCTGAATATCTGACCCCTCCACCTTCTACGCAGGCGCTCCAGCACAACTTGTGACGTGTGTCTCCTGAAGCAGTGCAATGCTTGTCATGTATCTCTGCAGGTACGAAAATATGGAGTATCTGCGCGTGGGAGTGTGCAACCACGTGTATTCCATGTTGTCACTTTAACCTGTGTCATGTTTGGCTAACATAGTTTTCCACCACAAAGGGTTCGGGGCGAGCTGTGGAGCATCTGGAAAGTGTAATTTGCAGGGGTTACGGGCTGACCATGTTGAACTAGGACTTGGAACATGAACCTTAACCATGTTAACGAGTGGCACGAACTCTGTGGCAACGTTCGTCTAAACTACTACTGTGCCCAACAGGGCAGTGACTATTCCAGTGTAAATACTGATGGGGGTGTGGGCAGTATGGATCTAACTATGCCTATTTCCTGTCCCTCTGTGACAAGGTGTAGTCACCCGCTTCCCCAACCTGTGTGCCATCGGGCACAGTACGCTAAATATGCGCTATAGTGTCTGCAGCCTTTGTATAGAACATGCATATATGTCCTGCTAAGGCACTAGTGCCGGATCGTATAGCAGTAAATAACCAGCATCACAGTTAATCAAAGCAAAAATAGTCTCTACTTGCGTGCGCAGCCTCTTTTATTGCTCTGGTCGATGCAAGTCTCTCACATGATGTTGTCAGCAGTCTGTGGGGTGATATCAGGCAGCCGCACCCCGTCAAAGGCCTCAGGTCTAGGGGTGGACGAACCGCTGGCTGTCGCTGATCCAGAAGAGCTTATTTCCCAAGCCTCTCAGTACACCTGGGTCCCCAATGTCGCAGCTAGTTCCAGGGCGTCCCGAAGCTCCATCTCGCTTTGTTCCGGATGTGGTGCCACTGTCTGCGTGGACGTATTTCCTATTCTTCCTCGCTTCCCCCGATGGCGGGACCTCCTATTGACTGGCCTAGTTGATTCTTCGCTCAAGGGACGAGTCCCTGTCCATCGGCCTGCCTCCTCCAGCCAGTCCCATGCCTCTTCAAGCGAATCAAAGAAACGGGTAATACCCTTGGCTATCACCCTCAGCCTGGCGGGGAACAGCAGGGAGTAAGGGAGTTCCAGCTCACGTAGTGAAAGTGCTTCTTCACCTCTGTACCTGTGGGGTATAGTCCGGGAATACCATGATCAGACTGCCTCTGACCTTGAGGTCGGAGAGCTTACAAGTTTCACATAAGACTGCATCTCTGTCTCTATAGTTCAAGAGTTTGAAGAGGAAAGGTCTTACCCGAGCCCCTGGAGGGGACCTGTGGGCTGGTACACGGTGTGCCATTTCTACTACGAAGTGCGGCGACAGTGTTCCCTGGTGCAGAATGTCTTGAAGCCAACGCTCCACATAAAGTTCCGGGGTCCGGCCCTCTTATCCTTCCGGAATGCCCGCCAAGCGGACATTGTTGCGGCAAGAGCGTCCCTCTGCATCCCCAACTCTGTCTTCCAATGCGTGTACACGGTCCAGGATGTCTTGCAGGGCCGCAGAGTGACTGTGGGTGATGAGCTTCAGTTCTGAGAGTGACTGGGCATGTGACTGTACCCTCTCTGCCAGATTGTGGTCGTCAGCCCGTAAAAGAGTGAAGTCAGATGCTAACTTATCGATCCTGGCTTCAAGCGACGTTCGCATCTGGTCCAATGCAGTCCCAATTTTGTCGACTGCTGCCAGCACCGAGTCCAGTTTTGCAACAAGCGCCGCGTTCGGAGCGTCGCCGGCCATACCCTCTTCTATGTGTGGTGGCTCCAGGGTATTAGTGCTGCGCATTAGTGTGGAGGCGGCCCATTGCCAGTTTTTGCGCGGAGAGCATTGACCCTTGGCACGGAGCGACTGTGTGTTGATATGCGCCAAGGCAAGTTGTAGGTGCGCTGTTGCCCCAGCGATCTGTGCGTGTTTTGGTGGGTTCAACGCTCAGTGTCCTAGTGTAGTGTGGTGTTACTGACATCTCGTGTGAGGTTCAGTGTGGTCAGAGTCCCATTACTAGCACATGCCTGCACCAGGCTTACTTCCAACAATACTGCCTCGTAATCTGGGACGTGAGTGTCCACCAAACTGTCCACTTTAGCAGTTCCCCACACAGGGGCCTAAAGATGTAATGGCCAGCTCGCCTTCAAGTGGAGCCTCTTTTACCCACCTCACCGCAGAAAGCACCGTGTGTGTGTGTGTAGCCTCCGAAATCCTGCTGCCTCACAATGCCGTTGCAGGTGGTGGGAGGACACTTGTCTTGACTGGCGATACCCCGGCACCAACAGCAGTTGTTCCAACCCCATGACGCATGTCAATCAATGCAAGGCCGCTGCAAATATGGTAATAGGCCAGCTAGATCGGTCCGGCCACAGGTGGGTGCAGGATGAGTGCAGGGCATGGGGCGTAGGGTGCGTTATGGCTCACTCACCGGGTGTAATACACAGGGAACATCGCTCCTCTTCGCCGCAGCTGCTCATATAGTAGCCCACTCTGTCACAGCCTCAGCAGTCAGGCCCGCAGGGCGCGAGGTACAGGCCTCGTCTACCGCCATGCTGCTACCTCAGATGGTCCAAGGCCAGCGATCATGAGGTGTCCCAGTACACGCGGCTCCAGCGGCGTCCACAACCTCGGAGCCACTCTGCATTATCATACAGGCAGACACGCCCCAGCAACAGAGGCCACAAGCACTCCCTTCAGTGTCTCTCGGGTAGGGCCCACCTGACGGGGTCTTCTGGGGCTGGGTCCAAATCGCCGTAAACTCCTGGCAAATTCTCCCGATCAGGGCAGCGCCAGCAGGAGCTGGTCGTACACTGTCCGAAATGCTGACAAGCTTCACAGGCGCAGCAGTTGAGCGACCAACTGTGCGGCGCTTAGACAGGCCCAGCGTCTTGTCTATGACTGTCAGCGCCGTCCCGCGCTCTCTCCGCAGCCGCCCAGGCTGCGAGCCCGCCGCCGCTGATATTGCAGATTGTGTCCGCGTTTATGTCTGCTACAGGACTTCAACTGTGACTGGAGCTTAGCGCCAGTTAAGTGCGGCCATTTACATATTTGGATGAGCCAGATTCAGGGCATAAATCAGGATAACTAAGGGATTAGCAATGGAGCTGTGATAGCTCGTCGGCCACACCTTCCGTCTAACACTCCTCATTGATAAGCCAAAGGCTGCTTGACCGCACTACCAGAAAAAGAGTACCTTGGGAATGTTAAAGCAAGCCTTGCCCACCAGTAAGGCATACCTGGACTCTCTACACAATATACTTCTTTTTTGTATATTATATAAAGAGCCAGCTGCCTACAGTAGCCATCAAAGGTACTTCTACACAAAGCAATAAATACGTCCCATTCCATAACTCAGCAGGTTTATTCCAATAAAAAATCTAATCCTAGAATTCGTGTTTGATACAATATTTTAGTAGTAGAACCCGCAATTGAAAAATTGGTGAATAAAGCTAAATGGACAGAACATAATGGTCTCCCCTTAGATGATGATGACTGAGTTAAAATTAGTAATTGTCCTATGCACTTGTCAGAGGATCCATCTTTCACTGAGTGATGTTATCAAACAGATGGTTACTGCAGATAAAACCTGCTAAATTTAACCGGTTGTGTGCTCATGACGAGCCCAGCTCGTCATGAGGCACAGTGGAGCTGTGCTCATGACGAGCTGGGCTCGTCATAACGGTCACGCTCCACCCACGCGCGATTGATTCCCCGCCTATGTGGGAGAATCAATCAGTGGGCGGAGTCGTGACGAGCTCAGCTCGTCATAAGCATAGCTCCACTGTGCCTCATGATGAGCTGGGTTCGTCACGAGCACAGCGCCGCCGCCATCCCCCGCACCGCGGGGGAATTACCCCCGCGGCGAAGGGGTTAATAAAATCAATCTATATATTACATCAAACGGCCTTAGATCCAAAATTTGGGATTGTCTAGCTTTATCTTCATTTTTGTCAAAAAGTATTTGTTACTTGAGCACAGTGTTAGGTTTTACATTGACTACAACCCCAAGACTCTTTACTTTGGGTTAGTAGATAAAGAAATGTCATGTAATTTACAAACAAAAAGCTGAATTTTTGGATGTTTGCTAATACCTTACTCTAACATAACATCTTTGTAGTAATTACCCAAAGCACTCACATTCCAAGAATGGTAATGCCAACATGATCAACGTTTCGCACCATGAATATCGGTTTCATCAGAAGATAAATAAATGTTCAAATATTGGACAATATGTGGGCTGTTTATGAAAAGAGCAACAAATAACATACATACCATACAAATAGTTTAACATTTTCTTACAGAGACTTTTGCAATTTGGACACAAATGTTAAAATCCAAAATCTTTTATTTAGAGAATATTTAGGTGCTGTGTATGTCCGAAATAAATAAAATAATTAATTCTCTTCTGAGCACTGCTTACTTAACAATTACAACTCAACCCTACTGTAATATGCCATAGATCAATAAGACCACAAAAAATGCTTCTTTACATTGATAGCGTCATCTTTCACTTAGCTGTCTATACTTAAGAGAAACAAACAAAACATTATTGTCATGTTGGATGTGTTTAGACACCTATCTTTAAAAGATTGAATACATAAATAAAGTTAAAAATTGTACATTAAAATTGGATGAGTCATATAATTAAATGACAGAATATCGACGACCAAAATATCTAGAAGGTAAGTGCATGTGGATAAGTATACATTTACTATTCTTAATTGCACATCTACGTACCTTCAAGAGAGAGATATATATATAAATATATATATATTATCTACTGGCGGTCGCCAGTAGATAGTTATAGTTAGGACCGTGTTTCCATAGGAAATCTCAAAATTCTATTTTGAATAACTTTGGCGCCGGTTGACGAATCCTCGTGAAATTTTCCAAACTAATGGGGCGCTCCGTTCAGCTCCTACCCTGAAAGTCTCGGGGTGATTTGTCAAGCGGGGGCCGAGAAAAAAGGGGGGTCCCAAAACACGTTTTCCCCATGCATTTTTCCATAGGACCTTTAGACGCAGCTACAGCCCGAACGGCTGAACAGAATTACTTGAAATTTGGCAGAGAGGTAGACCACAAATCCAATGGAAGTGAATACAAGAAGGCAAAAGAAGAAATCAAAAAATTACTGTTTCAATATAAAAGACAAGGTTTAATTTCATCAGCCGAATTTGACTATCTTTACATTGAACATCCGGTAATTCCTATCTTGTATCTCATACCAAAGATTCACAAAATGGTCACCCCAACACCAGGCAGACCGATAATATCAGCAATCAACAGCATGAGTGAACATATTTCACAATACATTGATTTTTATTTACAGGACTTAGTAAAAAGTTTGCCCAGTTATGTGAAAGATACTGGTGACTTTTTGAGCAAGATAAATTCAATTTGTTGGAAAGAAGGCTGGTGTCTATTAACATTAGACATTGAATCACTGTACACCAGCATTGACCATTCAGCAGGTCTTAAAGCTATCAGTCACTTTCTTAACACAAGACCAGTTGAATATCTCAGTCATAATGAAATGATATGCGAACTGATTGCCTGGTGCCTTAACAACAATTTCTTTATGTTTGACAAAACTGTTTGGAAACAAGAAAGGGGCGTGGCTATGGGGTCCTGTTTCTCCCCCAGCTACGCATGCTTGCATGTTGGCTGGTGGGAGGAACAGGTCCTAAGGAAAATACCTAGCATAGACCAGGTCCATCACTGGCTTAGATTTATCGATGACGTTTTTTGTGAATGGGATGGCGATGAAGTAAGTGCACAAGAATTTGTTAGGACAATTAACAACAACTCTAGCAATCTTAAATTTACTTCAAACATTAGTAGAGACAAAGTAGATTTCTTAGATGTACAAGTATCAATTAGTAACTGTACATTAGAAACCACATTGTTTAGAAAACCGACAGCTGGCAATAGTATACTCCATGCGAGCAGTAAACATCCCAAACACCTCATTGAAAGCATCCCATTTGGTGAGCTACTAAGACTTAAACGTATCTGTAGTTCCCAACAGGAATATACAAAATGCTCCGAAGACATGATAGGGCGATTAAAAGAAAGAGGATACAGTGATTCCACCCTTAAGAGAGCACTCAAAAAGACAGATGAAAGACCTAGAGAATCACTACTAGCCCCCAAAGAACCTATTGCTAACAATGATGATGAATGTCCACGTTTCATCACCACATTCAGTAAACAAGAAAGAAGAGTAAAATCAATCATCAAAAAGAACTGGCCCATTATTCTAACAGATGGGGTTCTAGGCAGTAGACTACCTGAATTACCCATTATTACATACAGAAAATCCAGATCCATGAGAACTGAGTTGGTAAAAACAAGTCCAGAACTCAATATGGTAACTACATGGCTGAAACCCAAAACAGGTTTTTTATAAATGCCTATCATGCCGCGCCTGTAAATTTGGCGCCAATACTACACATTACACAACTCCCTTCTCTGATGTCCCGGTTGCGATTGAGGGTAGTTATGGATGTAAGACGGAGTATGCTGTATATGTTTTGACGTGTACTTGTGGCTTACGCTATGTGGGTAGCACCAAGCTGCAGGTACACGTCAGAATCTTGCAGCATCTCAGAGCCATTGTAAATAACGATAGTGCATACCCAGTCGCCAGACATTTCAAATCAGTCCACAATAATGAGTTGAACTGTCTATCATATTATGTCATCAATGCAGTAAGTCCTTTACGAAGGGGAGGCAACAGAGAAAAACGTCTAAGGAAGTTAGAAACACGCATGATATTAGAACTGGACAGCAAAAATCCAAATGGGTTAAACACCACTGAAGATATGTATAACTTTTTATAAATCATACACAAACAAGATACTGATGTAGCTATTTAAGATAAATAGATGAATATTCAGAGTATCAGATTCTGTAAATTTAAGGATTATTGCTTTTTATCTCACTTTTTTCATTTTCTGTTTCCGAGTATTTTAGAAGCTTTTGGAATTCTTTGATATTATATTAGTCCTTCCCTTTATAAAAACAATCTTTTCACTTTGTATGATTAGTTATTTCACAAACAGCCACAATATATATATTTCTTTTTTTGCTTTTTCTGCATGGAAAGGGTATTTAGTATCAAATGGTGAGGGATGTGTATCGATAAAGTTTCTTGATTACACATACAACACCCCACAGTTTTGAGATTAGTCAGAAGAAGCAAACACAAACACAAACTAGGAAGCTGAACTCGCTACAACAGATTGGTTAATGAGGTTAAATGTGTCATGCATTAATGCTGACATAAAATTACATCTGAGAAGGAAACAAACTCATGCACAAAGGATGTGAAAGGGGCAGTTACATAATTTGCACATTTGATCTATTTTGCACAAATGATTTGTTTACATATTTATTGAGAATGTTTACACGTGACTATGCCCTATATTGTAGTTTTAAGTGGTTTTATATTTATATATAGAAAAATATATTTTTATACAGAAAATGTTCTTAGCAATATTTCTATGTATTTATTATATTTATATCCACTGAAAATGTATTTTACAACACTGCATTTTACGCAGTATAAAATAACAGCTCACAAGTGCAATTAAGTTTGTGTTTTAACCTATGAATGTTATAACATCTACCTCGTAACAACATATGATGTGAGAAGCGAAGTATCTCTACTATGTTTATTTGGTGATGTCACGTGATTTATGATGCAATTGGTGAAAACAATGGCGGATGCAATACTCTGTGTGTGATCAAGGGCACTCAGTGCTCGAAACGCGTCGTAGAGGGAGAGTCGTATGAAATAAAAATCTTCCTGCCTGAGCTGTGAGGGTCAGTTTCTCCTTTTCTTTCGCGTTGGGATAGCTGTGAAAGCAGAAACTACGTGATGGTGTGGAGAGTGCACTATATATATATATATATATATATATATATATATATATATATATATATATGGTCAAAGTACACAAATGTGGCGTTAAGTATAGTAAACCTATGCTTACCTATATAAACTTACTGTCGCAATATGTTTGTCATCAATTTTTTTGCCACTATATTTTAGCCCCATAATATTCTGTAGGTAACATTCTGACACAATACCAATTCAGATTAATGGCGAGCATGTGATTTTATCTCATGTTTAAAAAAATTCCAAGAAATAATTCGGTTTGTATGTGAATGTGCTCACAAAATTTGAAACATTGGGGATGAGATATGTCTCCTTAAATTGTTTGGAGTTTTCATTGTCGGTAAAGTTAAACCTGCTTGGTTATTGAGCAGTTTTAAAAGGTCACACTCAAATTGATTAAGCTTTATTATGAGGAAATATAATAATGCAATAAAAGTGATCAGTTATGCAGGGACACCTCTAAACGCTTAGTGTTAGGTAGAATGCCCTACCGCTGTCCTATTTCCCATACAGTATAATATAAATGCAGCAGCCCTCAGCATAATAATTTTCCTCTTAGATTATTTATACCAAGGTTTTCCAATCAGACTCACACCTTTTCATGCTTCCTCACAGACATATACACTTATACATACATATGTACACTAATACATATTATACACTTATACTTCTCTGAAATACTGTGATGGCTGCTTCATGCTTCACCTGGTTAATAGCTACGTTTGTGACCAATTGCACCTAAATCCTTTGTACCCCTTTCCACCTGATTCAATTTTCAATATCCCAGTTTTCTGTTCTCTCTTGAATCTGAATTTTTAGGGTTCACTTTAACACTTTGCTGGTTCCAGTCCATCAAGGAGGGGGTCTGTCAAAGAGCCAGGTTTTGAGGTTTCTTGCGAAGATGGGGAGCAATGTTATCTGTCTGAGGTGGAGCGGAAGGTCATTCCAGGCTCTGGCCGCGCGGAAGGAGAAGGAGCGGCCTTCCGATCTGGTCTTCTGGTGCGGGGGACCATGGCATAGGAGAGCTGGGCTGATCGTAGGGTCCTTTGGGGTGCGTGGAATTTGAGTCGGCTATTCAGGTATGCTGGTCCGGTGTCGGGGAGGGCCTTGTGAGCGTGGGTTAGCATCTTGAAGGTGACTCTAGCTTCGATGGGGAGCCAGTGGAGTATGCGCAGGTGCTGGGAGATGTGGCAGTGTCTTGGCAGGTTGAGAACCAGTCTTGCGGCGGCGTTTTGGATGTTCTGTAGCTTGCGGGTGAGGTTTTTGTTTATTCCGGCATAGAGTGCATTGCTGTAGTCGAGCCAGCTGGTGACCAGGGCGTGAGCGACGGTCTTTCTGTGTTTGAGGGGGATCCATTTGAAGGTCTTACGTAGGAGGCGGTGGGTGTGGGAGCAGGAGGACGAGACGGAGTTGATCTGGCGGTCCATTTTGAGCTCTGAGTCCAGGATGATTCCCAGGTTGCATGCGTGGTCCGTGGGGGTGGGCGGGCTTCCGAGGGTAAGGGCCCACCAGGTGTCATTCCAGGCATCTGGGTTTGGGCCTATGATGAGTACTTCCATTTTGTTGGTGTTTAGTCATAGGCAGCTATTTTTCATCCATTTGGCGACAGCTTCCATGCCTTCTTGAAAGTCTGGCGGTGTTGGGTTCATTGGATAGGGAGAGGATGAGTTGGGTGTCGTCTGCATATGACACAGTGTTGAGTTCGTAGGTTCTGACGATGGGGGCGAGTGGAGCCATGTAGACTTTGAAGAGCGTAGAGCTGAGGGAGGAGCCCTGGGGGACTCCGCAGGTGGTAGGTGTAGGGTCCAAGAGGAAAGGGGGGAGTCTGACCCGCTGCGTTCTGCCATAGAGGATTGAGCAGATCCAGTCGAGGGCCTTGTCTTGGATCCCTGCCTCGTGGAGTCTGCGTATTAGGGTGCAGTGAGAGACTGTGTTGAAAGCCGCTGAGAGGTCGAGGAGGATGAGGGCTGCTGTTTCTCCTTTGTCCAGTAAGGCACGGATGTCGTCTGTTGCGGCGAGGAGGGCGGTTTCCGTACTGTGTTTTTTTTAAAAACGGGATTGGGAGGAGTCGAGGATGTTGTGCTCTTCAATGAATGTGGCGAGTTGGCTGTTGATGGCTTTCTCGATGACTTTCGCTGGGAATGGGAGCAGGGAGATGGGTCTGTAGTTTTTGAGGTCGGTGGGGTCCGCCGAGGGTTTCTTCAGGAGGGGGTTGATCTCAGCGTGTTTCCAGTCGTTAGGGAATGAGGCGGTTGCTAGGGAGCGGTTGATGGTGTGGCAGAGCATGGGTGCGATGGTGTCTCTGTTGTAAATGTGGTGGGGACAGGGGTCCATAGGGGCCATGGTGTGGATTGACTTTATCGTCTTCAGTGTGTCTTCGTGGTGAGGGCTGTCCAGTTGTCGATCGCTGGCTTCAGGGTGTCAGGTGGTTGGTAAGGGTTCAGTGTGTTGGTTGTCTTCGTCGAAGTTGTCGTAGATGCTCTTGATTTTGTAGTGGAAAAAGATGCAGAGTTTGTCGCAGAGTTCTTGTGAGGGAGGGATGTTGGTGAACTCGCTGGTGGGTTGGGAAAACTCCTTGATGATGTTGAAGAGTTCTTTGCTGTTGTGTGCATGAGAGGAGATTCTGTCTTCAATCGCTTTTTTCCTCGTTTTCCTGATGAGTTGGTGGTGAGCATTGGTGGCGGCTCTGAAGTTGTTGTGGGCTTCTGTGGATTTGGTGTTCCTCCAGGCCTTTTCGAGGCTGTGGCAAGTGCGTCTGGACTCTCACAGTTCGGTGGTGAACCATCTAGCTTTATTGGCGTGGGTGTTGTTGTTTTTCTTGAGGGGGGCCAAGGTGTTGGCACTGTCGGAGCTCCATCTGTGCATGGTTCGAGCTGCGGTGTTGGTGTCGTCGTTTTCCGTGATGGTTGGGGTGGAGTTGCTGAGTGATGAGGTTAGCTGGTCGTCGATGATTCTGGTCCAGTTTCTTTGTGGGAGCAGGCGCTGGTGTCTATGGATGTTCTGTGTTCTGAAGGTGAAGTGAACGCATTAATGGTCAGTCCATGGGAGTTCGGTGGTGTGGCTGAAGGTGATGGAGTTTCCTGTTGTGAAGTGGGGGTCGAGGGTGTGTCCTGCTGAGTGCATGGGTTCGATCACGATCTGTCGGAGTCCACGAAGGACTATCTAATTTACCACAGACCACTTTATATGTTTTGACATCAGAACAATGTAAAATATACCCCAAAGAAGGACACCTGTCCGTAATACATTGGGGATTCTGTGACAAAAGATTATCTATTGATATAATGAAATGATTGATTTGAGAATTGAGATAATGCACTACCATTTTGGGATTTGCTATAATACCAGCAAAACTTAATTTTCTTCACGCATCAATAAAATAAATGTATTCAAGTAAAAAATGTAAATTGTATTAATATGATTCAGCAAGCCTACTGTACCACAGTTTTCAGAAAAATAATAATATGATTTAAAGGCAAACACGCATGAGATAGAGTATGGTGTGCTCAGACAGAGGAGGCATTAAGAGGATCAAAGGGAAGGAAAGAGCCATTAGAAAGAACAAAGGAAATGCGATAGTCAGAATTTTTAAGTAAAGTTCAGTTTTCCATGCTAGATTTTAGGGATATAGAGGTTCTTTTTTGAGATAGTATGCAATTTGGGGATGCAAAACTGTAGAAAGAAACACCTACAGAAATGTAACAGATTATACAAGTCAGCTATCAAAAAAGCAAAGAAAAGGTGCTATTCAGACAGAATTCAAAATGCTAAATGTGCAAATACAGAATTCTATAAAATACTCAATGAATTTCGTAAACCAAATTGCCTAGAAGCAACTCATCCCATTACCCAAGATTTCACAGACAAACTGGCAAATCATTACATGGACAAAGCAGACACGTTAAACTCGTACTTAAAACAGAGACAAAGCATCAGCACTAACCCTTTTACAAAACAACAATCCAAGAATACTCTAACTCAGCCTCTCCGTTCTTTCCAACACATTTCACACAATGAATTTATGGACCTGGTCAAAGCAAGCGGGTCTGCCATCAGCCCTTCTGACCCATGTCCACCGCAAACTGTCAAGACAATTCTTCTAACAACCTCATCAACAATTCCGTAACTACCATAATATTTCCGGAATAACTCAAAAATAACCCTGGGCATAGTACTACGCTTCGCTCATAACACAGTGCAAAAACTGTGCTGCAACACATGGCGTAGCAGCAATATCAACAATACCCACAAATGCTTTGATAAAGCAATTTTACATGCTAAAAAGCATATAACCAATTCACAAAAGTGAACTGTGAATGAAAATATTAGGCAATGAGAGAGGTGATGATTTTGGGGTCCCCCCTAACCTAGGGGGAGGACCAAGCAGATGCCTTGAACACAAAGAGCATATCATGCTGGTGAACGAATCAGTGGTGGTCCCTTCCTCCTAGGACCACCCCAAGCACAGTTATGGGCAAAAATACAATCCCAACCAAAGTACCTGCAAAGCATTATGGGACCAGATTAGCAGTGGGCAGTGAATATTATAGTGTCCAATATCAAAATAATTCTACAAAGAGCTGCAGTTCTAGTCGTTACTAGATGTCCCTCACGAGTCAAATGCAAAAGCATTGAAATTATTATTACATCAAGCTGCAGTTCCACTAGTCATTACTAGATGTCTCTCACGAGTCAAATGCAAAAGAATTGAAACCCTTTCATGAAGCTTTTGCATTTGACTCGTGAGGGACATCTAGTAACGACTAGTGGAACTGCAGCTTGATGTAATAATAATTTCAATGCTTTTGCATTTGACTCGTGAGGGACGTCTAGTAACGACTAGTTGAACTGCAGCTCTTTGTAGAATTATTTTGATATTGGATACCATAATATTCACTGCCCACTGCTAATCTCGTCCCATAATGCTTTGCAGGGCCTTTGGTTGGGATTGTATTTTTGACAATAACTCTGCTTGGGGTGGTCCTAAGAGGATGGGACCACCAATGAATCGTTCAAGAAGATGTGCTTTTTGTTTTCAAGGCATCTGCTTGGTTCTCTCCCTAGGTTAGGGAGGATCCCAAAATCATCACCTCTCTCACTGCTTGCTTATTTATCATTTTCACTTTTGTGAAATGACTATATGCATTTTAGCATATAAAGATAGAGATACTTATTTTATCATAACTTGCAGTGTGCAAGATGCTGTTTGCAAGTATTGCTCAGACACACAATGCTAACAGCTACGCACTACGCTGAGCGTAGTTCAAAGTGTACTTCGTGTAGCTACGTGTAGTGCTACTATACAAACTACACCCAGGGTTACTCAAAAAGTCATACATACGTCCTTTACTGAAGAAAACAAACTTGGACCCGTTGAACCCTGACAACTACAGACCCACTACAAATGGACCTTTCCTGGGCAAACCTATAGAAAAAGCAGTGTTCGTCCAGATGTCACAATTCATTGAAGACAATGCCATACCTTCAGACTCCCAAACGGGATTCCATCTGGGGAAGAGGCACAGAATCTGCCCTCCTTGCCATCTGGGATGACCTGCAGAACACAGTTGACCGCAACTGGGTTGCTGCGCTACTCCGCTTGGACCTCTCGGCTGACTTTGACATGGTGGACCATGACACTCTGGTACAAAGATCCTACGAAGCCGGCATAGAGGGAAGTGCTTTAGAATGGATCATGTCATAGCCTTCGAAACAGAATCAATGTCATCCATACCCCTCCTTTCTCATCCAAACCGTACTCCACAAAAGCTGGCGTCCCTCATGGCTCTATCATCTCGCCCATGCTTTTCAACATTTACATGAAGTCCCTACCGGTCCTGATCAATCAATTTCACCTCACGTGCTATAACTATGCAGATGACACGCAAATACTCCTTCAACTAGAATGCAACAAAGACATTGGAAACTCGCCAATTTTCAGTTGTCTCAGAGCAGTTAATCAATGGATGGCGTGAAGCTATCTCAAATTGAATGCTTCCAGAACGGAAATACTCACGTGTGGTGATTGGAAACATTATGACCCGCTTGCCGCCTGGCCTGATGAACTGGGAACACCGCCTAAAGTATCGAAGGAAGTAAGAAACCTCGGAATGACCATAGACTCCAAGCTGTTGATGAATGCCCAAGTGGACAAACTAGCAAGATCAAGCTTTGTTACTATAAAAACTCTGCGACGAATCTTCCCCCATTTGGGATTTCCACACAAGGTCCAAGCTACCATCTCCCTTGCTCTGTCCAAACTCGATTACGCCAATAGACTCTACTACGGATCACCTTTAACAACTATGTAAAGACTACAATGGATTCAGAACTCGACTGCCAGACTACTCTTGCATATCAAACCGCGAGACGACATCTCCCCTGCGTTGAAATCCCTGCATTGGTTACCGGTTGCCAGAAGACCACGTTCAAGCTGCTTTGTGTCACCCACAAAGAGATACATGGAATGTTAACGCTCTTCATCAGGAATAAAATCACCAAACACATTCATCATAGGAACCTCCACTCTAGAGTGGCACCTCACCTCTAAATCCCAAGATACAAGAAAAAAAAAACATGGGTGGCACATCCTTCTGTGTTCAAGCAGCCAAAATATGGAACTCTTTACCCCCCCAACATAAAATCCACCGACAACCACCTTATCTTCAGAAAACTACTCAAGAATTGGCTCTTCCACACATAAGCACCATACGCAAACAGAAATATACAGCGTATCCCTTTGTATATAAGCATTTATTTGTACTATAGATAAGTATCGATATATGTGTATTGCTTTGTATATTCATGTCAAACACTTGAAAACCAGAGTTTATCGAATGCATCTTTAATCTACTTATACTTACTTCCTTTATGCATCTATATACCTTCCATGTACTTGAATCTATTTATTTATTACTTTCCTCCCCCTAAAAAAGCACATTCAATGCACTCCCCTATTTCTCACTCTATACCTCTATCAATTATCTTTAATCTACATATACTTACTTCCTTTATGCATCTATACACTTTCCATGTACTTATGGATCTATAAATGTATTACTTTCTTCTAATTCAGCATATCCAATGCACTACCCTATTTCTCACCCTATTCCTCTATCAATATATCTTCTACATCCCCTCTCTCATTCATCTCAAACCCCATACCACTACTATGACCCCCAAAATAGCCCTTTCTCGACTCTCCCCTACTCTACCCCTCCATCTGACACCTCTTTTACTATACTGATCCCCCAAAACAAGCATTTCTAAACTCTTCCCTCTGACTCTTCCCCTCCACATCCCTTTTTACTCATCCCACGCGCCTCCCACTACTGCTATGACGTCCCCCCCAAAAAACAACATCCTTCGATCTTCTATCCCTTCACTATCCTTTTCAATCAAAATAACAGACTAACATGTCCACCTATCAAATTTCATATGTCACTATACCAATTCACCACTAATCCTTTATGGGTTCCGAGTAGCGTGCTACTCACTGAAAAAAGCGCTTCAACACCTCTTTAGGGGTAGCAAGCACTATAGAAATGCAACCCCTTTTCCCCCTTCTATCCCTCCGCTAACCTTCTCAATCCAAATAACTGACTAATGTCCACCACTCAAATTACTTTCATATTTCACTATACTAATTCACCACTAATCATTTATGGGTTCCGGAGTAGCAAGCTACTCGCCAAAAAAGTGCTTCAACACCCCATCAGGGGTAACAAGCGCTATATATATACATGCAAACCTCTGTTGTCACTCTTCTATCCCTCTGCTACCCTTCTCAATCCAAATAACCGACTAACATATCATCCACCACTCCAATTACTTTCATATTTCACTATACTAATTCAACACTAATCCTTTAATGGGTTACGGAGTAGCGTGCCACTCGCCAAAAAATCACTTTAACACCCCAACAGGGGTAACAAGCGCAATATAAATGCAAACCTTTTCCCCTCTTCTATCCCCCGCTATCCTTCTCAATCCAAATAACTGACTTATATCCACCACTCAAATTACTTTCATATTTCACTATACTAATTCACCACTAATCCTTTATGGGTTCCGGAGTAGCGTGCTACTCACCGAAAAAGCGTTTCGACTCCTCATTAGGGGTAGTAAGCGCTATATAAATGCAAATACAATACAATACAATACAACATTATTTGCATGTGAAAATAGTGCTAAGGGGCATATTATTATCGCTGGCCGTTCATAGCGATAGAAAAATTATCGCCAGCTATCACTGAATATTATCGCCATGATAACGCTATATTTACAACGCATAGCGCTATGGCGATAATATTTCAGCGATAGCGGTGTTTTCAATGGAACATCGCTGGTTTCCCAGCGATGTTCCATTGAAAACAGCAATAACATTGCTGATAGGACCCTGTGGTCCTATCAGCATAATCCATATCCCATTAAAAGTATGCCTTAGTCAGGAATTTAACAGGTGTTAAATTCCTGACTTAAGGCTGAGGTAGCGCGATTTTTTTTATCGCTGCACCTCCTTGTTAATATCGCGAAGCTGCCTTCACGATATTAACATGTGTTGTTTTCACAGCCACGCCTCTTTTGCATCTCATTAGCGATGCGAGGCGAGGCTGTGAAAAAACGGGCTCTACATCAAGGAAACACGCGCTAGCGTGTCCTTGATGATATTGCAACATAATTATCGCCGCTTTTCGCCCAAAAACGGACGCTAAAGCGGCGATAATTATATCGCCAGCCCTTGCTAATAAGCCCCTAAATTAGGTATTTTTGATAGGCTCTAGATTCAGGCAAACAGTCTGTCCGCTGGGTCTTGCAAGACTTCCACTCTAACCAGGCTAGCTGATGAGCTCAAGGGTTGGAGGTGAAAAGTAATGACTGGAAGCTTATGTAGGGAAATATTGCGATCTTTAAGCTGCACTTAAAAGAAGAATTAATCTCAATATCATAGCAATGTAAGCAAATATTTGGGTAACAAATGCCAACATTGACAATGCTGGAGCAGATGTCTTCTGATGAACTTCTTCAAGTTTGGCTTTTAGTATTGATTGTAAAACAACGTGGGATCCATTTGGAAATGTCTTATTTTGCATGGCACAAAATGATGGGTGAAGACAGCTTCCACAGACAGTAGAAGCGTATTGCCTGCATTTCTGTGTCTGGATAGTGAAGATCTAGACCCTAAGGTGGGGTGGATGACTGGACCCCCCTTAAAAATATAGGGAAGGCTTTGTTAGCAAGGGGCTCTTGATTAGACTTCCTGAAGCAGTATCCATTGGTAGAAACAGGGCCTATGAGAGGAACTGCAGATTATTTTATACAAAGTGAAGGGGCCCTTTAGGTGAGGCCCATTGTTTTGTCTTCCTTGATCACACTTTCAGTTAGGCTGGTGCGGAAACTGCACACCTTTCTGTGCCTATGTTGTGAAGGCTGCAATTTGGAGACTACCCTGTTGCGAGGGGCATCAATACACAAAGGTTGTGTCTTGAGAGCAGCCTGGAAAGGACATTTGAAAGGCGGACCACCCCAAAGCAGTTCTGGTGCATGAGTCAGCAGATGCACTTGTGGTGTGAAGTCAGCTGCCATAAAACTACAGCAAGCTGAAGTTGAGGAATGATTATGTTTAAGCATGCTTGGGCGCAAGGTCACATCTTACAGGTTATTACTGATACATTGAGCTGGTGGACTTTTTACCCCAGAATAGTTTACTAACATTATAAACGCACCAATATGTGAGTTAAAATTCAAGAACTGCTTACATTTTTTTACAATATGGAGAGCAGTGAGGCTCGCTATTGACGAGCAAGATGGCGTCTCACGGCTAGCTGCGTCCAGAAGCCCTCCTGGACCATACTCCTTTGAGCTCCAAAACTCAGTTTTCTCCCTCCCTCGCCCCCCGGGGGCCTCCAGATTCCACAGTGCCGCAGTGTTCGTCTTGTGACCCAGACAGCCTGGATCAGGTGGACCCGCTCCGGTGGCCGACGGAAAGGAGATCGCGATTTCCCATGGTCCTCTGATCGGCGATGAGGGGAGCATTTCTGTCTCATGGCTGGAAGCCTCTCAGTGGCTCTGCTTGGTGGTGTGCTTATGGCTCACAATTGCATCAAGTCAGTTACCAGAGTGTTTTCACATTGGAGGTAATTCTCGTATTTTACTTTCACTCGCTACATTGTTTTCTCTGCAGGGGCTGGATGGCTGACTGCAACACTGTTGCAACATTTTTTGGAATTTTGACAGCAGCCTTAGCAGCTTAAAGTGGAACATTACGATATAGCTAATTTCTGAATGACTGTGATTATAACTTTCAGTTCTGCAGCGACCCGCTCTACCTGTATGAGGATGCCGGTTAAGGGGCAGCAAAAGAAGGCAGGCGGGCGGATTCCCACTGCCAGCACTCTCACCCCACGAAGAGCAGGGAAGAAGCAGCTTCTGGTGGGAAAAGTGGCCGCCAATAAGCCTGGAGCCTAGGGGGAATTCTGGGCACTTGATCAGTCAGCCGTCCCTCGCAGTTGAAGTCCTATCATTGACTCTGGCGATAAGAATCATGGGCACACGCTTGATTTACCCATTGATCCAGGTACATCATTCCCCTCAATGACAGCCAGCGCTGCTGCTATACCCACATATTCCCAGAGGACTATCGACAGCTATTTACGTAGCTACGAGGGAGGATGGGTATAAGGGTGGACACCCCTCTAACACATCCAGAGCAGTTGGTTCAATTCTTCCAGCAGCAATGACAGTGGCGATGGAGCCACCATCGGGCACTACTCCCAACCCATTAATCTCTAACCTCACATTGACTGACCCTCTCATTGACGGGGCTGATAAACTCTCACCTGTCTGGGGTGACATCTCTGGAGCCTATCAGATGGAGACCCATGCAGAGCAGTGAAGGGTAAACCAAGTGGGCCAAGGGAACCTTAGAGAACACCCCACAGACTTCATCACAGGAGGAGACTACTGTCTCATGTGGACTGGTCTCGTCTGTTGCTGTCACTCTGCAGGAACTCCAGGAAGCATCTTCTCCCTCTCAGACTCTAGTTGTTTATCTGACATCGACTACCAAGAAACCTGTTTGGAAGCTTCGAGTGGGCTTCCTTTGAACTAGGGTCCCTCTAGAACCAATGTTTTCTCTGACACCAGGTCTAGCTGAAAGATCAGGTCAAGGACAGCTTCTGGCCCCATGACAACTACTCAGGTGGATAAGACCTGGTTACGTCGGTTTTCGATCAGGGAGTTCTTGAACCCTCTCGCAATAGCAGAGGATGAGCTGCTCTGAGACCCCGATGGGATTGAACTTATACCCACCAATCCTCTTCCTCCGGTGTTGGTCACTTCTACATCCCCTATGTCTGTTCATTTAACTGCCCATGCAATCATGGCTCCTGATTCTAGAGCTCAGTTGGCATTCCCATCTGATG
This sequence comes from Triturus cristatus, assembly GCF_964204655.1. Lineage (NCBI taxonomy): Eukaryota > Metazoa > Chordata > Amphibia > Caudata > Salamandridae > Triturus > Triturus cristatus. Next base: position 657,193,624 of record NC_140586.1, read on the forward strand.
AGGATGTTCCTACGCTAGCTGCTATTTCTAATCTTCTTTTGCAGCACAGGGAGGAATACAGGAAATATTCTTTGGCCTTGAAATCAGCCCATTTAAAAACTCAGCTAGTCTTGAGAAGGCTGTCAAGGAATATGGACATCATTCAAACCCGTTTTGGTGAAGTATAGACATCACAGGCTGCCCCTCAAACAACAGTGAGTGAAAACTGGTCTTCTATTCTCCCGTATGAATCCCAGTTTGCTAGTCACTCACCCAAGGTTGAAGATCTGGACTAAAGATCCTGTAGTAATACTCTCAGAATCATGGACATCCCTGAGAGGTCAGAAGGAGACAATCCTGGAGGATATGTTGTTTATCTTTTTAGAGAATCCTTTCTTGCTTTACATGATTGTAACATGCTCAGCATGATACAAAGGGTACATTGCTTACCATTTCAGCTGCCTAGCAAGGACAAGCCCTTCTGGCACACCTGTGCCATCCATAACTTTATTTTGCGTCAGGATATTTATCGAGCTCCCCGCCCCAGATCACCAATCAGAGATTGTGGGGTTGAGCTTTTTGTACATTCTGACTTTTGCCAACAAACGGTGGCACAGCTGTAGCAGTCTGGGAACATATTATAGAGATGGCTACACTGCTGATTAAATATGATGGACAATTGTACTTTTGCTATGATGGGGCAAAGGTTTCAGAGCTGCTACATTAATGGCAATTTGTGAAATGATTTTCTGCTCCTGCTGGTATCAGCTAATCTAACTGCAGGCACCTGCCCTATGGCTCTCTTTTTTAATTTACTAGTGTTGTTTGATAACCTGGTATACAAATTTGCCTTTATGCAGGGCATCATTATGGGGGGAAGTTATAGGGTTTTATGTACTTTCTGATTTACTTCAGCCCAGAGGAGTGTTGCATTGTTGGTCTGGGACGATAAATGGGTTGCCCTGAGGGAGAAAGCTGATCCGGGTTAAAGATGGCTCATAGCAACAGTTCGGAAGGAGGGCATCTGTCTCACTATATGTGTAGTCTATGGCCGAAACTAGGATGATACAACGATTTTTTATTGTTTACTGGTCAAACTCATTCTTTGGCCAGCACCTTAGATTATCTGTGGGGAATTCAATGTTAGATTATGTCCTTGAATAGACTCTAGATACCGGGGGCAGGTAGACTCAAATTTGACCAATTGTGGGAGGCAATGTCTTCAGGATTCTTTCAAACAACTTATGGTCTCCTATGCACTTGTCAATGTTGCAACATTGAAGATCCATATGATCACAAGGAAACTCCACAGTGCGTGGAGAAGGGAACAAGAGGTGTGGGGTTCTAGGAGCTAGCAGCCTCCACTACTAAATGTTTACCACAAAAAGAGCTGCTCCTAGTGTGATGACCCTAATAAAGTTACAAAAACATTGTGAATGAAGGCATCTCACAAAAAGTGACCGACTGGTCTCACACACCACCTGGTGTCATGCTTCATCATCGGCCAGTCCTCGCCCTCTAAAACCTTCGTTTGATAGAGGGCGGGCATACACCTGACGACAGGGATGCACTTCTAAACTACTAAGTGGGGGCCTTTGAAAATGTGAGTGAGGTTAAAAATCATTATAGTTATCAAAGAATCTATTTTAATGTGGCCAATAACTATATGATACTAAAAACAATGGACGGTGAGTGGGGTGTTTATTGTCCCCTAGCCGTCTTGTGAGTGGTCAACATGTTTCTGCCGGTGCTAATGTCGTTTAGCGGATCAGTAATAAAAAGGGCAAATATGTTTTCAATCCACCGGCAATCCTGGAATTATTTTGGCTTTTTTATCGAAATCCTTACTGGGAGGATTGTTCTGCTTCTATGGAGGCGGGGGATCAATTTATAGGGGAGCATCTTCATTGAAAAAATTAGCGACGCTCAGCGGGCAAGATAGGAAGAGCCTATAATGCTGTTCGAAGCTGAAACTGCTATTGGCTCATTAGCTAAGGGCAAGGCTTTGGGTCCAGACCAAATCCCCCTAGAACTTTAAGTGTTTTTTTCACATATCTTGGAACTGATCCTCTGTGATCTCTTTAATTTATTTTACTCGCTAGGTCAGGTTCCGGGATCTTGGGGGCAGAGACCAATATTGTTATTTTTCTTTAAAAAGGGAAGAGCCATACTCAATGCAGCTCATATCGCCTGATCGCTTTAATTAATATTGATTCTAAAATCTACACTCAAGTTTTGGCTAATCGGCTGTCTGCAGTGAGCTCATGATTGGTTGATGTAAATCAGCACAGATTTATACCAGGGTGTGACACAACTTCTCTCACCAATACTGCTATCACTGCTTTTGAAGTTGCCTCAGCGGATGGGGCCGGCGTTGGGATGATCATGTTAAATGCCAAAAAGGCTTTTGATTGGGTCTCCCAGCCATTTCTTTGGGCAGTCATGGGGCCCTCGGGATTTGGCCCCCGATTTATATCTTAGGTTCATCAATTGTATGCTGGCTTGAAGGCCTGGGTTCTCTGTGCTGGTACACTCTTGAACCCTATTGAAATTTTCCAAGGCGCTCGGCAGGGCTGCCATCTTTTACCTCAGCTATTCACGCTATTTATCAAGCCTTATATTTAAGCCCTTAAACTGTCCGAGGGTATTCAACCTTTGTACATACATCAGCTCGAACTGAGATAGCTTATGTGGATGACTTGGCTGTTTTCACTCCCACCCTGGTTATTGCTCTTATGGCAGTAGAGTCAGTTATCTGAGAATTTGGCTCGGTCTCGGGATACAAGCTTAATCTTGATAAAACACAGGTATTATCAAATACTATCTCGCCCCTTAAGGATAAAAGCTGAGCACATTTGGCTACTTATTTGGGGGTAGAATTGAACTTACAAATGGAGGATGCCAATTAATATAATTATGGTAAAATGTATCAACAATCATTCGAGGTTTTACAATAAGTGGAATAGCTTGTATTTCGGTTTGATCGGATTGTGTAACCTCATTAAAATGACTATTCTCCCCCGATATCTGTATCTTTTTAGGTGCATCTTTCTCTAACTTCTTAAGACGTTCTTCAATAAAATTGAGACCTGTTGGCATAAATTTATCTGGAGCTATTAGAAATCCCAGTGCAGCATACAGCTTTTTCAGTTACCCCGGGATAAAGGGGGTTCTCCCTCCCCCCGTTATGGGTCTAATACTTGGCTTCTTTTCTGTCTCGACATAGTCTGGTTCTTGGTAGGGAGACATGGTCTTTGGAACACACGATCACAGACTATCTACCTTTGGAGGATTCTATTGCCCCCTGTATTGGTATGATTGATACATTGTACTTTAAAAGGACCCAGATCAAGACCATGAGGAAGTTCCATCTAATCTGGGCCTAACTTAAAAAAGTATTTCCAGATACTACAGTCTTTAATCAATATACGTTCTTGGGGTATAACCCTAACCTACCTCTCTTTATCCACCATAGCTTCTGGGAGCGCTGGTAGGAGGCTAACCTCTACACCTTGGGACAAATGTTCGAGTATGTTATACTCCTGTCTTACAAGACCCTGCAGCAACGGTTCTCTTGTCCTCATATGGGCTTTGAACAATTTATAACAAGTATTAAAAAGGATGAGATCTGTTGCTCTCAAAATAGTCTTATAGACTTTGTAATGTGAGGCCCTGAGAAAGGGAACATTAGCCTGTCCTATAAGCTAATTTGTTCGACTGAGCTGGAGTGAAGCATTCATCTGTTTCAGCTAAGGGCTGACAAATGGAGCATGTATCTCAGCACAGGAGTGACTGCTGATGATATGATGCTAAGTAACTCTCTTGCAAAAGGGTCCTTAATGTTTCCCGAATTAAGGCCCATCATATTATGTTCACCATTTATTCACCATGAAGCTTAGAAAGGATGAGAAATCTTTTCGATGTGGTGTTGATGGAGAAAATACAGTCATATCTTTGCTGCATGCTCAGTGGTACGTAACTACCGGGCCTATATCTTTGGGAAAATCAATGGGATCTCTCATGTTGATGTTTCATGGTATCCGAAATTAATCATGCTGGGGCTTTCACCTGCTACTCCACCCAATATCACAGAGATGTACTTTTTTCCTATTTGTCTTGCCAGACACATCCTGGCACATCCTGGCACAACACTGCCTACGAAGAGAGGCCCCTGGTTCCTTGGTATGGTGGCATGAATTATTTAATACATGTTCTCTGGAATTGCCTCTTTTAGATAACAAGACTTGTAGAACTAGGCTGAGAAGGATATGGGATCCAGTTTGGGCCTTGATGGGTCGGACTCTGGCTGGTCAGGACATCATGTCCTTTTTATAATGTCTCTTTGTTAGGTTATATATGATTTGTTTTGGTATGACACTTCCTGTATTTTTGTCATTTACTCTGTCTGTTCCCCCAATATTTTTGATCTTGCTGTTTCTGTGTCTTCAAATGTTATGCCTTCATCAAATTGATGAATTTCTTCAACAAAAAACTGCTTACATTTGCCAGATAAGATGTCTATCCCTTTATATAGTCACAACTACAGCAAGCGATTCTTAAAGCTGGGAAGCAAAGTCCAGCTCGAAAACACGTGGGTTGAATTTTCTATCATCCATTTATGGATTGTTAAACCTGTCAGCCTTAAGTGGTCTTCCCCCAAACATTTTGCCTTAACCACTCCTATTTTTGCTGCTCTCGTTTTTCCTGACCGTAGGACTCTATGCAATTTACCACTGCAAACCAGTGCTAAAGTGCTTCTGCTCTCTCCGCTAAACATGGTAGAATTGACTTACACCCAATTGGCATATTTAATTTACTTGCAAGTCCCTAGTAAAGTGGTAATACAAGTACCCAAGGCCTGTAAATTTACCGCTATGCTACTAGTGGGCCTGCAGCACTTACTGTGCCACTCACTTAAGTAGCCCTGAAACATGTCTCAGGCCTGCCATTGTAGCCTGTGTTTGCAATTTTAAACTGCCATTTTGACCTTTTAAAATAAACCTTTTCTAGGCCCAAACCTACCATTTTAATTCATATGTCAACCCAGGATAGGCCGAGAGCAGCCCAGAGGGCAGTGTGCAATGTATTTTAAAAAAAGGACATGTCCTGGTAGTGAAAAACTCCTACATTCATTTTTCACCTACCTCTCCCATAGGATAACACTGAGGTTACCTTATTACTTTAATAAGCTGTAACTTCCAAGTAGGAAAGTAGGAACAGGTAGACAGGTCGAGTTTGGTGTCTAAAGGATTGTAATTAAAAGCCCTCTTTGATGGTCAAGTCTAATTTCTAATCACAATTCTGAAAGTACCTCTTTTAGAAAGATGGCATTTTCTTGTCCCAACCATTTGGCGTCTGATGCCTGTATCCTGGGTCTCATGACTAGTTGTAGTTGGCAGTTGGTCTTTCTGTATTGAGCCCAGACAGTGGGACAAAGGAAAGCTATGTGATGGCAAGATGAGCCACTCTGAGCTAACAAGGGATAGAAGCTGTCACCTAGCATGCTTGCACATCACCATGGCCCTGCCTGGCACTCTCAAAAAGAGTTTGACACTAGTCTATTGTGATCCCAGAAACTCTGGGGCCAGGGCAAGGAGGCAGAAATTTCCAAGCACCTCTGGGGGTGGATCCCTCTGGAAACTCCTCCCACTTCAAAGTGGGCACCAGGTATAAATATTGCACCTCAGACCCTAACTCTGCAGTACACTTCTGGACCTATGGACTTTGCCATGAAGGACTGCTGTGCTATTGAAAGCACTTCCAATCTGCTGGACTGCTGCTCTAAAGGACTGCTGCCCTCGTGTTCTGACCTGCTGCCGGCTGCCCTCTTGCCAGGGTGAGAAGGACTGGACCTACATATGTGGAACCCAGGACCACCAGAGGGACTCCAAGGAGGACTAGTTGGTTGGCCTCCTGGCTAGAGCCTATGGGGCACAACCTTGAACCCAGCACCTGGACTCTGCCTTGAAGGTGGCTTGAAGCTACTCTGCCTGTCCGTGGATCCAGCCAAACCAACGCATCCCCTTTGCTGCGCGGCGCAAACCCGAACAGAACCGATTCATTTCTTCCGCTGCGTGGACTTTCTTAGAGCAAGGACTTTGCATTGCCCTTGCAGCCTCATCAGAACCGCCACTGCATGACGCATTCTCAACGCGGCCCTCCCATCACAAGTCTTTCATTGAGGGAAGCCTAAACTGCGACGCAGGACCTCACGCTGCAGCCACGCAGCCCCTCCAAACTGGTGCTGCATGACATTTCTCTGAGCTGGGAATTGGATCATATCAGCTGCACAATGCATCCTTGATGAGAGACTCCGCAGCTCTTTCCAACCAGGATTTAAGGTACTCTTGATCAATGGGCATAACTGTGCCCCTGAGCCAGGCCGCACTCCATCACGGTCAGCCTGAATGTGTGACTTTGTCCTGGTCTAGCATGACCAGATATCCACAGTTAGCGCTTTTTTTGCTTTTTGGCGCTATTTTCACCGAAATCTTTAAAATTGCATATCTCCGGTTCTACCGATTGTATTTTTGATCTTGTCTTAGTTGTTAAAAGTTACTCTACTCTTCTAAATTGTTGTGGGATTTTCCTTGTGTTGTGTTTCACTTTATTACTGTTTGAAGTACTGATTAAATGCTTTATACATTACCTCTAAGTTAAGCCTGACTGCTTTCATGCCAAGCTACCAGGCTACTTTGGGGTTTGCATGTGACTTCACCCTGACAAGGGCTGTGGTTGCTAACCCCATAACCACTATCATTTCTTAAATTTATACTGAAATGAACGAACAACAGAATATGAAAAAATAACTTTAAGTCTCCCAGTGTGCCACATTTGTACAATGTGCCTGCTATAACATGCAAACACAGAGAAATTGCTTGGAATGGGACGGGGCAAGAGTGTGTTATAGAACAGATAACCTACAGTAGGACACTAAAAAAGATGCTCTACCAAAATGAGAATATAGTACATAGGAGCATGAAGTTATGCCACGTGGGTTAGGAAAATGGTAGAAAGGGTACACAATTCAGATCACATGGGGTCAAGAACTGGAGGTGGTACCATGCCTAAGAGGAAGTTTAGCACCCAGAGAGCTGAACATCGAGCCTGCCTTCCTAAATTTAATTATACGAAAAATATGCATTAAACTTAGAAATATTTCCTAATTTAAAAATGTAATTAAATACTGTAGCCAAAAAACAAAACGTTATGATATGAACACACTTTAAAATATTTAAACACGTAATGCAGGAAATTAATAAACTATTAATCAATTCATACACAATTAATACATTTTTAAAATGATTAAAATATAGTTATTTACCCTATCAACTCTACTTTCTTACCAATACAACTCACCCAAAAAATAGAAATATTAATTCTGAGAAATGTTCATACATAAAGAATAGAAACACATTTACAAGTCTCAATTAACAAAAATAATAAAAATATATAGTCTAGGTTTTTTAAAGCAACAAAATAATTACAATAATGTACATATTTAATAAACAAATTAACCAATTAAAAACAAGTGAATCAATAAAAAAATTAAAACCAGGAATATTTAGAACACTTCACACAATTCCCACTACAAAAAAATAACCCCAGAAAAATATGTAAATATATTATTAATTGATTACAGTAAAATGATAATTAATATTTTGTTTTCCAGTTAGTACATCAAAAATAACAAATATACACCCTAGACATAACAAATTCACATTTAGAAAATAACAATTTATTAAGTATATATCATATATATTGCGATACATTTCCCTAGCTTACTCCTAGAAATCCAACACTCACTAACAAATACAAATACCAAAAAATGACAAATAATTAACAATACAATTATAATAAATTAAAACACTAGAAGAAAACATTTAAAAGAGCCAATATTATATTTTATTCAACTATATTAAAGAAACAATGTTAAATACTTTGGTTTTGTTACTAAAATAGAAACACAATATTCTTATCTGTGGTAATATGTCCCACAATATGCTGGACTTCTCAAAATGTTTGCAGTGATGTTAAAGATGCATACTATTTCTGAAACAATAGTAACACTGAGGAAACAAGATACCAAAGATAAAATATCTTGACGTCATGATATGATAGTGATACTGGGCTCAGCGACTGGAGACTGGAAAGAAGCACATGGGTACAGAGGAGCACTGGAGGCCTGGCCCGCATTCAGACGCTAGAATCTGATTTGCTGCCCACCCAGTGTTGGAGCCCGTATAAGTGGAATGATCGACAGCCATACAGTTTCAGGTTTCCATAAGTGACTAGTTGCATGTATCTTTTTTGCATTTTCCCATACTTTTTATTATTGATAGATAAGTGGTTGAGCCATGTTGAAGTACAACATTTTCCCTGCTTGTTTTCACTGCAGGTATACATTGGGAGACTGTGGAAAACCATTGAATAATAAAATGGACTGCTATCCTTTTTCACCATACGTTTAGATATGTGGCAATTGACTCTTTAGTTCTCCTTGCTAGCTCAATAGTTGATGAACCGAAGGTGATTCTATGTTTTCAATTTTGTTTTATGTTGCAGTTCGTCACCATCTTGCATATGTATTTTTGCCAAGCTCCGTTAGTGTATATTGTGCCTTATATCTTAATTCATAGGTGTTTGTATTAGTTCAGATAACACTGTCTGTTGTGGTTTCGAATTCAACATGTGTTTCCATTGCTTCTTTATTGCCCTTAGCATGTGAAACTTTAAGATGTCTTTGCTTGGGGGAAATAATCAAATTAAAAAAATGGGCGATGGGGCAGATTTTTGTGGGTGCTTAGCCCCAGGTAGGGGAATGGGCGAAAGGGCGGTAAGGAGACAGATGAGAAAGTGGAAAGATAGAGAGAGCAGAGTTTATGGGTATAGCTCTATCCCCCTCCTGAAAAAATTGTGACAAGACATAGGAAGGGAAAGGGGTGGCGGAAAAAAGATCTACACAAATCAACACAAACATAGTAGAAAACCCAATAGAGAAAAAAACATTTTCAAGGTTGAAGGTATTGAAACCTTAAAACACAAATTAAATCACTTTTGAAAGAACAGAATATATTAATTGATTTCTAGCAAATGGTAAGCGGCTTCATCTTTAAAATTTCAATTAAGCAGTTTAGATTATTTTTTCTCAGAATTGGTGTTCCATGAATTTATTTTTCTATGAAATCACGTGCAATGTCCATTCCTTTCCAGAAGTGCAAGGTTCTGGGTTCCCTATTTTTAAGATTTACGTCAGCTGACAGAGCAAATTACTAGAATAATGCTCCAGTTGTGCTGCTCCATAACAAAAAAATGCACATTTATTTGAAAATTTAATATATTTGTTTTAAAGAGCAAGTAATGTACCCAACTTGTAAAGGTAAAAATACAAGCATTTCTAGAATTAAGAATGAATAGTAATTTTGGTACAGTGTGGGACAGTTTAAACATCTGTTGAGAGAAAGAAGAAACTTTAACGTTCAAAAACCTGAGTACCAAACTCTCATGCTTGGAAATATTAGTTTAAGAAGGGAGTTTTTTTAACCAATCATTAGACGAAATAGTATTTCCACTAAATAAAATGAAATAGAAGCATCTTTATTGCCGAGTTAAACAATGTTGCTAGGAAGGAAAATAATGTACTCTCTTTTCTCCTCACTGTACTGTTGGTTCTTATCGTGCTATTAGAGGAATAATAGAAAATTAAAATATTTTGCAAAATCATTTTTAGGGCCCTTCTTTAAGAAAGAAGGTAGAAACCATCCTTACTTTCTTTATAACCTGAAAGCATGGCAGGAAATAGCTGAGTATGATTTTCAACTGTTCTCATTTTCAGAATTATGAAAATAGCACTAGACTTGCTTCTGGTGTTGTATGCTTGAGAGGTGACAGTACATTTATTACAGAGTTATGGACATTGCCTGAGATGTAGGACTCTCTATTCGATGTAGCATGTCTTGAAATTAGAGCTAGTATTCCCTTAAGGTGAGGTATGGTTGCTGCCTTATAGCACCATCAATCAGCAATACACAGTTACAAGAAAAGGCCCAAATATGTCCTTTCAATTGGTTGTATACATTCGACTATCGATCCAAAAAATATTGTGCTACAAAACATGACCCGAATAATATTACCACTATATTGTGAAGGTAAGCATATGTGTATCAATAAGGCTACTTATTTTGTTGATAAGGAAGTGCTCCAAAGACAAAATACTATTTTGACTGGAGAGCTGGGAATCTTTGCACTATTCCTACTTGGAATTGACTTTAACTTTCATCGGAAGCCAGTGAAAGGGATGAATGCTGATGATATGTGATGGCTCTTTTTTGTGCCTGTTGCTAGTGATATAGGCGCTCCCCAGCATAATGAAGTAAATTGAAACAGCAAGCAACAAACCTATACATAGCAGAGTGAAGCAGGAGAAAACCATGCTGAGTGTCTGATCAGTCACTGTTTCCAGTTGTACTGGATTGTGAATGGTCTACACTATTACACCTGTGGGCACCCTGTCAACAGTTTTGTGTCTATTGTCCAACTGTTTTTCTTATGGAGTAAGGACTAAAGAGCAAAGACTGTAAGACACTGAATAATATACAGATTAAAGAGATGTACATTGGAAATGTTTCTAATTATCTTAAAACATCATTACCCTGCCTTTTAGGGTCTCAAACTTTGTGATGATCATTGTACAGTTTCAACTAAGTGCAAAAAGATGCGTAGCTCAGGAATTATACACCTGAAAGAGAGGGGTAGTCCCCTAAAGATGAACATTTTAACAGTCTACGATTCAAATGGCTCATACACTTCCTCTCCCTTATCCAACCTCTTGTAATCAAATATTGGATTAGAAATGATACACGTGTAATCTAAACAAATAGCAGGCGCCAATTTTTGCTGCATGCCCTTGAATCTGGCATTTAAATGTCAGCCACATGTGACAATTCACAAAGAATTGTTCATGAACAGTGGAACACATCACTTCTCATTCACTCAAATAAAGACAATTCATAGACAGCTGATGGAAAATAATTGGTGAACATAACATTCAAGGCTAGATGTTGGACATTAGATGTTTAGACAAAAAAACAAGCTATGTGAAGGAGAGTCAGAATAAGATAAGACAGACCACAATGAAAGAAAGAGGTGGCAGCTTGGTATGGCTTACTTATAAATCTCTCAGATGGAGATCAGAGTACATCCACTTCCCTGTGGGGCGAGATAGTGCTGAGTACAAGGATTGACCAGTTATGGCAAGTATCTGTCCGTCTTTTCTTTTTATACTGTGGTTAAACCGGCATAACTCAGAAGAAACCATCTTTTTTCCCTCCACAGAGCTTTTTGGTCACCTAAAAGACTGTCAAAATTGAAGGGCTCAGAAGAGGCATGTTGTAAAAAGTGTGGCCTATGGAATTCTGATGACATCCATATGTTCGCACTGTGCCCCAATATCCAGGACTTTTGTATACACGTTAGTAAGTTTCTGAGCGACCTTCTTCATATCCAAATCCAGGTAAGCCCTGAACTAATTATCTTTGGGGTGTCACCGGAAGCTCGGGACCTTCAGGGTAATGGCAGCAAACTGTTGTTCTATTTTATCTTGTTGGGGAGAAGACAGATCTGTAAGCAGTGGATTCAGCCAGTGTCCCCTTCAAAAGCAGAATGGCTTGACTCAGCGTTATAGGTATGCAGGATGGATTTGAGCCGACCCCCTTCCAAAAAAGCTGCTAATTTGTGGGCCTCATTGACTATCTGGCAGCGAAGGGGCGACAGAGTGTAACTTCCAGGTATAAACAGGAAGTGAACAAATTGGCTAGTGTCTTGTTTTGTTCCAATGATTACAGCCATTGGGGGAAATGACATGGTAGTCGGTCCCCATCGTCTTATAATGACGCCTCGAGTTTCTGAATAAGGTCAGTATATTATGGCAGACTGATAGCTTAGAGGCCAGTTAGAACTGAGCAAGGCAAATGAGGACAAAAAAGTGAGAACAAGACAAGATGCAAATTAGGGCTGGTGTTGGTTTTACGGATATACATTTATAAGGTTACATTTTGAGCCAGCCACAAAAAATATTTGTAGTACATGAATCTGATTACGTGAAAGGATGCAGGTAATGATAGCATAATAAGTAGAAAGATAAGAAAAGTTTAGGAAAGGAAATTGGTCTGACTTTGATATAAAGCGTATAGGTCTATGTCACCCTTATTCTCAGTAATCTGTAGAAAAAGCAACCAAAAGACATGTGACAGATTGGATCAGGAAAGAGTTTTTCATAAAGAAGTTAAAATCAGAGAATGCAAATTAAGGACTAGGACCTCCAATAATTAATCAATTAGACAAATAGGCTTCAGGCTATTCATGAATTACCTCAGTAGCTGAGGATCACACGTATCTAAAATCACACAGCATTTTATTGAACTTCCTGTTATAAAAGTGTATTGTGGTTCCGGATTCAAAACAAGTTATCATGTCCAAAAGGATACCCTCATTTTATTATACCTGCTTCCATGGCAAGTACACATTGACTGGTTAAAATGTAAATAAGTTTTGCTATAAACATTAAAAGTATAGTAAAATACGTTTTATTATTCAGCAATATCACGATTAAGGTCAACTTAAAATATTGAGAATGGTTCAAAGTTTTAGGCACACAACAGGTGAATTTTTAACAACATTTTGTTGTGTTGTGTTGGAATGTTTTTATTGCGTTTGGAATGTTGTACTGATTGCTGTTCCTTCTCTGCCACCTTAGTGTAGAACCTTTGCAAAGGTGTCCATGATGTAATTTAGAATGCCCAGCCAGAGAAGGGAGAGAACCGTCAGAGCTGGCGGCTTGCTTCTCGCTGGGGTGGCATTTCCACATTACAACTCCTAGCTTTAATATTATTGTGTGGACCTTTCTTTACTAAAATTTTGGCAACGAGCGACCACAGTCATGAACCTACGCGATCCTAGCCTGCTGTTGTTTTTTGGAGGTGTGATCGGTGAGCACCAGCTGCCTACGTGCTACTGCGATGTTTATACATGAAAATATTTGCTGTTCCTGTCTTCTATGACCTTTTTGATGGCCCTTGAGCAATTATTTTCCGGCCACATGACTGTGTTTTCCGACTTTGAAGGCAAGTACTGGCTTGAGCTCTACGGCGCATTCCAGCAAGCTGCCGGTGACAGTTTGAATTTGATTACGGCCAGCGTTCCAGACTCGTGTTGCACTCACCTGCAATTCTATGTCAGGACAGGAGGCTCCGATTATGCTTTCTCATTTCTTTATTAGAAATGCTCAGCAGCCAATTAGAAAAAAGTAGATAAAAGAGAAACTACAATACCCATAAACACCAGGGTATCACGTGACCAACCATAGAGACCATAGTATAAAAGGTCATGTAGGAAGTATCACATCCTCTTTCTTTGGTAAGGAAAAAACAGTTCAAGATAAAACAGGAAGTCCAAGAAGCGTTGAACATCAGGGATAGAAAGACCATGAGCAACAGCAGAAGTCCACTTTGAAGAACACAGGACTCGGTAGCATTAGATCCCCGGAAACAGCAGAGCAGCGAAAACAGGATAAGCCAGATGGAACAGCAACACCGTTACTTTGGGTCAGAACCTGAAAAGAGACCTAAAGCCGTAATACACATCCAGTATATAGAATGAAGTCATAAACAGGGAGGGTAGAGAAATAATGAATTGCACTAAACATAATTCATATGCAAAAAACAACAGAAGAAATGCATAACGTGCAGAAAACAATAACAACGGGTGGGATAATCCTCGCCTCCTTGTCCTTAATAGAATTGAACATTCTTGTCACATATGTTCGCAAATTTTGAATTCTATGTCAGGACAGGAGGCTCCGATTATGCTTGTTGCAAGAATGGAAAGAATATTTTCTAAATTATTTGGCTGCTCTTGATGAGGAGGATGACATTTCTCCTGAGAAAAAGAAAAAATATTGCCACACTCTCTTGGACCAGTAGGGTTAAAAGTTTACAATCATATAGAGAAGCTAGAAACTGAAAGTGATGTATTCACTAATGCTCTTAAAGATCTGGATGAGTATTATACACCCACTGTGTGCGTAGGTATTGACTGTTATAAGTTTTTCCACAGAAAACAATCTAAGGAGGAAACTGTGGAAGAATATGTTTCTGCTCTTAAAAACCTTACATTAAACTGCAGTTTTGCTACCCTACACAATGACTTCATAAAAGACCAAATCATTATGCACATGGCTAATCCTTCAATTCAAGATAGTTTGTGGGCTAAAGGTGAAGCTCCATTACTTGAAGTTGTGGAACTGGTCAAACGTGCAGAACTTACTGGAGCGTGCTCTAAAGCTGTTCTGATGGATGAAAGCAAACCACAAGATAAAACATCCACTAGTGGTACTGTAAACAAAATTAAAAACAACAGGAAGTACATTCCACCTAGTGCCAAGGAAACATTTTCTGGGAACAAGAAAAAAATGCTAGTGGTTTCAAGTGTTACAGATGCGGATCAGGAAATGACAAAAAGTGTCCAGCAAGGAATCAACGTTGTTCCGCTTGTGGTATCATTGGCCATTTTCAAATTGTCTGCAGAAAGAAGTCTAGGGAAAATATGTCTATTAAGATTTTAGAAGAACTTTCGGAATCTGACTTACAAGACACAGACACTAACATGTGTGTCCTTAGTGTGGAGTCTGATTCGGACTCTACAGTGTTAGGTTTGCAAGTGAAAGGAAAAAACCCAAGTGTGAGATTTACATTGAGATTTACATTGGGGGTATTTTACTGTCTCTGATTCCCCGACACAATTATCAACCAAACAGTGTTGGGATGAGAAATTTAAAACAGTTTTAGGTGAATATCTGGAGTCTCCTGACATCACCTAAGAGTTTCACTGGTGAACCTATAACATTACTTGGTTACAGGAGGTTGTTGTTTCAGTTCAAAGATCGTAAAGCAGAATGTAAATTATATATTGCTAAATTTGGTCCTTCTGTTTTGGGTTGGTGGGATCAAGGGGAGTTAGGTATAATCCTTAATCCTTAATCCCAATAGTCCTGAGCCTGTACTCTTGTTACACGCTGATACAAGGAGTAGATGAAATTCTCAAGGCTTTTCCTTCTGTGTTTTCTGATGTGGTGGGGGAACATAAAGGTTTCCAACATCTCATAATCCTTAAAGATAATGCTGTTCCATGTTAGGCTAGGGATATTCCTATTTCCATCAGGGAGGATGTTTCAAAAGAAATTGATAAGCTGTTAGAGGCTGGAATCATAGAGCCTGTAGAATCCTCTGACTGGATTTCACCTTTGCTTATCATGAGGTGTGCCAATGGGAAGCTGAAGCTCTGTGTAAATTTAAGAGACTTGAATAAAAATATCCTTGTAGACCAATTCCCTTTGCTAAGGATCAACAAAATACTTGCTGCTACCAAGGGTGCCCAGTGGTTCTCCACTATTGATCCTACATCGGCCTACCATCAGGTACTCTTACATCCTGAAAGTAGAAGATTGACTGCTTTTACCACTCCATTTGGCTCCTTCCAGTTTGTTAGGGTAACATTTGGGTTAGCATCGCCACTGCGATGTTTCAGAGGCTGATGTTTAATATCTTTAGGTGTCAGAAGAGGGTTGTGTTTTTCCAGGATGACATCTTAATTATTGGAAAATGCAAGGAGGAACACAATCTAATTCTAAAAGAAGTCCTCGGTCTGCTACAAGAGAATGGGTTGACAGCTCAGGTTATTAAGTGCGAATTTGCTTGTAGATCCGTCACTTACTTAGGTCACGAAGTGAGTGGAAATGGTATAGAACCTAAGACATCATTCGTTGATGCAATCAAGAAGGCTCCTGAACCGTCAAATAAAGCCGAGGTGAGAGTTTTTTGGGGAATGACGGAGTACTATGCCAAGTATGTCATGCATTTCTCAAGCATAAAGTTTCCTTTGAGACAGTTACTCATCATCAAATTTGACTTTCTTTGGGCAGAAGAGTGTAAGACTGCATTTCAGTTGATCAAAGATTGCATTTGTTCCGCACCTGCTCTTCAGGGTTTTGATCCTACACTAAAGAACATTTTGAGTACTGATGCCAGTTGTAAGGGTTTAGGAGCGGTCCTCACCCAAGTGGATGCCAAAGGCCCTTGCCTGTGTTTGGGGTTTGGAGCATTTAGAGCTTTTGTGTGGGGGTCTAGGCTAACGTTACTTAGTGACCATAAACCCCTTACAAAGGTATTTATAAGGTTGTTGGATTTCAATTACGATGTGTGTTATGTACCAGGTGTCAAGAACAGAATTGCTGACTTCTTGAGCAGGTTGCACTTGCCTTTGGTTACCAAACCAGATTCTGTATGTGATGACTGGTGAGTTGCTGCAGTTACTAATGAGGTCATACAAGAATGTGAGTGGGTAAAGGATACCAAGGAAGATGGTGTTTTGCAAAAACTTGTTGTTTACATCCTAAGAGGGTGGCCCAACAAGAAGAAAATTGAGCAAGAGGTACGCCCATATTAGGTGTTGAGATAAGAATTGACTGTAGAGAATGATATGGTGACACGTGCCGGGAGGTTGATTCCCCCTGCAGGTTTGAAAGGAAGATTGTTGGATATCAGCCATGAGGGCCATTTAGGGATTTTTAAAACTAAATCTAGGATGAAATTATTGTACTGTCGCCAGGAATTGTTCCACAGATAGAAAGAAAGGTGAGAGAATGCACCTTATGCAGTAATTCGGAGAAAACCTTCATTACTTTGAAACCACCCCTTTGTCCTCTTAAGTGTCCTGCCACGCCATGGAAAAAATTAAGTCTGGACATACTTGAGCCTATTCAGGTGGGTTCCCAACCAAACTATGTGATAGTGTTAGTGGATCATTTTGCTAAGTGGCCTGATATTGAGGTGGTCAACAAAGTGGATGTGAATGCTGTGACATGTTTTTTTAGACAAGCTGTTGCTGAGGGAAGGTCTTCCGCGCACTGTTCTAACAGACAACGGTCCCCAATTCTGTTAAGAGATTTTCAAGGAATTTTTTAGTAGAATTGGGGTTGTTCGCAAAACGACGTCTATTTACCATCCAGCTGGCAATGGCGCTGTTGAGCGCTTTAATAGAGTCCTCAAGAAAGCTATACAGCTAGCCAAGGGAGCTGGTGTCAGTTGGATAAAAGAGATTTGGAAAACTGTGTGGTCATACAGAATCACACCGTATGTTACTGGCTTCAGCCCTTTTGAGGTCATGAGAGGCAGAGCTCCTCATACCAAGGATAATATTGGTTGGATGAAGTGTACAAAGAAGAGTGAGTGGACCCCTTTAGTAGTTAAGGAGCAGTTGTTTAAAGCTAAAGGCAAAAGTAAATTGTATTATGATGGAAAGCATAAGTGCAAAGAAGTGTGTATTCGAATTGGAGATTGGGTGAGAGTGAAGAAGCCTGGTGTCTGTTGGAGATCTGGTGGTAGGTTCTCCAAACCTTTGCAAGTGGAACAAGTTTTGTGTAACTCAGTACAGTTGAGCGATGTGAAAATTTGGCACATTTAGCAGATTTCTTTACATAAAGGTAAGGTTGGTAATGCTGAACAAAGTGCGTCCAGCGCAGGCGATGTTTTAAACTCCAATTGGTTCCTCTGATAATGGACCTGTTAATGGGGCACAACAACTACAATCTTTGCCTCCCGTCTCCCCAGAGGAGGGTCTAGAGTTGATTCTTTTCCCCATTTTCATGCTGTTTGTGTAGAGGATGGTCAGATACCATCAACTTCCAAGGGGAATTCTTGTTCTTACGTTCCCCAAGAAAGTTGGGTTGGAAGGAGAATTAGGAGGCCAAAAAAGTTACATCTGTTTTTAAATTGTCGGCTTGCAAAGTTTTCATCTGTGTATTTTCTTATGTGAATTTTAGTTTCAGCTTTATTGTTTTTTGTTGTTGTTTTTTTTCATTAAGGGGAAAGAAGCGTTGTGTTATGTTGGAATTTATTTATTACATTTGAAATGTTATATTGGTTGCTGTCCCTTCTCTGGTGCCTTAGTGTAGAACCTTTGCAAAGGTGTCTATGATGTCACTTAGAATGCCCAGGCAGGGAAGTGAGAGAACCGTCAGAGGTGGTGGCTCGCTGCTCGCTGGGGTCGCACTTCCACATTAAAACTCCTAGCTTTAATTTTATTGTGTGAGCCATTCTTTACTACACGTGTGTGAAAACCCATCATGCTATCTGCTTCCTCCAGTAAAAATTGTATATACGAAAGAGCATACTTGCAACTCTTTCTAGATACATAAAACCAAGCACCGAATAATCCCACACACATTAGTGTGGCTTATACTACATAAATACTACAGACCATGGATAAGTCCGTTCAGCCGAAAGGCCCCATACCTTTGCCACCTTTTCAAAAATATGAAAGACATCAATACAAAGACTGCTAAATATAATATATCATTAACACTTATTTCCGCTAAGTTGGAATCACATATACCCATGGCAAAAAGGAGTCCAATCCTTTCATGCTATTTCTGCAACTTTTTATAAAATACAAGTCAGCTTGCATCATCCTCACACACTTTCTAGCTTCTGGCAGGCTGCCAAGGATTTGCCTATTAGAACTCGATAAATTCATTTTCTTTCATTCCACATTGCAATGTTAAACCGTGAGCATGATTCTTGCAGAGAAACCAAGCACAATAAATAAGGTTTGACCCTCCTATGAGTCTGCCCTAACCAAAAACATTAGACATTCTTAATTTTTCTTGCAAAATAATATTATTTAACTACATTCAACTAGTAGCTCAGCTCAAATTCACACCCGCCCCTTTCGGTATGGAACCAGAATATCTAATAAAATATCATCTGATAAAAATATGTTGTTCTAAATATTGTCCCAATAGAGTTAATAAGAGAAAATGTACATCCGATTGGACAACATTTTTAAACGATGGTTAGGGCACAATATTTTTTGTCAGACAATGTTTTGCTAGAGATATTCTGACATACAACCAAACGTTTTCGAACTACAGTGAAACCTTTTATGCATACTTTGTAACTTCTTGAAAAAGCTTGAGTTTTTATATTTTAACTGAATGATTTTATTCCGTCTACGTAAGAGGTTACCCATGCACTAAATAGGACTTTTGGAACGGGGTTACACTTACATATCAATCAGTGAGCCTCCTTTCTCTAGCCTCTCATCCACAGCCCTGCCACGTTTCTCCGGTCCATGCATGAATTTACTTCTCCAGTCAAGGTTTTTTCTTTGAACTCTGGGACTGTAGTCTTCCATTAAAAAAACTGAATTCAAATGAAACAACCTGGAGTATATCGCGCATTGACTTCGGAAACTTGGCCGCTATGGATCCTGCACAACTTTCAGCCACACATTCTCTCCAGTCTCAGTTACCATGTTCCAAGTCCATTCAAGTCTCCATTGTTCTCTACAGTCCTGCTCTCCATATCTATGTGAATCACCCATAGCATTGAGTGTTTTATGTGAATTAGGATTCAGCCTCTTTTGAACTGATGCCAGCACCCAAACTTCCATTCCCATCAGGATCCTGTAGGAGGGGGAAATCCCATCCACAAAGCCAGCTGGGGAAAATTAAAAATTGTTTTCCGATGGAGGCTGTATCGTTATTTGGCAAATTCTCCTTTCCAGACGATCTTACCTTCAGTGGTAATACCACATAGGCAGATGTGTAAGTGGCCTTTCAGCCTCCTGTCTCCAGAGAAACAAACTGCTTTTAGGTTGAGCAACTTGCATCTGCAAGGAAGCATGTGTGACCCAGGAAGACTGCCCCCAGAATAATGAAGTAGGGAAAACAGCAAATAGCACAACCGCCGAACAACGAGTTGCCGTTGCAAAGCGGGCGGAACAACAAATGCGTCTGAACCATGCGTTCCATTTACAACGTGAGTTGTTACAACGATATGCATTAGATAAAGCGGTGTTGGATTGTGTCATACAACATTGAAGTAGGAATCAAGATGGAACCAAATATTGTGGAAACAAAATCAAAGGACAAAATATGGAAAGGTATGTAAGCATAGATTTTCCATATGTAACTCCACTTGTATGTACCTTGACAATATATTTATCTTCATGGCACTTGGATGTGGAGATAAGAATAGTAAATCTATAGCCTTATGTTTCAATATTCCGGCCACAATGATAGGGTCTCATGATATTCTAGCCTCGATATTCCGTAGTTCAATTGCCAAAGGATGATTCAAGAGAACACTGTTCAAGACTACTCAAACTTGCAATATTGTATTTTTGATTTAAGCATAAAAGCAGTATTGACATCCTTGAAACCAAAGATACCATGCAAGTGGTGTTTTAATGTTCATGTATTTCTCAAATTGAATCCTTCCTACTTCAGCCAGTGCAGTTCTGCTTGGCTGAATCAAACATTGGGGCAGCTCACATATTTTATACTAACACACCATTTCGTTCTCACTTGAGCTTTCTAAGCACGAGAAGTTAAGTGCATTGCAAATGGATACTTTGCATTCTCTATCTAACTGGAGCTCATTTTACAAATTCAAAATACTTATTTAAATTCGAACCCTTAAATATTGAGCAGGTTATTTTTCAGTAGCGACTCCTCTGCTAAGGCAGAGAAGCGTCGCCCCACAGCTCACTAAGCAATTAAAAACGAAAATTAAAATGATAATAACTTAATGTTGGTTGGGGAGCAGGGCTGGGTTGGGCTGATTAGAGGCTGGGGGAGGAGTGGTAGGCACTTCCTAAGTGCGCATGACATATTGGCCAGCCGTCTCGGGCCGGCCAAAATGTCATGCACGCTTTGCATGTTGTCCACCCAGGCTCGTTACAGCTTGGGTGTAGAACATACCCGGCCTCCCAGCCTGTCTGAGCGCCGAACTACTGCACTCAGACCAAGTCTGAGTCTGGGAGGCTGAGTGCTTCCTGCTGCCCCGGGAGAAAAGGACGGGGGAGAGGCAGCAGCCTGGCCGGCCACATCCAGGTGAGTGTTTTTTTTTCCGAATTCCCTCCGCTGCATCCCTTGCCCCCACCCCACCTCCCGACACGGATTTCTGGCGCAGTGGATACTATTTTTTGTAGCATAATGAAAACTATAGCAGACAGTATCTGTACAATAAACAAATCCATCACAGTAAGGAAATCATACTCTGTAGTTTAGTGGAAACCTCAGGGCCCAGCATGCAGTGCATAAACTACCTTTTTAGCAGAATCAAGTTTTCAGTAGCAAGTGTTGCACTAGTCGCGGTGCGGGTTTAGCCTCATTGTAATGCAAACCATTATAACAAATCTGCAGCTTGAGACGAGAGTGTCCGATTACAAAATCAGCTGTATATCAGTGAAGAGAGCACCTGATAAAGTCGCCTACAGATTCTAATTTTAGTGTTTACATCTGTTTAAGTGTAGGTGATCAAATAATAAGCCCCATATTTATATTGATAATCCGTAATGGTCTTCATTATCAGAATAATACGTGATTCCATCAATGTTGGGTGGCACCAACACATTTCTAGAATTCTTTCTAAAAGTGGGGCCTATGGAGATGTGAGGTCTTCCTTGAATTTCATACTAGTCCTGTTCTGACCAGAGGACCTTAACACATTGAGCATAGAAATAGCATCAGCCAATTTTTCAAGGTAAAATGCCATTTCCAGAGCCACGTGGTATTCATTATAAACAGGGCCACTGGAATTATGCGGCAAGGGAGCACCAGAATATGCGGCATTGGTGACTAAATTATACAGTGAGAAAAGGCAAATTATGCTGCATTTTGCTTGATTGTATTGATTGCATTATTTCATTATATTTTACACATGACAATACTATCTGGGCAAAGATTTCACCTTATCAGTACCAGTTTTACATCCAAATACATAAATAAGAAACTGAAAGAAGACTAGCTAACATTTGTGAAAGGTCTTCCAATGTTCGTGAACACACATCGATGTGTTTTTAGTAAGATTTGATCCGTTTGAGCTAGAATAAAATATTCTTTGTTAAAATCGGCAGATTGTGCAGCAGATGATGGATTATAACACATATGTGGCGAATCCTTAATTATGTGCAAAAAACCAAGGCCGCAGAATCGCATAATTCCAGTGGCCCTGATTATAAATAAGGTTCCCAGTATTCGTTTTTTACTGATTTTTTACTGATAAAAACATCTATTTTCCTGAATCTATTTATTTTTAAAATACGACTGCCAGGGCAATAGCTGCGTGGATTGACGAGTAAGGAAGTTACTAAAATACATGTTTTCATATGAGTGCACTGATGTGGCATTCCTACCCTAGCCCATTCCTAACATTGAAACCTGTCAGAAATGTAAGCATGAGACTACATTTATCAGATAATTGAATGTAGAAACATACTAATTTCAAATTCATTTTTTAAAGTCCATATTGAATTATAAACAGCTATAAAGGATTCCTAAATCATGCCAGTACCTCAACAATATCCTTGCAACATGCTACCAACCCTTCCTTATACAAGTTGCTATAATGTCCCTAAATTGCAAGTTGACTGTTCTTGGATAATTATTATTTCTTCTGGTGAATGTTCAATGTCAGTCCTTTTAGTGAGGCCTAATTATTCCTTAGTAGCCATGTTGACCCTGTTCTATCCCCTTTATTTAATGCATCTTATAATTAGAGTGATGATAAATATTTTCCTCTAAGCAGGCTGAGCCAAATTTCAGTTTGCATTAGCCAGTTTCATTTTAGTTTGGTTAGATGAATTTCTAGATCATTCGAACTCACAATGAGATATTCCATATTCCAGTGTTAATAGTCTACTGGATGTTGACTGGTGTATGGTTGTTTCCAGGGACATTCAATTCACTAGCCTACCCTGGCTGTATCAGCCCACTTATTAGAATTCAGATTGCCTGTAATTGATTTTCCTATTGTTAGAAGGTGGTTCTGACACTATGGGCCGCCAGGATTTTTTCGCTTTTTGAGCACCTAATTGTTGAGCTTTTACTGTGGGGGAGCCTCATAAGTTGGGACTCACCCACAGTGAACTCAGGATGTAAGAGACTGCATGGGGATTTTACTGCTGTTCCCCTGGCTTGACCAGGCCACTGCGCAGCAGCTGGAGTAAGGGACACCGGGCTGGTTACATGCAGACACGTGTGTACATGCGTGTGCACACGTGTACGGGCTGCGCAGGGAAGATTTCTAGCGTGCGCAGTCCAGGAGCAGCTACAAAGTGAATGGTGTGGCAGGATTTATGCAGTATTGGGTGGTGACATGGAATAGGCTTTATACGCTGGAAAGAAACATGCCAGGGAAAGTCAGTGTGTTTTACTGTGTTTTCACTTCATTATTCCCCTAAGGGAATGTGGGGCCCATGGCTAGATTAACTTCCGCTATGCCTACAGATTCCAGACATGCACTTAAGTCCAATGTAGCGAATGTGAAAATAAGTATTCTGCAAAGTCCAAAGTCATATTTGTACTGCTTTTGGGTCATCCAGAACTGTCATATTTCTCTGAGCCAGCCATGACCAGACCCAGGCTGAGGGCTGACCTCAGCTGGATGGAATGATAACCTTTCTTCCACAAGCGAGGGCCTCCTCTCCACGAGGAGAAGATGGGTGGGGCTACAGGCCAATCCATTAACCGCTGTCGCTGCGTGCCAGGCACCAGGCTGCACCAAGGAGCGAAGTCAGCTTGGGGGGAAGGTGCTTCCGAGACATGTGGCAGAAACCCTGGACGACGCCATTTTGAACAAGCTCAGAGGCTGGACAAGAAGGAGGGAGCAGGGGCAGGGACGTGATGTGTCGCTGTTTGATAGGACCAACAGAGACTTCTTGCCAGCCCCCTACTCAACTTTTAAAAAGTGCTTGCACAGGAAGAGAAGGTCTCTCTGGGGTGTGGTCTGCTAAGGGTGAAGGTGCTGGAGCCTGGCGCAATGGGCAGTTGGAAGGAGAGACCCCCTGACTGCCCCCAGGACCTTATCAGCACCAGAAGAAGAGCCCAGGACTGGTGCACAGAAGCAGGAGCCTCTGCGCAGGGAGAAGAGAGGCCCAGAAGGAGAGCCTGGCGAAAGGCCGGCGCAGGAAGCCAGTGAAGACAGCACCCTGCTGAATCAGAGACCCTGAGGGCGGAGGAGAGTGTTCCCAGTGGCTGGGGATGGTAAAGAGGAGCATGAAGCGCTCCATAATGTCTCGCCAGGCATTTGGAAATCTGACGTTTTGGTGCTTTGTGGCCCCCAGAGGAGGGGGGTCACCTTCACTTGTGAAAAGGTGCTGGGGGAGCTGCTGGAGGAGCGCAGTCTTTCCCCCACCCCAACACGAAGAAATCTGCCATTTTGGTGCCTGGTGGCCCCCAGAGGAGGGGGTCACCCTCATGTGTGAAAAGGGGTGCAGGGGGGGCTGCAGGAGCACCGCAGTCTCCCCCAGCATAAAGAAGAACAGTCCACCCCTAAGTTTCACGGGGCATCTGAAAGAATAACCCCTCAAGGGCTCAGCTAGCCTTTAACACCTTCTAGGCTGGAACTTATGTTCTACAGCTGAGGGTGTACTATGAAGTGCATCATGGAGTGAAGGGCTGAGTTGGGGATGTCTGGAGAAGGGCATCCCCTGGAGGTGAAGTGGTGTAATTGCACCGAAATGCATTTACTATTGGTTATTTCTTTTTAGGTGGACTGAAAGTCACAAGTGTAAAGTGAAGTACCCGTGTAAGGTGATGTTAAGCTAAATGGAGTTATGTTGCTGGACCTTCCGGCTAAGGGGTCTGGCTGTATTTACGTAATCCCATGCTTTTACCTGTGATTCCTTTTAAAGTGAAGAGGCGCACTGCAGGAGAAGTGTAGTTGCCAGGAGAACTTCTTTTGAAGGGACTGTAAGTCACATGTGTAAGGTGATGTTAAGCTAAATGGAGTTATGTTGCTGGACCTTCCTGCTAGGGGGTCTGGCTGTATTTACGTAATCCCATGCTTTTACCTGTGATTCCTTTTAAAGTGAAGAGGTGCACTGCAGGAGAAGTGTAGTTGCCAGGAGTACTTCTTTTGAAGGGACTGTAAGTCACATGTGTAAGGAGATGTCATAAGCCAAGTGAGGCTATGTTGCCAGACAGTCCTGCTAGGGTGTCTGGCTGTATATGTGCAATCCTGTGATTTCATCTGTGATGCCCTTAGGGGCTGTAATTGCAATGCATTCAAATGATCAACCAAGGTGATGAGTACTGTCATTCTAAAGTGTGCGTAAACATGGATTCTTGCTGCTAGCCCTTAAGATACAGAGGTGCATACTTTATGGTCAGTAGGAGATGCTCAGTCAGGGTCATGTGTCACCAAGGCAGGTTTACCCCTTTTTAATGCTTGTTGAGGTAATGGGGTGGGTCGTCACTGGGATGGTGCCAGTGCGCAGGGCCCTCGCTCCAGGTTATGTTCAACTAACTGCATTGGGGGCAAGTTGATGTGCATACATGGGAGTGGTGGTACTAGACCCCACCCCCCCTGCGGGAGGGGTGGAGATGTTATGCAATGTCACAAAGTAATTCCAACAGCTTATGTATATTTGTAAATTGGTGCATAGTATTGAGTGGTGTGTGTGTTTAATAAATGTACTCTTACTTTTATAAAGCAAAGTACAGACTGGACAATCAATTATTGAGTGTTATTTTTGTGCACCTGCAAATGGCGATTACTAGCCCACACCACCTCCCTTGAGTAAGCCTCAGACTGCTCTGCAACGCTACCCTCTGAGAGTCAGGCGCAACAATTGGGTGTTTGGTTCCCAGTGAAGGACAAATGTAGTCATGTTATCTGTGCAGGCCTCACAGATGCTGCCTCGTTTTCCAACACCTATGTTTTCCTTAACCCCTTCAGTGCCCATGACGAGCTGGACTCATCATGGGCCGCGGTGGCGCTGTGCCCATGACGAGTCCAGCTCGTCATAGACCCCGCCCGCTAATGCAACGGCCGGCACTGGGCGGGGAAAGGGGCGGGCACTGAAGGGGTTAAAGCAACGACTGCCTTGTTGGCTTTTTAGGGCATTAGAGTACTTTACAACAGGACCAGACTACGTTACAATTTTGTTTTTGCACAGAGTGATTATGTGATTTGTACAGAATCACAGGATGTTTAGAAAAGGTTGAATTCAGAAGTGGTTCCTTTGGTAAAATTGTGCATTTGTTGGACAACACAGACGTCAGGATTGTGCCAGACTGATTACGTGCACACCCTCAGGGTATGTTGGCCTATTGTCCTGCTAGCTCACAGTGCACCATAGGAACCCCTAACCTTACAGGGTGACAAGTGTATGTGCAACCTCAGAACATGAAAACCCTGATCCCTCAAGAAATGGTGGTGACAGATCTAGAACCTTTTCGGTTAGGATCTCCTGCATACCCAAAGAAGTACACAAGAAATGCTCAGCAACATGTCAATATTTATTGAAACCTGAAGATTATTGTGTAAAACATGTGTGTTGTGATAATTAATAGAATGAAACAGATTAGCGTAATTAGCATAACAAAAATAGTGAAAAAGATTAACATTTCCACCATTGTGCTGAGACAGTAACTAAATGAAAATATTCAAGTATATAAGTACTGTGTATAATGTCCTCCCACCTTGCACTCCCTAACCTGGTCTGGCCTAGGGTGAGTCATCTGCCAAATCCCTGCCGGGTGGATTACCTCCCCATTACCTGTGGATAAGAGTCATCATACTGTCCATCTTGATGTGAGGCTGGACATCCCTTGTGTCAGTAAACAGGAATCAGCTGAGCTGGAATTCTGGCATAAAGTGACCTTGCTGTGTAAGCACGGAAGTCACTGTGTATTTATAATAACAGTACCCTTATGGCTATGTTGCAACCCCTGTTTAGGCCACAATTAATTAATCTAGTTGGATAGCGGAGTCGCCAACTTGAGAAACATAACATTTGCATAGTAAACTTCATCCCTCATACTAAATGTTCAAGGTGTAGTGATAATGTAGCCATGAGTAGAAATGTAAGCAATGTAGATTCAGGGAATGTTAATGTGCATTGACACGCACGCAAATGTATGTCAAAAGTCATTGTGTATAAAAGAGAAGGCAAATTAAGAAACATGAGCATGTATATGGTGGTGTTTCTACTAGGCCTATCCTGACCAAGGGACACCCACTCCATGGAGGGAAGTTGAGAAAGCTATCCCTAGACAAATGCTAAAATATACGGGTCAATCAATATAAAGGAACCCTACTAAAATCTAAAGCAGCCTCATGCTTCTTTAAAAACAAAGAGTATACTGAAAGCCATTAAAATTGATAAATGATAAAAGTAAACATGAAACAATTAAAAAAGCAATTTTTAAATGGGGGGGGGGGGTGGCTCCAATGGCAAATGCAAACGATGTGGCACAGAACAGGCAGATATTATACATATGTTCTATGCATGCCCAAAATTGACACCGCTGATGCAAGGGATAGGGGGATTCTTTGCCATTTATACCTTAGAAATGTGTTTATAAAAACATAAGGGTCCTAGGGAACGGCGACAGGGGGAAATGACTTGGTCCTTGGCAACAGAATGGATGGAGGGTTATGATATTCAGGATTTGAGGGGGTCAACCTAAAACGGAAATGTTGGATGTTTAGACAGTCATTTTTCATTAATATATATGCATGTTGATTAAGGTGTCCTGAAATTAAATCTGGATGATCTATGTATATGTGTTATAGGCTGGAGGATTCCAAGTGAGATTGGTATATTAGGGACTATTTCTATGTATCTGATTCTATTTTTTCCGTTATAAGATCATTTAACTTTTGCTTTTTCTGATTTTTGATTCCTGGCTATTGTACATATGAATTTTCAAATCTACCATAAAGTATGCTGCTGTTAGGAACAATGCATTAGCACTTTAATATTATTATGAGTATTTATTTATGTATGATAAAGATTGACCATTGAATTTGAATCAATTAATTAATTTTTGATCTAAGTTCTATTTATGAGAACTGGAACTTTGTATCCCTTTTATCCTGTCTTGAAATGCAAAATATAATGTTTCAGAAAATCAAGAAAAAATAATAATAATAATAAGCCGAATTAAAAATTGTTCCACAACTCAAAACTGCCACATTGTTTATGTGCTCCGAGAGGTAGACAAAACATTGCTGTTCCAGCAGCTGCAGATGATGATCCCAGAGGCACCCATCGAATCACTTCAGCAACTGCTGAAGAATGAGTAGCCAGTGAAAAATCCACAGACGCTGAGCCAAGATCCAGATCCGTAGGAGTAGAAGCATCCTAGAAAGGAGAATGCATTTAGAAGCAAGGTTAAGTGCAATGGGCACCAGTACAAATGGACCGTTAACGGGCTCATCAGTAGGTCAATGTCCAAAGACTGAACCAGTTACATTCCTAGGCAATCATCCAGTGGATACTCGAAAGCACACAGAAGACATTTGAATATGGTAGCGTAGCCACACAGGCCCAAAGGTCTAGAACCAGTGGCCTCTTAATGGGACATCCATTGCAGAGCAAACAAATAAAAGGACAGTCCCGACATTCAGGAACAGGACCAGCTGAAGACCTCCAAAAATGCGACCCATGAATGATGGAATAACTCCGAAGACTGTCTGGAGGGTCCTAAGAAAACCAGAGCCTATTTTCTTTAAATAGTGTGCAACTCCCACGGTACTTGATATGTTAAAAATGCAGTACAAAAAGTTCCCCAAAATGTAGCTGGAAATCAGTGCGGAGTAGCAACTGAATCTCAGAAAAAGACCTTGCAACTTGAAGACCAAATGT
Source organism: Triturus cristatus (assembly GCF_964204655.1). NCBI lineage: Eukaryota > Metazoa > Chordata > Amphibia > Caudata > Salamandridae > Triturus > Triturus cristatus. Next base: position 657,222,319 of record NC_140586.1, read on the forward strand.
CTCCTTTGCAGATGTTAAGGCTACATTCTTCTGAAACTGTAAGGATTTCAGTCTGCTCAAAGCATCAAAGTGCATGTTTTAAAGCTTTATCTAAGGCCAAAGTGTTGCCTCCCTAACTGTAGGGGCAGGTGGAAACAATACTTGTGTACAACAAGTCACAACTGCAGAAACCATCACTCGATAGGCAATTCCCGGTGTCATGCCGCAGCCGCTCTGATCGTTCAACATCAAATAACTCCCATTCAAGAGCAATCTTAAAGCCAGACGTATCACGGCAGTTGTAGAAGGCTTCAGATAGCAGGCCAAATTTGCCATTGATGCATTACATGCACCATAAAGAGAAACCTCCATGCACACCAAGAAATGTCTTAAAGTATTCTCGCAGCCTGATCTGCTAGGGAAAGACTTCAATCTGGCCATTCCTGGGATGTGGCCAAGCATCGAACAGAGATGGCCGCGTAGAGTGAAGCTCCGTCACCCTAAACTTCCCCACGGTTATCCATACCCCTAATCTGATCTTCCCGTAGTTGGTAATGTGAACCGGAGGTTCAGCAGCACCGAATCCTGCCACCCCCGCTTGCGGCCGAAGTCCGTGGCCGAAGTTACAGAGACTCGTGGATCGAGTCTGACTCACTGTGCTGAAGCCGGGGCCCACAGTACCGCCGTAGGCCAAGGTTGTAACACAGCAGGGCTCACTGTTTCCTGCGGTGACGCGAGACCCGGAGAACAATCGCCGCCGAGATATGTGTTTGGGTCCTCCTCACAAGGATCAGAAGATATCGGAGCCGAGCACCCGTGGAAATACGGAGAGAGGGCTCCGATTGGGCTGGGGAGACCCGGACTTGGGCGCCATTTTTCCTTCATTTGGCGGAGGCTGAAGCCGAACACTAGCAGGCGCCCCGAGAAGGGACAGAGATTGGGCTGGATCATCCTGAATCTGGATCGTGGGGTTGGTGGAAACATGGTGTCACCTCGTAGGGAGTGCGGTGAGGTGCGACGATTTCTATTTGCCTTGTTTGACTCTGGCAAGGGTCGGTATCGACGCATATCGGCGCAATGGACCGAAGCAAGACCTCCGGTGCCCAAGGGCCCAAAACAACTGAAACTAACAAACTGCTACACGATACCCAAGGACATGCAGCAGAATCGACAGTCGAGAGGCGCCTCCCTGGGGGACCTTGGGGAAGATGAGCCGGAATTGTTGCTGAAAGATGTCATGGACGCCATTACTGGTGTTAAAACCTCCCTAGAGCACAAAATGGACACTATGGCAATCGATGTAAACCTCATTAGGGCTGACTTGGCTAAACTGAACAAGAAAGTCAAACAAGTGGAAATCACGACGACCAGCCTAGTTGGGGATGTCGCGCAGCTCCAAGGAGAGGTCGAAGAACTTCATAATGTCCGCAAATTTACAGAACTAAAGCTGGATGACTACGAAGGGTGCCTTCGGCGCAATAACCTGCGCATTTTGGGAGATCCGGAAAAGGCAGGGGGACATTCCCCCAACCTCTTTGTTGAAGACCTTATCCTGAAGCACCTGCAACCTAAAGGCCTCAGCAAATTCTTTGTCATCGAAAGAACTCATAGGGTCCCGGGCGGCTGTCCCAAACCGGGCGCTCCCCCGCAGCCGATGTTAGCTAGAGTCCTGAACTTTCGAGACAGAGATGTTATCCTCCAAAACGCCAGGATGGGGGCCTCCCTCCGCTACGAGAATGCGAACATTACCTTTTTCCCGGACTTTACACAGAGGGTGCAAAGCAGAGGCGATCATTCCTTGCGGTGAAAAGAGATCTCAGAGAGAAGGGCCTGAAATATTCAATGTTGTTCCCAGCGCGTCTCCGGGTCGAGGCAGAGGGGAGAACTTGGTTCTTTGAACATCCGGAAGCAGCGGCAGATTGGATTGAGCAAAGGGGAGTCGGAAGCCCGCACGACCGTAGCGACAGAGAGGGAGGAATTCATCAGCCTCCCTGAGGATGAGGCCAAGCCCTCAGTTGAACCTGAATTGGGTACATTGGGCCTAGAGCGGGGTTGGATCCGGAGGTGGGTTGCCTTGTTATTGGGTTATTTGCAGTGGTGTACTCCTACGAACTTGACACGTTTATCTTAATTGGGAAAGTACACTTAAATCTGCTGGGACAGGGAAGCGGAGTGCTCCACCCCCACTTTTCTTCTACTTTTAGTTTTACACGATGGCGACAGGCACTCTGCAAGTTTTTCGATGGGAGTTCTACGCCCATAGTGCATGGCAGCGGCGTGGGGGGTTGTTGGGAGGGGGAACCTTGTTTGGTTGTTGTTGTAGTTCTTGCATCAGTAACATGTACGACAGCTCTCATAGAGGAAGTAGTGACATTTTCTAATCCTTCATGGCTACACAGTGGGACAAAGGGGTTAAGATGCTGAGCTGGAATGTCAACGGGCTGGGGGATAAAATCAAACGCAGTGTTGCCCTCCAATACATTAAGCTTCAGGCCCCCGATATTGTATTGCTTCAAGAAACCCACCTGATGGGTAATGTATGTAAGGCCATGCACAGAGGGGCATACACCATGTTGGCACATGCGGGGTTCACTTCCAGCTCGCCGGGGGTGGGTATCATGATGAGAAAATCCTTCCCGCTTGCAGTACAGGCCACTTGGACGGACGACAGGGGTAGATACATTGGGGTTTCGGGTACGTGGGAGGGACACCCCATCACACTTATGTAAGTTTACATACCGCCTGGTTTACAAGCCACCACCTTCAGGGACCTAGGGAATATCCTGCTCGCCATACCAGAGGGTCTGTTAATACTTGGAGGTGACTTTAACTCGGTGGTTTGGGGCGAAGTAGACCGACATCCCTCCCGAGAGGTGGGATCAACGGCGTGCTGTCTTCCTGAATTCCTTGAGACCATGGGGTAGGTGGATGGGTGGCGGACCTATCACCCAAGCACAGTGCAGCATACCTTTCATTCGGGGGCGCATGGGAGCCTTTCCCGCATAGACTATTTTTTAGTCCCTGCATCCCAGGTCACACACATCCATGAAATTAAACACCTGGTCAGAGGTATCTCTGATCATTCCCCGGTGTGGCTTCACTTAGTTGTGAACTATAATCAGGTGGGGAGAGAGGCCCCTATTAACCCATGGTATCTACGGAATCTTAAAATTCGCAAGGAACTTCTCAAAGCCATAGATAACTATTTTACTGATAACAACGGGATCAGTGACCTCCTCTCAGATGCTATGGGAGGCTTTTAAGACGGTTATCCGGGGTCAAGCCTTGTCTTTGATCTCCGGAGCAAAGAAAGAAAACCAGAAAGAGAACGCTAACATCGAGGCTGAGATTAGTTGCCTAGAGACTGACCTAGAATTGGAGGTCACACCAGACAACCTCTATTATCTGAAGCTTCGACAGCAGGAATATAGAGCATTAGCGACCGAACAAGCCAAAACCTTCGGAAGAAACACGCAGGGAAGGGTATACGACCTAGGGGATAAGGCGGGGAAATTACTAGCGTGGCTTGACAAAAAAGAATGGGCATCTAATATGTATAAAGAAACTTGGCTTAGAGGGATCAATCTCTTGTTTATTTTTACACAAGAAACAATCAATTTTCTCGGTAATTACTTATTTCTTGTAAGAAAATTTATAAACATTATTTATCAGAAACGAATATCTCTTGGTGGACATCAGAAAACTAAACACATTGTATATACAAATTTAACAGACATGAAAACAAAGTCATAACATGACAACCTCTATGTACAATTTCATTAGATCATATATATACACACCTTATATACACAACAAATATCAATTCCCCTAACTATGGTTCCAAAAGATGTATACTTATTATTTACAGTAATACATTTGGAGGTAATCCTTTTTTGGCATCAGAGGTATTACTCCTCTCCTATTATTTTGTCTGTCTGCCAAGCAAAATATTTCTTTAATCAACACAATCAGTGGCCTCCTCCTACGTCAATATGTCGACGCGTTCGCGTTTCAGCCTCCAAATATTTGGCCTCTTCAGGACGGGGATAACAAACTATCTACAGTATAATATAACGAAATGAAAATAAATTAATAGTTACAACTATTTAACTGAAGCTATCCCAAATTAGCCCATGCAGTGTTCGGAAAGACTCCACGGGAACGAGGAAAAACAACCTTATTCCCAGACAATTATTTCAGACCAGAAGAGATGACACCGCAAGAATTATGTGGTGGGGGAAGCAATGGAATTATTAACTCTCATGTGGTGGTGCATACTACAGGTTGTGGAAAGGACCCACCACCACTAGATTAAGGTTCTGCAAGCCTGCCTTGTACCTGATTCAGGTCCAGGCGGGTCTCTCATATGGGGTTACTCAAAATCAATTTCTTCTCAGCACCTAAAAAGGAGCATACAATTATAAACACTTTTGTTCGAGGATCAATGTACGATTGCGGAAGCGACTCGTCTTCCCTCATATCGAGCCAAGGAGAAAGGTTAAATAAGACACAACTGGTCCATTACCTTAGCGTGTAGACGTCAACGGGCGTCTTGTTAGAACTACTTGGGGGGTCGCTTGTTATTCATCCAATCAGTCCCCACTTTGTCATCCACTACAAAACAAGGACAGATCCAAATGTCACTGCCTGATCCGGTGCTCTAAGTAGTTATTCCTAGACATCTCGCCTTCAACAATCAGGTTCTATGTGCGGGTCTGTTCGCACCATTACGTGTAGGTAAAGCGCACTCATTCCGGGTCGCCTTAATTAGTAACATAACTCACATCGCTATCACACTCTAGCGGTATGTAACCAGTTTATGGGAAGGTTCCCACATATTACACTACACTTGCGCTAAAGGGCCTAATTGACTCGTTACCAACAGCGTTCATATCCTAAACGCTTACATGATTGAAATAGTAACGTTCCCGCTTATTGATCCGCCACTTCTGTTCCGCGATAGGGAACCGCGGGGACGGCCGCAATAGTTACTTGTTTATTAGCGTGTGCGTGCGTCAACGCGCGGTAGGCGGCGTGAAAAATGTCACAAAGAGAGAAAGAAAGAGAGGACTATTCTCCACCGAGTCAAATACACGTCCAGTCTACCAGATCCTGCTTCAACGTGCTCTGGTCACTTGCACGTGACCGGGGGAACTAATGTAATATGTTGAATTTAAATAAATACACAAAACAATTCATTATATATGGATAAATATACCCATCACGTCCAGTGGAAACGGGACCGGGGCCTGGATCTATATCAGCGCTAACTCAGTACCATGCTGGGGGCTACACTTATTTCTGAAAAAGGCGGAAACCCTCTAATACACCCCAGTGTAATTGTGCAACTAACCGTGCTCGGGATTTCTTATAAGGAGAAGGGATCAATACTGCACCGATCATCTACATCTATGTAGCTTATGTCTCACTGCTAATGTAGAGTGCATGTAGAGAAAACCAACTCCTGTTCCACCCTCAGATCATTCCAGGGCACTGCATGAACCAACAGGCGGGCTTACATTCTCACCTTGTTTCATGATCTAAATCACATCATTCTATGTACATGTATGAATTTCAATAGACTGGGCCCTAATGCTCAAAACACATTTGCATCTTCCTACATCACACCAGTATGACATTCTGCCCTGCCTCACTATCTGGATGTCTTAGATCAAGGCCCATAATTCATCTCTCTCGTTTAGGCCCTCTATCACAGTGTGGTATCTTTCAATGAGACGGGCTTCTATACGGTTCAGTTTCATCTCTAATTCTCCCTTGCTGTTTGCCTTAACTACAGCTAAAACAGTCCATTCTATGTCGTTCTCAGTATGACCTGCTTCGACATAGTGTTGTACCAAGGGTGCTCCCTGTGTTCTACACCTAATACGCGATTTATGCTGTAAAATTCGCGATTTCACCATCTGTGTCGTCTGCCCGATGTACATTTTCCCACAAGGACAAGTCACCGCATATACCACATTTTTGGTATTGCAGTTTGAAAACGTTTGCATCACGTGCTCCTTGTTGTTAATCAACAGGGTTTTGGTGTCAGTCGTATTTGCACATGCCACGCAGTTATTGCAGCGATAATGCCCTATTACAGCAGGTAAACCCAGTAGGGATCTTGTGTCATTTTTCTGCGTTGGCTCCCTCGTAGCTCTTACAAGGTGTTGCCGCAAGTTTTTACCTTTCTTAAAGGCAAACAGGGGTTTGGGTATATTGAACTGTTCGATCAACCTCCAGTTTCTCTGAATGATTTTTTTAACTTTATTGGCTTTGGGATTAAATGTAAGTACACAAGTCATGCATTCCGTCTTTTCAGGTTTTTTCGGTGTTAGTAAGTTTTCCCTTGGTGTAAACCAAGCCCTTTTTAAAGCAGCTCGTACTAATTCTTTCGGGTATCCTCTCGTACATAATTTTTCCTGTAATTTATTCGCGTTCTCAAAGTAGTCATTCTTATTGGTGCAGTTCCGTCTTATTCTTAGAAACTGACCATAGGGCAGGTTTTCTTTCAAGCTTCTAGGATGACCTGATGAAAATTCTAATAAGGTGTTTCTATCTGTTGGTTTAGTGTACAGGCTAACTTCCAGGACTCCTTCGTTGTCTAGGATCCACACATCCAAAAAACTGATTCTAGTATTGCTAACATCCTTAGTGAAATTTAAATCTGGTGTGCGTTCGTTCAGCCAATTATGGAAACAATCCAATTCTTCTGAGTTCCCACTCCAAATGAGAAAAATGTCATCAATGAAACGAACCCATTTATTAATCTTGTTGAAGAAAGGTGTAGTTTCATTGAAGACATATCGTTTCTCGAATTGATCCATCACTAGATTCGCTATTTCGGGCGCGAAACAACAACCCATAGCCACGCCCTTTATTTGAAGGAACAATTCGTTTTTGAACGTAAAAAAATTCTTTTTCCGGCAGATTTTAGCTAATTCTATTAGGAATTCTGTCGGGACATGGAGTGGTCTAGTTCTCTGATTAAGAATCAGTTCCATAACTACGATGGCCTCATCTTTCGGTATGTTCGTATAAAGGCTTTCAATATCAAAGGAGACCAACAATTGCTGATCTCTATTAAAAGCCACATGTTCTATTTTGGAGATGAGGTCCATCGTGTCTCTAACGTACGCCTGAGTAGTGCTTACAAATGGCTTGAGGAAGGTGTCTATATACTTCGCCAGCGGTTCTAATATCGATCCACAAGAGGAGATAATAGGGCGGCCGGGAGGGTTGATGGCATTTTTATGTATTTTTGTGAGTATATAGATCAATGGTACTTTTTGTTTGGTGACATTTAGATATTCATACTCCTTTTTACATAAAAACCCAATTTCCAAGGCTTTAGTAGTTAAATGTAAAATTTTTGCTTTTAATGCCCTGGTGGGGTTATCAGAGACTTTACGGTAATGGGAAGCGTTATTCAGTTGTCTATACACTTCCCTGTCGTAGTCATCTATATCCCAAACCACAATTCCTCCTCCCTTATCAGCTGGTTTTATCACTGTCAGAGGGTTATTCATAAGGTTTCTTAGTGCCTTCTGTTCAAATTTAGAAAAATTGTGTTTGAATGTGAGACGCTTGCTGTTTAGATTGTCAATTTCTTTTAGTATCTGATTTTCGAACAATAAAATCTCATCGGGAATCATCTCGCTCTCTGGGCAAAAGGAGGATTTATTCTTTAGTCCGCTTACATTATATTCCTGCATTTCATCAGTTTGGGAGAAGAATACTTTCAATCTGATTTTTCGTAAAAATGGTAGTATTTCAGTTTTAGTTTCTACCGGGTCTTGTAGGACTACTGGAACAAATGATAGTCCCTTTTCTAAAACCCTCATTTCCCAGGGTGTTAACGTGTGTTTGGATAGATTATAAATAGGCATCAGCAAGTTATTGGAATTCTCTAAAGGCTCATTACTGGTGCCTTCACTTGTATCTACCGTCTGTACACTCGTTGACGTGTTCGGAAGAAATTCTGTTCTGGCACTGGCTGACGCATAGGTGCCCTCCATCCCCCTCGATATCCTCTCCCCCTGCGGGTGCCTCTGTCTAAAAAAGGTTGGGGGGCGTTAGGGTATTGGTAGAATGACTGATATGGTTGATAATATGCTCCTGTTCCTTGGTCTGAGTCTGAAGATGAGTCTGAAAACGTCACGAACCTGGTGCGTGACCTCCCTTTGTAGGGTAAATTTAAGGAGCTCGGATTGTTGTTTTTAAAAAAATCTTCTTTTAGATATGGGTGTACTGATTTGTGTCTATAATTTTTTATGTCTCTGCTCAGTTTAGTTGTTTTCAGATTTACTGTATGTGTTTTGAACTCAACCAGGGTTTTATTGATACTTTCCAAAAGTACCTTAGCATCTGTGATAGTCGAATCACTGGCAATTTCTTCTTCTAATCTTTTTATTTCTTTTAACTCCTCTTCACTAATACGTAGTGCAGTGTTGATCGATAATACAATCCAATCTCGTGAACATTTGGTCCCTATACCACTGAAGTCTACTAGGTAGGGTTTATCATTTATAAAAAAAGAATGGGCAAGCAGGCTGGTGCCAGAACTCCATGGTGAGGGAGACAACCCTCTCACGGATCCACAAGACATTGTGGACAGGTTTGCTGACCACTTTAGCATTGTCTACTCTGCCGTCACTCCCTATTCTGTAGAAGACTCCGTGAACTGTTAACGGACATTGCGCTGCCCAAGCTCCTGGTAGTGGATTGCAACTTTCTTGAGAGCGATATATCAAATGACGAGATTGCAAAAGCGATCAGATCCTTAAATTCTGGGAAGGCCTCTGGTCCCAATGGTCTCCCTATCGAACTATATAAACTTTGGCCGGATAAACTAGCCCCACATATCCAGTCCATGTTCGAAGAATACAGAGACAAAGGGATACTCCCTGTGGATCAGAGGACTGCTACCATAGTCACTATTCACAAGGAAGTGAAACCCAAATCTAAATGTGCGTCGTACAGACCGATTTCTCTTTTGAATGCTGAGCCCAAGATTCTGGCTAAGATTCTGGTCAATCGCCTGGTCACTGTGATTGGGACTCTAGTCCACCCGGACCAATCCAGTTTTATTCCACATCGCAACACAGCTCTTAATTTGTGTAGAGTCCATGGGGTATTGGGCAGAGCAGCCACCATCCAAGAACCAGCTATAATAGTCTCCCTTGACGCTACCATGGCCTTCGATACCATCGAATGGCCATATCTCTGAGCAGTACTGGAAAAAATGGGGTTTGGCCCGAAATATATTCAATGCGTACAGCTCCTATATGCTAGACCTTTGGGGCAAGTGGTGGTCAATAACAAGAAATTGGCCACTTTTGAGCTTGGCCAGGGGACGCGACAGGGATGTCCGCTGTCCCCTCTCTTGTTCGCCTATGCATTGGAGCCACTGGCGGTATGAGTACGTAGGGACCCGGTTGTATGGGGACTGCGTTGGTCCCCGGAGTGGGAAGAGCGCATCTCACTCTATGAGGATGACATCCTACTTTATTTGACCTCCCTGAGAAAGTCCCTGATTGTTGTCTTAGATATCCTGGCCATCTTCGGTAGATTTTCTGGATATTCTATTAATTGGAGTAAGTCCCTGCTGTTTGTTCTGGTGGGAGAGCCGCCTATCCCACCGAAGGGATGCCCTATACAAATAAATACAGAGGGCTTCAAGTATCTTGGGATTTTTCTCTCCTTAGACCCATCACTCCGGTACGCTCGGAATCTACTCCCGCCTTTGGCCAGGCTGAGGAAAGATATAAATAATTGGAAGTCTCTCCCCCTTTACCTACTGGGTAAGTCGGCTCTTTTTAAAATGATGTCCCTGCCTCGGTTTTTGTACGCCCTGCAGAATTCCTTAGATCCTGTTCCGTTGTCTTATTTCAAAGAGGTAGAGAGCCTTCAACGGGACCTGCTGTGGGATGGGAAGCCGCGTATTGCTCTAACTAAGCTCACATTGAATTGGTACGATGGAGGCATCAGCCTCCCAGATATTAAAAAATATTACTGGGCAGCCCATCTAGCTGCCATCAACCATGGCACCTACGCCCGACCAGGCGATCCAGGCTATACCATGGACAGGTGGCTTCTTTCCAGAGGCAACTACAATAGAGCTCTTTATTCCAAACCTCAGCACTCTAAACTAATGGGCCCCACCAAACATTCGGTACACGTTTGGCATACTGCCACTAAATGCCTTGGCTGGGATCGCCGACTGACACCAGCAACTCCACTATGGGATTCAGAGCAGCTGGGTAGCCTATGGAAGTCTAAGGGGTTTGACGAGTGGGACCTTATTGGAATCTCACTTGTCGGGGACCTGTGGAAGAAGTCGGATGTTAGACCGTTGACCACCATGCAACAACAATTTGATCTAACTGATACAGAATACTTTCGCTACACACAGATCCGACACGCTTTGCGCTCCCTTCTGCCACGAGGTACTGCCCTTCCCGAATCTTCCCCACTGGAGGATAGGGTATTGGATGGGCACCTTCCCGATAAAACTATCTCCCTGATATATAAAAAATTGATAAATAATACGCCAGACCCTCTTCACTCATTGCGGGAAAGATGGTCAGGGGATGGTATTGAGATGGATGACGAAGAATGGCAAGAGGCAGTTTCCTCACCAAGAGTCGTGGCTATTGCCAGCGCGACTCAGATTGGTACAACTTAAAATCCTCCATAGGGTATACATGACAGGACCCAAGCTGGTGCGGATGGGAAGAGCTGACAGAGGGGGATTGTAGACGAGGATGTGGCCAAGTGGGTACTTTTATGCACATTATTTGGGTGTGTGACATTTTCAACCCTACTGGCGTAAGATACACGACGCCATCAACACAGTGCTATCCACACATCTCGGTCCTGAAGCTCATAGATGCCTATTGAATATATGGGAGCCGACGGACTTGAATGTTTCCCTGACACAGTGGGTCACTCTGGGGCTAATGCTCGCTAAGAGAAACATCGCACAGCTATGGGGAGCATCGCATCCCCCCACAGTGGAAGACTGGGAGAAAGACCTAGACTGGTCCATGCATAGAGAGAAGACAGTGTATGTGGCTCGAGGTTGTCCTAAGAAGTGGACCCGCATATGGGTTTGTGGAATTCCTACCGTGGTGATATATGTCAACCGCCATGCACTGTCAGTTATGATGGCACCCTCCCCCTAGATTTTCCATATGATATATTGTAATGAATGATTTTACCTATTGTCTCCATGATGCCAGATTTTATTACTTCCTCTGTACTGAAACTAATAAGTTGAGGTATGTTAATAAAAAGATTTACAAAAACAAATCTTGCCTTTCCTACAGCGATATCTAAAAGGTAAATTCCATGACTCATCCATATATCCTTCTAGTAACGCTTCGTACCTGCTTACTTGATGATATTGTAAACAGTATTGAAAGTGGAATGTCGAGATTGGCAGTGAAATAAACCCGTGGATTATCCAATCTGCGGAAGGTGTTTCTGCAACAATGAATGGTAGTTTCTCTAAATTTTCTATGTGTAATATTGTGTAAGTTGCGTCCTTTCTTGCCATTATCGTCTGCTGCTTTGTTATGTTGTAAGGAATAAACACGCTGTAAAGAGGCCAAGTCATTTTGTATGATGTCTATTGTAGATGACACAATGTTACCCAGAGAAAATATACTTGTGGGTAGGGTAGTCATAGCATCATCTCAGCAGCCTCCTTCTAGGAAACTTTTTCACACTCCATTATTTATTTCATATAAGAGGCGCTTTTGTCACGGCTTTTGAGGACCTAATAGAAAGTCTTGTTGTCCCATGTCATCTGAAAGAAGGGACAAGTGTTGCTTCACCAGGGACAATGTTAAGGTTTTTAGCCAATCATGGCACAACTTCTCAACACTGTAAGTTGTTACCTGAATATTGTAACATGGGTTGGGCCTGCTGGTCTGGAACCCATAGCTATCACCCAGAAAACGTGCATCACATCCGTTAGTATTTAACGGCCACACTAACCCCCCACGATTGGCTCCCGAAGAATTGGCTGATTCATTGTGAAGCATGGTGTCTAATGTTTCCTTGTGTTATCTATGAACTGTTTCCAGTTCAAGAACCATGCAAATGTGGGAAGGTTTGGTGCATTTATATCTTTTATCTTAGCCATGATGTTTGCAGCACTTTTTTCTTCAAGAAAATTAGTTGATATGGTAGCTGGCATGCTCTAAATAATGCATTTTTTCGCTGAACTTGCCAATCTTTTGTACCGTAAATCGATGTAATATCAACAGTGTCTCTCCAAAAGTCAAATCCATGTGTAGACAGCTGGAAAAGAAAAGATGCAGAACATATCATCCTTGTGTCAGTAAGCAAAGTTTTCTTTGCTGGTGTTGGTGTAAGCCTAAAATAATATGACCCCATGTCTGTGGTGTGATTCAATCTTGGGGATCCATCAAGAGGTTGCTGGTGCTTCCTTCACTTCATTAGTGGTGGCGCGTTTTACTTGGACATTGATCTGTGTATCTCAGAAACTGTTCAGTTCTAGTAAAACAGCCAAACATTCATTGATATCAAATGGTCTTTCTGGCGCCACTGTTCCCCGCACTGTCGAGGTCTGGTACCCACATCTTAACCCCAAACAGGATCTCGTAGGGAGTACATCCACCAAGGGATTTTCGAGGCAGAATGTTTAGTGCTATTTGGCCCCATATAGGTGATAGGCCCAACTATGACCTGAGCCTCATATTCTCACTGTTAAAGACTGCTTTAAGTTTTGGTTCTCCCTTTCCACCACTAACGAATATCTCTCAGGATGGTAGGAGGAGGAGTACCGCTTGGTCACACCCAGTTCTCCAATGGTGTCTTTGTAAGCATTAGAGGCGTATGCTGGACCCTGGTCCGAATGGAATGTGCCCACTGCATATGTCCCAATGAAGACTTGCAAGTCTTTGATAACAGTTTGGGCGTCAGCCGATCGCTATGGCTAAACCCATAGGAATCGAGAGCAGAAATCCACCGCAACCATGATGTATTTGGAAGGACCATCTGATTGTAAGGGGCCACAGTGGTCCAGATAAATGCAAGTAAGAGGCTTGTCTGAGATTAAAAGAGTTGTCTGTGGTGGCCTCGCCACAGTGGAACCCTTCATCTGCTGGCAGATGTCACATTTAAGGACAAAGTCCCTAGTCTACTTGTAAAGACCTGAGCACCAATAGTACAATTGTAGCCGCTACCCCTGCGTGTACAGATGATAAGCCCTCATGTGCTGCTATGATCAAACCTAACCTGAGTTTTGAATTTAGTGTTACTCTATCCCCCACTCCGGGAATACGAGCAAATGGTATGTTCATGCACTTAACTTGTAGGAGTACTTCGCTAGAATGCCTTTCGCAAAAGGGTGTCTTCACATGCAGTCTCGACAGCCATCATGATGTCTCTATCTGTTCTCATACAGGAACGAGTAATCGCAGCGGCAGCTGCAGTTTGCACTGTTGCTTTTGCACCTTCGTCAGCCATGGAATTCCCTGCAAAGTGTATCCCTACACGCTGATGACTCATGGTGTGAATCACATGAGTCCGTGACAAGCTTTCTTTCAGCTTTGCAATTTGTCCCCAAAACATTTTCTGCTTTATGGTGTACCCTTTGGAATCCCTGAATCCATTTTGGCTCTTTAGTGTAGATACTCTTTGTAACATTGGACACAATAATATGAATTGCAAAATATTAATGTGGGAAATTCAGGATCCGTATTCTCAAGTGCCAGAATCAGAGCTCTAAGTTCTACCAGCTGCACTGTGCAGTCACCAAGTGATTGCCTTCAGGTTTTCTCAGGGTGGAATTCACAGTCCTGCATTTTCCCTTTCATGGTAGCCAAATGCTATAGAGTATTTGTACTTTGTCCCCACCTCAGGCTGTGCAGCACAGTCAGTACAGATGATATAATCATACTGTTCAAGATGCATGACTTCATTAGGCAGAGGGTATTCATATTGCAGGAGTCCATCTCAGATGTAATGCTTTAACGTTTGGAACACTAGCTTTTGTGACAGCCTCTGAGACTGGCACCGGAGTCATGACATTGATTCCCTCGAGCCAATGCTCTCTCTCTCTCACCACAGCATTCTGTACCACTATCATAATCTTTTCTGTCGGTGCATAATGCATCTCAGCATTCGTGTACAAATGTGATTTATATGAATTGGTACTGTGTCACCTTCATTGAATGTAACATAAGTATACCCTGATGACCCCACAATGGCATGGATCACTAGGCTTGTGGTGTTCACACGTGTGTGTAAATATTTTGAAGATAACATATCAGCTTGTACTGATGTATAATCTTTTTGTATTCAGTTGACCTATGTGTACTTGAAAAGTGTAGACAAATAAAGTCGTTGAACGGTTTAACGCATTCTGCGTAATATGGAATGTACGTTCTGCCAAACCCCAATATGGACTGAAGTTTCTTCAATATGTTTGGTGGTTGTAAAAGTGCACACTTCTCTAAGAAGTGTGCCGCCAGGCTTTTGCCTTGACTTGACAGCTCGTATGCCACAAACAGGACATTGAGTTGGGTAATTGTTGATTTCTTGGAATTAAATTTGTAGCCCATGTAAGCAAATCCCAGAACTATGCGATCAACTCTTGTCAAGTGTGTAGAGAGGTCAACATCCGTCAAGTAAATGTCATCGACATAGGGCAATATCTGGTTGTCAAAAGTTTGTAAAATGTTCTGTGACCTATGCTGAAAACAGCCCGGAGCTATTCTTATATCCCTCAGGCAATCAACAGAATTGTTTCCGAGAACCCATGGTACTGAAGCTTGTCAAATACCTGCTTTCAGAAACTCTATTTTGGCAGAAAAATCGATTCGAGATATCGAGTATTGTTTTATATTTTTTACGCATTATATTGTTCATTAGTGCTGTGCTATGCACATTTTGTACTGCGAATGTACATGTAGCTGTGTTTAGATGTCTTTAATCTAATACTAGATGATATGAATGGTCTGGTTTCATTACTGGAAACAAGGGATTATTCATAGAAGAGGTGCAACTCTCTATTACACCTTGGTATGCAGGTTGTGTGAGAATCTCTCTAACTTATTTTTTAGCCAAATTTATAATGAGGTATTGTCTTTGATGGGGTTCACCTCAATGGTATTTCAAGATAAGGCTAACCGTTATCCCACCCCACTTGATTGCAGTATAACGCAGGAGCTAGCGCTAACACCCACTCCTTGGCGTATGAATGTTTTACTGATTCTGGAATGAGGTTTGAGAAGGCAGGTAAAATTATTGTTTAACCTTTTGGGCAATCAATCACAAATCCTGCTGGCCAATACTTTTCGGCGAAGAGAATGTCACAGAGGTACTATGCACTCTCCTAATGACTAGAATACCAACTCCACAAATCCTAAAAAGACATTTAAAAAGAAAAATACTATAAAGGTTCTAGGAAATCTTATTGCAAAACATCTGCATCCAACCCAAGATTGGCATGGTCATAAGCAACTTAAGTTTTCATGCATACGTCACCTTTGGAGGCACTTCTCACAATATAAAAGTAAAACCATTTTAAATGTAATAGGGACCACTCAATAATTGGGCTCTATATCAATGGAAAACTAAAAGGTTTTATTGCAAACTTCAAAAAATAGATGTTATATAAATAAATGCCATATAGGTTTTCAGAAGCAGAGTTATACAGAGGATGTAAACCCATAAATTATTCTAAATCCCAAATAAACAGCAAAATCAGTGAATAGTCGAGCAGCATCCCTAGTAGAAGAGGAAAGTCTTGTGGCTCATCCCTAAAATCAAGGGGTTTTTATGCACAATTCTTGCATTATTATCGGTGCACAAAATATAAACCCCCAACACATTTCTACAATTCCACACTAAGTTTAGAATTCACATCTTCATCAGTGGAAAGGTAATTTTGCAAGAACACAACAACTTGAAATGGTTCTAATAAATGTTCCAACAAACCTGGGAGCAGACATGTTTGAAATCAAGTCTTCCGGGTTGAAGCATGCACTCTACTACTATTATCAAACTATATTTCCAGACTAAGAGAAAGAACCAGACTACAAGCTGATGCACGTACACCATTCCTTCAAATAACAATTGGCAAAGCAGTAGGCCTGGCCTGTGCTTTGAATCCCGAGTAAAACATTTAAAAAGCCCTCTGCAGCAAAAACAAAAATGATTTCTTTGCAAATACACTGCATCTAGGAAATAAATACAATGAGGTGTGATGATTGACAGTACTCTTGGTAAATCAGATTACCCTCATGCATGGCAATGCAGGCACTACATTGAGGAGGAATGATACACCAAACAGCCCTTACCATGAGGTGAGGCAGAAATACTCCTTTGGATGAAGCCAAATATCTATATTTTAAAGAATCGTATCAATAGGTCCTGCATACAGCTTTGCTGTCAAGCAAGATCTAGAGAAGACATGCAAAGGTAAACGGTCAGAGATACACTTCACTAAGTAAAACAACAAGAAACGACAGGCATGGAAAATACACACACAGGGCTAGCTTCTTCCTGACCAGACCCACATGCAACAAGGCTGACCTGATGCTAAATACAAAGCTCCCAGGGGCCAAAACATTTGAGATTCGTGACCTGATTGCAAGTCAAAACTATAACATCTTTGTCATGCCACGAACTTTATGTGACTGCTCTAATCCCAACAACAATCTACTCCTTCAAGCAATACACACAATAAATCATATCAACAATGCCATTAGCAAAAACACTGAGTGGGTATCCAAAACAATATTTCAATCTAAATATAGTCAGTTTCTATCCACTTCACCTGTACGCCCTAAACTAGAAAGTGAAAAACACATTCACCTATTGGGTGATGCTACAGATTGACTCCTCCAAAAAGTTTATCGTGCTAATTTCTACCATATTTGCAGATACGGTAAAGCATTTTATGTAAGATTTCAGTATGTGGGGAAAGAGCAGAAAAACAACTAGAAACCACAAACTTCCTGCATACCAACCTTCATACATACAACATACATACACGCATATATTTATATATAAATTCTAGCGAGGATCCATAGGGATTATGTAAATAAAATGTGTCAGGTCACCACCAAATAAATTAGCAGTTCTCTCAGAATTCACAATATTTTTTTTAAGAGGCAGACATCAAGTCCTTCATTGAACAACAAATGACATTTTAAACTTTCTTTTTTTTTTGTTAACTATTTTTTTTCTAGTTGCTCAGAATCAAACAAAGGCACCGCACCAGACTCTTAGCAGGACATCCTTTCCCCCTATTTTAGACATTTTATTTAGAACTCAGTTCCTGAGACAATACTAATTAGGCTCTTTATATACATTTGTGGAAAAACATGCCTCGATGATTGTAGAGCTGTACGAAATTGAAATTGAGATGCTGTTCGGTGAATCTGTAGTCTCACCAGGAACGTTGTGCTTTGCAGACAGCACATAGAGTGCTAAAGGGTATACGAACCTACCAAAATAGACTTTAAATCCTTGAAGTTATAAACTCTCTATTCACTTTTTATTCCATGTGCAGATCACACTGTAACGGCACAAAAGAGAGTTAGGTTTACCAAGTGTTAGACTAGAATATTTCAGAAGCTATAGACCGATTTTTAAGCGATTTAATATCAGTTGTGCTTGCTTTGATTGAAATGTCTGCTTTAACAGTGCCAGCACATCCGCCTGTTTGATGGGATGTACAGATCTGCTCCTGCATGTTATTTGTATTTAAATTGAAGGGGGGAAATTGCTTTGTGGTGGCGTAAAATGTTTTTAAAAAAGGGCATTCGATTTAAAAAACTATGAAGAAGACAATGAAAAGAACACAGCTTCAAATGTTAACCAATTCACTGAGGCCTTAACATCCATTTGCTGCAAGCAGGGCGGCTGGATGAGTCTTCCGCAGCATCCAATTGGTATGTGTCCCGCGCGAAAGGTCAGGCGGTGGCTGCGCGTGTGTGCCCCGCTCAGGTTGCACCAAGGCGATGGTATTAAGCACGAGTTACATCTGGGGTCAAGTGACCGCAATAACAAGGGACACGGCGGGCCTTGAAATCATTCCCAAGTGATGAGAATGACATGACGCTGACATAATATCGGAGGTGGGATGAAGCTGGAAGCCTCTGTCACTGAACACTTCACCTGCTGATGGGTAGCCTGACCCTAACCAATCTCATAATCATATCCAGGTCAAGGGGGAAGTTGCATTTCCAGCAACAGATTGCGCATTCTGTTTTGCTGCCTACTTGTTGAAAATGATGTTGTAAAAAGTTTCCACATTAAGCTTCAAACCTTTCAAACCACAGTATTTTAACTAAAATAGAAAACATGTGTCTTGGTGTAGGATCTTTTCACAGTGGCTTTCATCATGAGTGTTCTGCTGGTGTAAGGTAATACGCAACTATATTACTGGATCTTGTGTAGTCCGAAGAAATGTTCTTCTGATGCTTCAGTAGCTTGCAATTCAGGAATACACAACATCATGACAACCTCCATATATAGAGGCAGAATGTCCCTCAGGCAGCAATGGGTTGAACTCAGAGGCTGGCTTATGTGAGTGTGGATGGCCCCAGTCCTTCTTGATCCTAAATGGACCACTGACAATGGAGAGAGTTACATATTGTGTTACAAGGTATTTCCAGGGAGTTGGATAGCAGCGGACCCAGATGAGACACCAGACATGCCTTCTTTCTGTTAGTCAATGAACCAATGTCCATAGTCATTCTTCTAAAAGGCACATAATATTAATTCATTCATTTTCGACTGTCTCAGCCAGGACGTTGGTAAAGTTATGATGATGAGTACAGACCTGGGCATTACTAGATATTAGAACATTGGAATATTGGGAGCTCCATTGAAGACAATGGAGTGCACCCTGCTTCTACGGGCCGGGAAAGGCCCGCAGAGCAACATGCAATGTTTTACAAGAGCCTCTCGAGGCTCGAGGGGATTTAAATCCCCTTGAGCTTCGACAGGCCTTTGTTTTATTTGTTAGAACATTCTGCCCTCTAGTGGCAGAATGTTCTAATAGCCTTATGGCCCTTCGTAGGAGGGCTATACCGGCTATTAATGTCCCGCTCCCTTGTTAAAGACCCTCGCCTTCGGCTCGGGCCTTTAACGCAGGAGCGGGCCTTTATTAGCGTAGCGGGCTATAAGGCTATATTAGAACACTGGAACATAGGGAGCTCCATTGAAAACAATGGAGTGCTCCAGGCTTATAATGGCCAGTGTAAGCCCGGAGCTCCAACATTCCCAAGTTGTCCTTCACAGCTGCTGCTGTGAACAAAGGCCTCATGGAGCTTGAAGGGATTTCAATCCCCCAGGCTCTGTGAGGTCTTTGGTTTATTTTTGAGAACATCCTGCCCTCCAGTGGCAGAATGTTCTAATAGCCTTATCGCCCTGCTTAGCTGGGCCATACCGGCATTAAAGTCCTGCTCCCTTGTTAAAGGCCCTTGCCGAATGCTGGAGCAGGCCTTTAATGGCCAGTATAACCCCTTATGATGGGCCATAAGGCTATATTTGAACATTAGAATGTTGATATATCCATTGAAGACAATGGAGTAGCTCCAGCTGATAATAGCTGGTATAAGCCCAGGGCTCCAACATTCCAACGTTTGTCTTCATGTTTCTCCCTTTTAAATTTGGAGTATTCTACCCTTAGTGGGTAGAATGTTCTAATGGTATTACTGCCCCTCTCCCTCGCTAGGGGCCCCGCCTGCAGCTCAGCCTGTAACTTGGGTTCAGGGCCTTTAACAACCGGTATGGCCCTCGACAGCAGGCTATACTATTAATCTACCACTGGCATTCAGCCCAACCTTGCACTTTCCAAATTCACAAATTTGATGTGAATGAGACTCACAGAGTAGCATATATTTTACCCAGACGTGTTTAAGCCCGATAGATTACTTTCTTTGGGAGCAGTAAGCTTTTTGGAAATATGCAGGATTTTGAGTTGCTTGTGGAAAGTCCTGTATTAGAGACAGTGAAACCGGAAGTCGTTTATTCTTCGTAGGGTAGATGCAACATGGACGACAGCCCCCTTCCCCTCACGCCTACCTTCACTTCAAAGTGAAGGGCGTCTGCCATGAAGGATCGTTACCAGGGCCCGCAAGCTGCGGCTCATTTCCAGGCCTCTCTCCAATCCTCAATACACCTGTCAATAAAGATTTTAATTAGCACCAGCAGTGATGGGAAATGTGTTTGTTACGACATCGGTTCAATGTTAACTAGACTGTGACGCTAACCCTTTTTTTAAGCTGTACCAAGTAATACGGAACGGCAGGCTGTCGAGCTGAGAACTGACATGGTGCTGTCAGTCATTGCCTCACGGGTGCGTATCTGCTCCTGTCAGGTACACCACAGGCCCTTGTTCCACAGGAAATACGGTAAAGCCTTACACATTCTAGCCTGTAACGCGGTTTTGTAAATACATTTCACACAGCTGCAAAGTAGTTCCAAAAATATATTTGCCGTCCTCGGCCCCCACCAGCCGAGCCTGCCAGGACAGTGAATCGGCATGTATTTAAATCAATCCAGGCCCCGAGACTGTATTAGCTCTACCGCTGGAGCTGTCAAACCGCGGAAGAGATTAAATGTCTGACCCCCATCATCCCTAACATGGCTCCACGAGAGACATTTCTGTCACTATTCCTGCCACTCGGCTATCTCAAATGCCACAAAGCCGGGGGCGACCTCTGCTACATTTCACTGTTGTTTATTGATTCCTGGCCCAGTGCTTAATAGTTTTCCCAGTTCCCCTGAATGGCTTTTGTAAGCAATAGGGTTTGTACATCTCGCCAATCAATACCTTTTATATTTACAATAAAATTGAAACTGCATCTGCTGGGGGTGCAGCCCAGCATTTGTCAACCTTCGGCGAGGGAAAACTATGTCATTATCTGAATTAAAACATTTATTTCTGATTAAGAGAGTGTCCTATCTCATTAATTTTTCCCTTTCCAATAGAAAGGGAATAGAATCTTATTGATTTTTGCACTTTTACACATCTCCACTGCTGGGAAGATAATTGAGAAGTTAGCCAGAATAAATGAACTTTCAAGTCCAGCGGCCCAGCCAATACCTTCCAAATTCAAGGTGGTTTTATGAAGCTGGATTTTAATTTGTTGCCAAGCTGAAGCGCTGGGACTTCTTCGGCTGAGTAAATTGGATTAAAGAGCGGGATCTCCTTCAAGCATGTCTGGTTGAATGCTGAGGGCCTTGTTCCCCCCAGACAGTCACGGCCCTGCCTTAAGATTTATACTGAGACAGTTTCCAAATTGCCCTTCTTCAGAACTCAGCCTGGCTCTGGAAGTGAGGATTAGCGCGCGCAAAGCCTATTACCCGCGCTCTCCAGCGAGCTTCCATTGTCTCACAAAGTGACTCCAATCTAATGGCTGCTTGAACTAGACCTTTTCATTGTGCATGGAAATTGATGATGCTTTATTAGAATAAGTGGATTAAGTTTAATCTTCATTACAAGGAGTCTCCTTTTCATGTGAGTCTGCTTCTGTCATGCAACAATCGTTTGCTGTCACTACATAACCGCTAGCACTGTTTTTGTTCATGTAATTTGCTACCTACTTTTCAACCCAGTGTCACGTCTCTAAGTGGTGAGCTTTGAAGGCACAGGTCATGCCAACAAACCACCCAGAGCTGGGTTTTGCCTCTTTGCTGTTCTTTTCCGAGAGTTGGAAAACAAATAAGAATTTTTACATGTTTAAAGATATGGATGGAGGGGATTTGATAATGCTCGTCATCCAGGACATCATATACTCTCTGCACTCATCTGCCTCTGTTGCATGGATGCAACCAATCATTGTTTTGGATTCTTGATGCGATTCCATCAGTAAATTGGTGCACCTTGACGTCTTATTCAGTTATGTTACGGAAATTTGTCAGACACCAGCATGCCTTGTAAGTCACCTTGGGTGCCAGGCAGGCCATGCTACAGAGTCCACAGCAGGATATGTGATTACATTACCAGGGTTTTAGTTATTTTCTCCATTGGCAAATGATTTCATTCTACAAGAAACTGGAATGAGAGAGCCTGAGTGAGAATTCATTGTCAAAGCTCCACCGTCTTTGCTGGTTTTAGGAAAACTAGGGAGAGAGTGCAGGTGTGTAAGTGTGACAAACTCTTCTAAACCTATAATCAATGCTATATTTTTATAGAAATACCTCCCCCGGTGAAACGTATATACTTTGAATAAAAATATAAATGATCAGTTGTGCTTATTCATCATCATCATCATAAACTTTATATCGATCACTGACACCATAAAAGTACATCACACATTATTATACATATTAAATATTAAACAGACTCTAAAAATGTTACCCGGATTATTTGGATATGTGTTCACATTTTTAAATAAAAATGTGGCAACAAAAAATACAATCTATAATAATCAAAATGTTATCCTATACTTTAATGGACTATTGTTGAATAATAAATCCAGAATTTAATTTAATTGCATAAACATTTGAAAGAATTGTTGAACATTCACAAAAAGAAATGTCTATAAAGATAATGTTAATTTCAAAGTGAAATATCATGTCAAATTGGTCAATATGACTTGCACAAATGATGTTGCAACTCTACAAGTACTCATATTGCCACAAGATAAATAATTATATCAATTGAAACCAAAACATCACCTGCCAGAAAAATAGTATCATAAATATTGTTTAAAAAATATCTCACGTTTGGAGTTAATAACAGAAAGTCTAAACCCAATGAGACAATATTTCTATGAAAAATATTTGGTACACAATATTTCTGTCAGATGATATTTTTCCTGGTAATATGTAGATATGCAAAGGTTAACGTATTAGCATAAAAGTGGACACAAGATCAGGGACACCAAAATGAATGTGAAAAAAAGGAATGGAGCACTCTAGACGGATTATTATGTCACTGATTGACTTAAAAATTTCTGCTGTAGGTCAAAAATGTGGTATGCTTCAGGTTGTCTTAATATTCAAAAACGTCAACTCTGCAAATACTATAGATGCATGGTCGAAGACAGGTCAAGTGCTCAGATCGGTATTCGCCAAATAAACCAATCTGGATAGAGATACATTCCCACCTCATGACAGCCAATCAGGTCTCTCAGGAAAATTGCTACCCCAGCCAGTCAGTTAATATACAGAATAAGATTTCTGCCACAAGAGTCCTTATTAAAAAGAAATTCAACATTGACAATTTCACCACTCCAGAACAAGCATGGTCAGAGACAAGACCATGCACTAACCTCTGTGTCACTTCATGCCAGGATGGACAGTACAGCCATCCTCCTTTCTCTTGCACCATCCCAGGGCATCCTTGTCTGGGCATCCAAAGTTATAGGCTAATGGTCAGTACCCCAGCCTCTTGCACTTCCAGCAAATATCTATCATGTAATGATGCCAAACTGCACTTGGCTCAGTTACCACAGCCACGTCCTATCTCATACATGGCACACATCCACGTATCCTACATTGCCTTGAAGAGAGCACTGTCACACACAACCTACTCATCACCAAGAATAAGGTATTAACTGAAAAATCAGCACACCTCATGGTCATCAGCATTTATTCCACAATCAGCCATGCAACCAGCTTAGCCAATACTATCATCACTCAGCACTCACAACCCCAAAATTATTTGTCATTGAAACATTTCTCCTCACAACATCCACACAAATCCTAGAAATTGTCATCCCAGATGGCTCCACCATTTAACGTGGCAATAGAAAATACCCTCAAAGAGGAGGGCTTGCAGTAATCCACAAAACTGTGTTGACCCGCTCTCTGCAGAAACGCTCTCATCTCAACTTCAACCTTTTCTACAGACCTTTGGAATGTAACAGCACCATCACTGATTACCTCATTCACCTTAATAAAAATGCATCCATCAACCACACCAATACCATTTACCTTTGAGACCTCGACCTCCGAAGCGATGTCACCACAAAGACATGCCATCTGCATGAAACTTTTTACTTAACAATTTAACATCAAGCAAAATGTCACTGAACCTGCATAAATCATGGTCTACGCTCTCAACTTCTTCATCACGACCATGTCTTCCACGGATTACCTCTCACTTCACCAATTGGCACTCAGGAGTGCGCTCATGGACGGCACTATCCACAGACAGATGAGAACACGGCTCAAAACTCAGTTCCAAAATTATCTAAAAGAAATGCAAAGTCTTACAGCAGCATGCTGGACTTTTATTGGGGTGCCAAAACCACCTACCAAGCTGTGACCTTCATGGAAATGTCCAAAAGAATGGTACCTTTTCAAAGCCATAAACCATTGAATCAACACCTGATGAACCCTACTGTCCAATAACCAACAGACAAAAACATATTATGTAAAAACATAAATAACATAATTTAGACTGTCAAAATCTTGGTGTTACATAACATAGACGGCAAACATCTTGAAGTTATATAAATGTCTCTTTTTAAAAACTGGAATCTTCAGTCCCCAAAACACTTAGCAATGTGCTTCGAGTGACTCTTCAGGTAGAAACTGCACTCTTTATCCCTCCCTATTGCTGTGAAGTTGCAAACAAACATTACAGCTATCTCGCTGAAATTTGAATGTTCTGCCCTTGCAAACTGGCAGAATCTTCATTGAGAAAATGTAAGAAAAAATTGGAAAGCTTTCTCTTCAACAATTAAGAGCAGTCTTTACCTGGTGCCAAGGAACCTATTTAAGAAAGGCTTAATTAAAGCAAAGTAAAAAATGTCAATTTGTATTGTACTAATGAAGCTGGGCACTCAGAGTTAAACTATTGGAATGCCTGGTCAGATCCAAGGCTCCAGGATTGTACCCTAAGCTGGAAGCTGGTGCTCTTAGTTGGCTTAGTAAGGAGGTATAAGGCTAGAGCTAACCTTTGAAAGTAATTCTCAGAGTTTGTCCTTTGGAGGATTTTATGTCATCTTTATGAGTCCTCATCCCCTGCAGGAGTTTGATGGAGCTTTCGGTCCTCTTAAAGTAGTTCATTGTTTCCTTTGCCTGTGACACCCATGTGCATGCTTTCTGATCAAATCAACTATAAGTGACAGTGAGCTTTATCCATTACATTTTTGGGAATACAAAGAATGTAGTGTTCACTCCTGCAGCCCTGCTGAATGACTGCTGCCCCCCCCTAGTGTTGAAACCTCCTACTCATCATAACAACAAATACTTACCTCTCTACCTTCCATGACTTTGACTGGAGGTTTTGGCTCTAAAATCCCATATTCGTTGTGTTACCTCTACACCACTATCTGCCTTCATTTACAGGCTTCTCCTGTTCTACTTCTTTCCGCTCATGGTCTCTGAAATTACCATTGGCCCTTCTGCACACTGACCCATCTAACCATGTTTATCTGCTTAGAAAACCTAGATAGACAACTAGTTACACATTGCATCTGCTTTTTTCTATTTAACATAAACTACTAGTGGTAAACTTGTAGCAGGATTAGGGTGGAGCAAACATCCTAAAGGCAAAGAGGGCAAGTACACTCTCTTTTGTCCCTCCAGTTCCTCTGCTCCAAGCTAACCTATACCATGTAGGGTTGGGTTGCCACAACCACTCTACATGAAGGAACTCAGAGCTTGCCCATATAACCATAGACCACAACACACTGAAACTCTGTAGAATAAAATCTGAGAGCATAGTTACTTAGGAGAATTATCATTGCAACTGACCAACAACTAAGGCCGTATCACAGAATGATCATAGGGATAAAGCTATTTGTAATTCTTAATTTTTATCAGCAGTAAATATCACCCATCACAGACCTCTGGTCAGTTACTAACTTGAATGCCACCCACCAACCCAGACCTCTCTTTGTCAGCCACCCCACTCTCTCAGGGAATGTCCAGTCGTCCCCAACCCTCTCTTAAAAGCATCTGCCGTGGCCTATCCTCCTTATCTGTTGTACCCCAATTGTCTCCCTGTGTTGTTATTTCTGGATGTGCATGTCTTGAATCTTCCTCTTCGGAATGAAACTACTGGTCATTCCCCTGAACTAGATATGGATGGTCATTGGCCTCACACTAGCCTTGCGCAGAACTGGGTACTGAGCTCCGTGAACTCCCCTAATCTGCCCCAAATCGCCCTACATTGAATCACTCCTGAGTTCAAACTCTCCCGGCCAGAATATTTAACAACACAACAAGTGTGCTATGGTGAGATTGCCAATTTTAGCATTCACTGAAAAGCCTTAATACCGAAAACACCACCCAGAGGGCAAATTTGCTTTGGCGGGTGCACAACTACTGCCAGCAGTAAATGATGTTATCACCAACAAAACGTGCTACAGGACGAGAAAATCTGGAAATTATGATCAAATTATGCATCAGAGTTAACTAAATTATGTGGCAAGCCATTGCAATTTACTAAGCATACTGCACAATGTTTCTGTTAGTACTAGTTCATTTTTCCCCAAAGTTTTGCACGTTATCACAGTCTGGGCAAAGGTTTGACCTCATTAGTATCAGTTTAACACCTGAATACATCAATCAACAACTGAAACTTGACCGGTGAACCTTTGCAAAGGGCCTGCCACTGAATGACAGAACTTGTGACAGCGTTTTTAGTAACTTTTGATCCGTCTGAGCAAGGAACAAGCTTTTTTTGGTTTAAATCTGCAAATGATGGATTATGAGGCAAGCGTGGCAATTCTAGATTTATGTGGGAAACTCAGTGCTGCAGAATCTTAAAAATTCTAATGACCCAGGTTAAGTGTAGTCATTAAATACTGAGGTAATAAAGGAATGGAGTTTCGTCCCACAGAGACCACACCTCTGCTCATGAAATGAAAATAAATATTTGGTCAGCTAGCTTTTAACCAGGTAGCAATACATTTCAACCGGGTGGTGTTAGATTATCTAATAAAAGCATGGAATATGTACTCCTATGGCAGACCAAGGGTCGATGCCCATGGTGGAGATTATCATTTTATGCTCAGGAGATGATGCATAATTAAAAGCAGTTATCCCAGCAGATATTTAATTCACCATCCGCATAAACTATGATGTCATGTGGTCCAAAGCATTCTTTCCTTGCCTTCACTACAACATTTCTGCAGTTTCAAATAAAGTTAGAGCAGCTTTGAAAGTAAAATATTAGATAATATGGGTAATAGAACATCATTCAAAGGAAATGTGATGGGAAAGAAAGTTGTTTACATTTTGTTTCAGTAAAGTGAAGTTAAATAAATGAACAGGCTCATGTTCCAGGCCTCCGTTAGTGCAAATGAAGCAGGCCACATTAGTAATGCTTTGCGAGGGAAGAACTTAATTCCTTTCTGCTTTTCAATGCATGGTCCAAAGGAGCCACGTATGCAAAAGGTTGAATACATTCATCACACGCAGTTCTGTTTTCTCTCTTAACATCAATGAGAAATTACAAGATTACCAATGACCTTCCTACCGATGAAACTCCATAATTATGGTCATTTATAATACGACCGAGACAAATGTTTAAAATTTGCATGGAATAAAAATAATATTTAACTGCAGTGTTATCGATGTGTAATGCAATCCTAATTTATTTAAATGCTACAAATATATCAGTAATGCATTTCTTTCAAATTGCCCCCACCGCCTTTCCTATCACTAAAATTCAATTAACGCCATATAAAATCTGTTCTCTGCACTTATACTACATTTTATGGAAAGAAAATAATTGCAGTCTTAAAGATCCAGATGCACCGTATAATGTTCACTCATTGGCAATAATATTCGCTGTTTAGTCCCCGTTTTCTGTGTCAAATATTTTAAGCATATTTACGACATGCAAGTGTACCACAAAGTAATGTGTAACATGCATGTAATGCAATTTATATTGAGCTTTCAGGTGGCAAACCCGCATTGTTTTCTGTACCATCTATCTATCTATCTATCTATCTATCTATCTATCTATCTATCTATCTATCTATCTATCTATCTATCTATCTATCTATCTATCTATCTATCTATCTATCTATCTATCTATCTATCTATCTATCTATCTATCTATCTATCTATCTATCTATCGATCGATCTATCTATCTATCTATCCGTCTATCTGTCTGTCTGTCTGTCTGTCTGTCTGTCTATCTATTTACTTTTCCTGCACGAAAGCAATAGTCCATAGTTAGCAGGGACGACATCATACGCGTGAATTATTTTCCATAATTTGCAGAAATTACAGCCCATTGTAAATTATTCATTTTATCGATGGGAAGCTAAATTTCTGCCTTCTTTGTTTTCAGTCTGTAGATCAAAAAAAAAAAGTAAATATAAAAGGGGTGCCAAGTGTGTCAAAAGCATGGCCGTCGGCCGAACCCCCACATCATGATTTTTGCCTAATAACTGAAGGCACTCGCTTTAGGCCAGATGGAATGGTATAGAAATTAGAGGCATGGGCATCTGGTCCGCAGACTGTGCAACCAGTGACAATGTCCTATGCCAATAGGCCACGCTTTGTAGCCAGTGTCCACAAGACTCTGCCAAAGGCTATTTGGAGTGAACTTTGTGAGTAGGGGTAGTATATATCATATGGCTTGTTATGTACTCTCAAAGAACACTGGGCATGACCAAAGTGGATCATGTGGGCTAATGGGCTGCACTCCCCCGGATGGCCGAAAGCCTTACCCAGCGTGCACTGGTGGCAGAACAGTGGGTGGGTGCATAGACCATCCTCTGTCCCTACTGCCAGCAGAGCATGGCCTAAGGAAATGTGGACCATGGTTCAGAAGGTGTAGGCATGGCAGTAATCCAAGCTTTGGGTCCAGAGGCTTCAGGCCATACCCACAGAACTTAGTCAGCAGACATTGTGGGATGGTAGTTTGGTTGCAGGCCATACCCTGTGGTAAGGCTGCTAAGCATTGCAGAAGTCCATATAACATGCGTATAGGTGCTGGGATATTGGGGATATGGCATGACAGACGGCCACACTTTGTGGACACGGCCCATTCTGCTCAGATATAGGTTGTACCCAGTGGAAACAGGGGTCAAGTAACTGGGAAGAAGGCAGTGAGAAAGGCCATTCAATGTACCTAGCAACATCTGAGCAGGGGCGTAGAATGTGACAGCGAATACTAGGGGGATGGGAAATGGTAACTTTTAGAAGTTGTCAAAGCATAGCATTAAATAACCAAGAAAAGGAAACACTTCCTGTAAAGGGAGGTTTTGGTTGTCTATTAAAATTAATCATCGAACAATAAAATAAAAAACTGTTAAGTTCAATTAAATGGCGTTATTGGCGCAATCAGTGCTGGAAATGGAAAACATGTACTCTATGATCCAAATAACTAGGGATAAAGGTGTGGCGGCAGAAAGGGAGTTGAGTCATGAAAACCGGAGTCTGTCAGTGAACATGTACATATGAATTTCAACAACTGCAGCAAAGGAGTTGGAAACCAGGCGAAATATAACTGTAAATCTGTTCTCATTTACTCAATGTGCCACAAAAATGTTGGATTTTGAATAACTTATAGGCTTAAGGCACCTGATAAAGAGACATTTGTGTGCCCAGCAATTTCATGGGGCTAATGATAATGGAAAGATAACCCTGGTAGTTAATGCACTTGCTGGGGACACCAGTGTTTTGTTTAGTCACAATTTGACTCATAAAGTAGCATAGAGGGTTAATGTGCTTGCTGCAAATCACACTGTGTAACATGCTGATCACAGATTTTATTTTATGTAGATAACACTGTGGCATATTACTTTTGTCACAGAGATCTTTTTGTTACTTGCAGTTCAGAAGTTACAATCCTTTTACTATAGCATTGCGAGCCATGGACTGGCATGAAGAAGCATGTATTTAAACTGCAAGGCATGAGTTTAGAACTTATTTGTTTCTCAATTCTTTGTTATTCCAAGGTTACTGAAAAAGAATTCCTTTGGATAGAAATTAGATGTTATTAGTACAGACACCCTAACCAATGTGCTACCCTTTAAATCCTGACTTGTTTTTCTCCGGACGAAGCACTCAACATACAATCGCTACTACCATGGATGGTATGTGACTCCTACACCTGGTGACCCCCATTCTCTTATATAACATTTCATGCACCTTTATTTACATGTGTATGCTTTCTGTCACTGTATAATAGGTGCGTGTGATGAAAGGTGCCTGTGGACTACAGCACGTGTTGTGCCATCTACTAGGCTGACAAAAGAAACATGTCTTCAGGCCTACCTGTGTAGCCTAACTCTTGCAGCTTTGAAACCTGCAAGTAATACTTTTTGACAGGAATGAACCTTTCTTTTAAATATTAAATAAGTCGCCCCTAAGTAGGCCTTGTAAGTCACAAGATAGGGTGCCTAGTATTTAAAAGTAATACATGCAATAATTTAATGTTGGCATGTACCTACAGTGACTAGGCCAAAAAACTAGGCCTGGGCGGTACATTCCTTTCCGCACGCGGAATTTGGGTAATTTCGCGTTCCGCGGAGAACGCGGAATTGCCCAAAATTCTGCGTTCCGCGGCTTTGCGGAATTTTTTGCTTGTTCGCGTTCTCAAAATGCATGTTCGTGAG
This sequence comes from Triturus cristatus, assembly GCF_964204655.1. NCBI lineage: Eukaryota > Metazoa > Chordata > Amphibia > Caudata > Salamandridae > Triturus > Triturus cristatus. The sequence continues at coordinate 657,252,832 of NC_140586.1, forward strand.
ATATTTCCCCCCGAGCACGCAAACAGCGTTCGCGAACAGGAAAAAAGCACCGCGAACAAGCAATTCCACGTGTTCGCGGAATTTCTGCGTGTTCGCGGAGATTTTTACCGTTTCGCGGAGCTTTGCGTAGTGCGACTATGCAAATTCTGCTCACCCCTACTCAAAACCCTCGATAGGACTGTATCTCTCCCATAAGAAAATCTGGAGTTCAGAATAAAATCATAAATCTGCTATCTCCAGTTTGGGACAAGCTACTGGAATCATTCTAACACTATTTTCGATGTTCATTAAAAACCCAATTTAATTGTGAAGTTTTAATCAATATTTAGGAAAAGTAACTTTTTCATAGTCATATTTTGCCTGCCTACTTCTCCAATAGGCTAATTAGCATAACCTGTTGCCTCACCAGTGCTTCCCCCTAATGAGGTGTGAAAACTGACCCCTTAGCAAGAACAATAGCTTAGACCTTTTCACAGTAAGAACTGGTGGTGAAGTATGTGAAAGATGTATATCAGGAAGGACAGTTGGGGGTGACGAGGGCAGTCTTGGAACTTCATTAACTTGAACGGGACTAAGGTGATGCCTGCTCTTTCACAGTTAAGTGTAAGGGGAGACCTGAGAAAGAGAAGTCCTTTGTTTTTTAAACCCCCTGTAGCCAGTTGGGGACCTGCCGAGGGGGAGGAGGAGCTGTTCCTCTACCTAAACACATACATGGCTAGCCCTAGGCTTTCTTCAGGTCTAGAAGGCCTGTGCCATTTGGAAATCCATTAGATGGTGCAATGTGAGATAGTTTGCAATAAGGCAAACAGAATGTGATGCAAAATGGGAAGGTTTATTCCCACAAATGTTTTCCTCATTGGTTTAGGAGTATCCAGCAGTCACCTACTCACTAGTAAACCGTACAAAGGTGGAACCTTACCCACAGCTAAGCAGATAACTTTCTCGACCTGTGAAAGATGAGCAAAGGAGATAACCTGCTGTTTGTGACCTGTGTGGGGACCTGTAGGGCTGGACCTGCTTCCACTTGTATTCAAGACTAAGGAACGGATGCCAAGGGTCAGGCGGCTGATGTGTATGAGTACAGGGACACATCAAGCTACAAGAGGCTTTTTTCCAGAAGGTCCAAGCTGACCAGTAGCAACTGGAAGTGGACTGGGCCTTGCTGGTGGTCTCTATTGAAGTGAGTCCTGGTTTCTAAGTGCTGCCCGAGGTCCTGGGAGCATTAAAAGTGGCCAAGAGGAGCTATTTCAGAAATTCTAAAAAGTTGGGCTTGGATGTTTGGATTTCCAAGACCCCCAGAACGTCAGCTGGACCTTGCAGCTAAGGTCTCAAACTTTGATGTGACTTCATCAGATACAGCTTTAGGCTTGCCCTACTGAAGTACTTTGAGCTCCATAAAAAATATTAAGTCCCAGATTTATTAATACTTTGCGCCAGGTTTGTATCACTTTTGTGACGCCAACCTGATGCAGAGTGTTGGGGTGGGATTTTCTATCCAATGCAAACCAGGATTTGTGTTGGAAGTGATACTTTGCATCAAGGGGGCATTCCATAGGTGGTACATAGGCATTCCTATGCAACCACCCATGGGTTTTGACGCAAAGCACTATATACTAACATTCAAAGACAAGGATTTGCGCTGAAACTTTACTCCACCTCGAGGCAGGTGTAACAAAGGTGTTTTTATTTCTCCTAATTTTTCCAACATTTCACGTTTGCTGCATTGTACAGCACACATAAAAGGCAGTTTTTGCACTGCAAGAGTCCCCTTCCAGTACACAACCTATGCTTTAGAGAGCGCACATGTCCTTGCAGTTCGTTGCAAGGATATGTGTGTTGGCTCAGGCACAGGGAAAGAGAAAAAATGCACCATATTTAAACAGATATGGTGCATTTTTTCTCTCTCCCTTTCATGCGAGGTAGCGCAGAAACTTTGGTTGCTGCACCGCTGTGCATCAAATATGAGTAAATCTGGGCCTAAATCAGAAGGTAAGAATCTTTTGTGGGCGAAGGCTCAAAAAGTATTGGCTTAAGGTGAGGACATCAGCGGGACCTCATTGAGTGACTATGCGGCTTGAAAAGGACCTTGGCGGATACAGTCTGAAGGATTTTGACTTCCATTTCAGAGAGTACGGGCCTGATTTAGATACCGGTGGGTGGGTTACTCCGTCACAACGGTGACGGATATCCCGTCCACCGAAATATAAATCCCATAGGATAGAATGTGATTTATATTTCGGGGGACAGGATATCCATCACCATTGTGATGGAGTAACCCATCCTCCGACATCTAAATCAGGCCCTAAGTCAGAAGGTACATTTTGCGACTAAGACAGACCTTCTTGGTGTATTTAACCCAATCTCAATATCAGTCGGCCTGAAATCAGCCATAGGTCATTGTCAACGGCGAACATTGGCTAGTTATTGGCACTTTATTTTATCTTGGGGCCCGATTCACAGAACTAACTTAAGACAAAATCCTAAACTTACTACCATTTTGGTATTCACAGAAGGCACTTACTCATTTTGGTATTCACAGAAGGCACTTACTCATTTCGGTATTCACAGAAGTTAGGAGTCCTAACTTTAGGACTCCTAAAGGCCTTCTGTGAATACTGAAAGTCTTAAAGTTAGGATTTTTCTCAGTTTAGGAGTAGTAAAGTTAGGACTCCTAACTTTAGGACTCCTAAATTCCTTCTGTGAATACAAAAAGTCTTAAAGTTAGGATTTTTCTCAGTTTAGGAGTAGTAAAGTTAGGACTCCTAACTTTACAACTCCTAAACTGAGAAAAATCCTAACTTTAAGACTTTCGGTATTCACAGAAGGCATTTAGGAATCCTAAAGTTAGGATTCCTAACTTCTGTGAATACCGAAATGAGTAAGTGCCTTCTGTGGATACCAAAATGAGTAAGTGCCTTCTGTGAATACCAAAATGGTAGTAAGTTTAGGATTTTGTCCTAAGTTAGTTCTATGAATCGGGCCCTTGGTGCTTTATGCCCTAAAACTTTAAAAAGTCATATATCTGGTTACCCTTATTCAAATGTTATCATTTTTGTGTTGTTTCACAAATAATTTCTTTTCTATTTGTCTAAATTGGTTGTGGGATGTGTAATGTGTTATGTTTTAACTTGTTAACTGTTTAACTGTTCTGTTACTGCTAAATAAGTTGAACGCTTTACTAATTTAAGCCTGTCTCCTCAGTGTTATAGCTGCCAGGAAGTTGAGCCCAGGTTTAAATTGTTGCATCATTTATGAAAGAATGGAAAAAAAACATTATTCCAATATTTAAAATCTGTTAACTATTGGGAAGGACAGCCTTTTTTATGTTTTTAATTCCTGTAAGAACATTTCGTTTTTGATATAAGTGCTGCTGCCTCACAAATACACTTTAGCTATTTAAGAATAAGTATTGCTTGTGAGTGTATCAGCAACAGCCTTTAATAATGAATTATTAATACAGTGTTGTGAGGGCATCAGGTTGCAGCCTTACAGCACTATATTAACCTGTCAGAATCTCTATTACTTGCTTGTTGAACTGAGGCAGCCATTTCTTTTATATAATCTCTGCAAGGTCAACTATCTGCCTGTGATTCTATGACCTTACAGTTCTCTTTTGTGTTTGTGATGATATCTACTGCTTCAGAGTATCACTACCTCAGAAATTTATAATTTCTGACAGTGTACTTCATCCTTATTAATCTTTATACTATTATTAGAATATCTATTAATTTACAGTCAGTGCAACAATAGCAACTGTTTTCCTCCTTATAATGTATAGAAGGAGATCCAGGTGCTGACAGTGCTAGTGGCATCTTACATCTATACTAAATTAAAATGTCTTTGAGGATACCTATCACTTCAGACGTTAACTGCAACAGCTTTTCTTCTCTATGCCATCTGTGAAAGGACATCTAGCTGCTGAGAGTGGTATTGCAAGTTTACATTTGCATATAATATTTATAGGGTATCATGGACTTATGAGTGCAACTACCGAAAACCTTATTCTTTTAGCATTGAAAGGATATTAAGTTGCAGTCAGTAATACTGCAGGGTTTAATATAAGCACTTTCTAAGGTTACATCTAGTCAATGAATTTCCAAGCTTTCCTCTTTATATAATTTCTGTAGGCTACTTATGAGTGGAACTACTGAAAACCTTATTCTTTTAGCATTAAAAGGATATTTAGCTGCAGTCAGTAATACTGCAGTGTTTAATATATGCACTTTCTCAGGTTACATCTAGTCAGTGAATTTCCAAGCTTTCCTCTTTATATAATTTCTGTAGGCTAGGCAAGTTATAGGAATGCCCAAAATGTATGTTTATAATTTAAAGTCTTAATTGAGAAAACGTTATTGAAGTTAATTCAAAATTGGTGGGAAATGGGCACAAATGTTTTAGAAAGAGGTTAGTCCATGTTATGTGGTAATTTTTACAAACCTCCCAAATTACTTTTCTATCAATATATTGAGAGTTCAGTTCCCAAAGTGCATCACAAACTGAAAACTGAATTAGGATCAAATTTGATTTCTCCTTTCTATCGCTTTTTGGTTAAAAAATCAGCGGTAAGTAATCGGCATAGAAGGCTCATCGGTTTTGCTCTGATAATCACAAGGTTTAAAACTGGCTCACTCCATTTCAAACACTTTGTGGTAGACTACAAATGTGATCCGGACCCAGCAGTGGGTCCAAGACTTATACTGAAGTGGTGAAAAATGTCCTTCCCTCTAAACCTCAAACCTCTAAAATAATGATTTGAGGTTTGCAACCTGGGAGCGCCATGAAAGCAAATATGTCGAGTTTCCTCTACACTTGTAAAATACGTTGAGGGAAAATTAGTTTTGAATCTGGTGAATCGACACTCTCATCAACAAGAAAAATTGTAATTATTCACAGATCTGGAGATACAGGGTATCCTTCTCTCCCTTCAGGGCGTGACCAGACCGGTAAAAACCGGCCTTTAAATGTATCAAAAATGGGTCAGAGAAACCTCGTCTTGAGTTGGAGCATATTGTGGTCAAATGAGAAAAAAAAAAAATGTATTTGTGATCTGCACAAAAATTGATAGGTGCCCTAGCCTTGCCCAGTGGCTGGGGCTCGAGGTTGACACCAAATAAATAAGGTTGATTATGTTCATGCAGGTGACAGAAGCCCAGTGAGATGTTTTTAATTATGAATAAGTCACTGAATAAACTGTGTTGCAGTGGAACCCCTTTTCTGTTTACTTTAAACAGACACAAATACCTCTCCTCACTCTGGGAAAGTTTGGTGGGGTAACAACAACCTCCCAGACCCTTGGGCAAGGCCAGGAAGAGCCATCAAAATGTGCCCCAAACTTTAGCAAGGTACGGGACAATGAAAACCCTACCAGCCTCTGGTAAAGCCTGGGACCGTATTAAAAAAGTACTGAAGTATTCCCCTACCCAATGGGCAGTCCTTAAACAAGGCCCAAGCAGTCCCTCTGCTTTTGGGCCTGGACAAAGGGTAAAAATTGAAGGAGGATGGGGCCATCAAAATCACCATTGGCCATTGGGCTTGGATGGGGAGGATCATTTTATGCATCACTGTGGCAAAGCTGGGGTGTATTTTATCTCTCTGGTCCTGGCCATCCTAAGAGCGGGTGGAGGTCAATACCCTTTTCTTTAGAAATCTCTTCGTGGCCTCTTATACAGACCACGGAGGCATTTTCATAAGTGGGTAGAAATGGTTTAAGTTTTTCACTTTAAGTAACAGAAGCCCAGCACAATAATTCATTATTAGATGTTTTGTGTGTTCTTCCTTTGCTATCTACTGTCTTGAAAAAGCTCAAGTAGGCATCTAGCCTGGGTGAAACGCGTGTAGGCAGATTCTCTATACTACACTCTTCTATGAATAATCTGATGAATGCCATTCTCAGGGAACAAAATAAATCTAATCCTTGAGAGAAGCAACAATTTGCAGTCGTATGGCTAGTACTCCTGAAACACACAATCAGTGCTGCAAGCTCATAACTCTCATTAATCATTTATCTCACTTGATAGGCGGGTCATATCCAAAGGAGCAAATAGCACATACATCAGGTACATGGCATCTTATGCCTTCAAGAGCAGTTACAGCCTGTTTGCCAACTAAAACCCCTTTACCAGCACTTATAGCTATGTCCTGTGCTCAGTTCCTCTGCCCCAGGACCTCCTTGGCACTGCCTTTGGCCATGTTCAGTGCTCTTGAGACATTACCTGTGTCTGTTCTCGCTCTTGAACATGTACTTCTTGGATTCATTTGTGTGCTACATATCTAATCTTCTGATATCATTAGCAATTGCGCTCATATTGACTACACGAACTACTGCACATCACAAAATAGGATTCTATACAACCATGCATTTGTGATGGCTTTGTGTATAAAGCCTTCCCTTTTGCCCATCCAGTTTTCAGATACTTACTAAATTTACTTACTAAATTTATTTCAGTGCATGTTCAAATTACAAATAAATGCTGCCCTCAATAACGCAATGTTTTCCTAGTAAGAGTCATGGGCGGTTGTCACCATCTATTGCATAACAAGGCCACATGTATATTTATAGAAGGATTGATTATAAATCATTAAATATTGTGTGGACAACTCCAAGGTATAAATCCTCCAATTGTTTCCCCTTTTGAGTTCTTGGAGATATAGTATCTCTTTTGCTTTCTCAGTACTACAAAATCCTTTTCGAAATCCAATTTCCTTAATGAATATAAGAATCTTTCTCTGATGTCTCTTGTATTGAAAGAATACACAAATGTGGATTGGATTCAACAGGTTCTCCAAAATACCCCTTTACACCAAAGTTTCTCTATATGCACCCTTCTTCCCTTTGTCAAACGTACTTGTAGAGAAGATTGGATTCATCATCATCATTCAAAAAGTCTTTATTTATGATTATTCATCTTAAAAGACATACTATACAAGTCAATTTAAAAGCAGCAATCAAGTTAATACATCATAATTAAAATGTGATGACACAATTCATAAAATGTAAAATGGTCATAAAATCAGCTTTATAAGTAAAATGGAGGGAGCAAGTTGGGCTACGAACCTCCGCTCCTTTCCCTGATTGCCCAAGACCAACTAAGAAATTTGGCTACACCAACAATAATTAAGTCTTTGTCACCAATTTTTAACAGCCTTTTAGCAGACAGGGCAGAGGCTATGCCCAGTGAGCGACACAGGGGTTTGAGCCATGTGTTCCTAGGTAATTTGTAAGCTGGGCAGACATAGAGGAGATGGCTTATGTTTTCAGAATGCTCAGGGCAGAACGGACACCTGTCTCCCAGGCCTATTTTCCATTTTCTGGTAAAGTCCCTTAAAGGGAGCGTTTCCACCCTGAACTGATGAAACAGCCTACGATCTCTGGGCTTTGTGATCAGGTCCCAATAAGCTTCGAGAGAGGGTTCGTCTTTAAAATCCAAAAAGGCTCTGGTCAAAGGAGAGTCCAATAGTATGTTGATCCTTCTTGATTTGACCAAACTCCAGAAAGCCACTCTTAAGTCCGATTTTGATGGGATAGCAGTAGATGACGGGGAAAACCAGAGGTCTCTCATGCCCATATCTATAAGGAGGTTTTTGATGGTTTTTAGCCATGAAATCTTATTGTAATGGTCCAACCCCCTTACTTCGAGTAGGGCCTTAGAGAATTGGATTAATTCCTGATTCGACCACAACCTTCTCCAGAAATATAACATTTTTAACTTGACGACTTCCTCAATTGGGTTGCAACCAAGATCAAACAATAGAGGAATTCGTGGGGTCGATTGTGGGAGTCCTACTAGCGATCTAAAGAATTTGTTCTGGGCCAGTATTAGGTCTGACAAGTTGCAATTCCCCCAGATTTCTGCACCGTATAAAACGGCTGGGGCTATTTTCGTTGAGTACAACTTGATTACTGGGGCTATAGGTTTGCTGATGGATAGCCTGTGTTCTCTTAATAAAGCTCCCGCCAACTGAGAATGTTTTAAGGCCAGAAGCTTCATCTGAGGGGCCCAGCTCATTTTCTCGCCAATGGTTATGCCCAGATAGGTGAAGACCTTGGCCTGTTCTAATGGCTTCCCCCCCATGGACACTTTTGCTGTAACATCACCTGCCCCATGAAGGACCATGAATTTAGTTTTGTCCACATTAATCTCTAACTCATGTTCGCTGCAAAACGCCTCAAAGCGATGTAACGCCCGTTGTAGACCCTGACGGGTTTTAGATAATATCAGGGTGTCATCAGCGAACATGAGTAGAGGGACCCTTTGTCCATCTAATTTGGGTGCGTCAGTGGGATGGTCCTCAAAATAATGTACTACACCGTTAATAAATAATGAAAACAGTGTGGGTGCCAGGACGCACCCCTGCCGTACTCCCTTCTCAACCTTGAATCTATTAGTGACTTCGCCAGGGTTCCCCCACCGGACCTGGGCATAGTTAGAGCTGTGGAGCTTGACCACGAAGTCAACTAACTCCCTGGGCATCCCTAACCTAAGTAGGACGTCCCAAAGTTTGAATCTTGGGACGAGGTCAAATGCGGATTTTAGGTCCACAAAAGCTGCAAAGATAAGACCCTTGCCCAACAAAACCTCCTTCCAGTAAATTAAAACAAATTTAAAAACCTGATCCAGTGTCCCCATGCGTGCACGAAACCCTGCTTGGAGGATAGATAAAATCTTATTATCGTCAATCCAGCTGTGTATTCTGCCTAAAATGACACGAGCGATAATTTTTTGCAGTGCATCAATGAGGCTTATTGGCCTGTAATTCCCTGGGGCAGCACGATCTCCTTTTTTATAGATCGGTATTATTTCTGCGCCCGACCATGATTCGGGGAAAGAAGTTCCCCCGGCCAGGGAATTCATTAAGTTAGTGATGTAGGGGACCCAAAGATCTTTATCCTGTCTGAACAGGTCTGCAGGAATGCAGTCAGGACCAGGGGCCTTGCCGCTAGGTATATTTTTTAAAACCGCTTCAATCTCCTTTGTGCTAAATCTTAATGGAGCCTCTATTTTAGTTTGTAAAATTGCGGGACAAGGAGTTCGAACTGGGCCCTGTTGGTATTGTGCCTTGAAGTGGGCAACCCAACTATCAGGTTCCACATTGTTGTTTGGGGCTTGAGGCCTTCGTCCATCTCCCCGCCTTATTAGGTCCCAAAAATGGGACATATTCCTGCCTTTACAGGCTTCCAGCAGGTCCTTCCAACGTCCCTCATCCCACTCTTTTTTAGCATGTTTTATGGTGGATTTGTAATTGATCCGTGCCTGCTTAATCAAATCGTAGGACCTAGATTTAATAGCAGACAAGAGGGCTTTGTGGGTGGACCTACAGTGAGCGTTATACCATGTAATGGGCTCATGTTTCTTTTTACTCCCCATGGATTTTATGTTAATGAAATATGGCTTAAGGCTATTTATGAGGTCCGAGTGGATTTTTGGTAGTTTATCATTAAGGGACTCTTGTGTGTTGCAGGTGTTTATTTCGCCCAATGCACTTGATATCAGGGCCCTTATACCTAGCACCTTGGTCTCGTCCAGTGCCACCTTGTCCCATTTAACTCGTCTAAAGTCGTTGCCAATTATTATTGGGGCACCACTTTTTATCGGATTACCACTGGTCTGTTGTGCAAATCCCTGAATATCCACTGTCAAAATCAGTGGATTGTGATCACTTTCTGGCCTAGTTTGTATAACCATGTCAGACACGATATACCAGATTTCCAGGTTGACTAGAATGTAGTCGATTCTGCTTTTCGTTCGACCGTTGTTAAAGGTCGGAGCACCCTGGGCATCAGATTTTGTTCTTCCATTCACTGCCCTAAGACCCCTTTCCAGACACATCCCTTTGAGCTGGAGCGCAGCCTCGGTCCATTTATTTATTGGTTTGGAGGTTAGCAAGGGGATGCCCCAAAGGGCATCTTCCTCCTCACTCAACTTACCATCATCGCCATCCAGGGGTTCAAAACATGTATTAAAATCCCCCAGGATGATCAGGTTGTTTTTAATGGAACCTTCTGTTAAAAGGGATTCCAATACTGTAATGGTCTGGGAGCTCTTTCCGCCCGCTTGTCCCCTGGCATAAACATTGACTAGGGATAGTACTGGCCCATTCTGGAATTTTAATTTAATAGCCAGGATGTCCGGGTTATCTATTGGAATTACTTCAATAGAGACCCCAGGAATTTGTCTCACCCAAATCGTCAAGCCCCCTACCGGTCTTCCCCTAGGTCCCTTTCTCGCGGGTCTTGAAAAATTCAAGTATCCGACGTTGTGTATATTCTCTACAGCCCATGTTTCCTGAAAGGCCCATATATCCACATCATTAACTAGGGTTGCCCAATCATCTATATCGACCTTAGATTCCAGGCCGGCGATGTTCCAAGAGGCAATGGCCATGGAATCGTTTGTTGCTGGGTTGGTCAAGTTCCCTGCATCATGTAAATGCACAACAGGGAATCTATCGGGGCTTGATTGTATTATATGAAATGCCCTAGATTGGGCAACGGGCTTTGGCTGTGGAGGTTGGTTGCTTATCGGGGCCTCTGGGGTAGTGATGATTGCACCTTCCCTGTATGCTCTTAGGCCCCCTGTTCTTTGTCAATCTATGTCTCCAAGAGAAGACAATGCTTCAAAGCGATTGGATTCAGTTTAGCTCCTGTCTGTCCAGTGTCTTATTGTAGAGTGAACTGGTTTGTTTATAGAGAACCCTTTCCTGTAACAGGTCCCTAATTTCACTCATGCCCTGTATTGTACTGGATGCTGGAAGTGGGTTCTACTTTTCCTTGCCCCCAAGTTTTGATTGGTTGATGATGTTCTTACCTTATTTTCAATAGTGCCCTTTTTAATGGTAGGCTCTCCATTTATACTACACTTACTACTCATGTGTGGGGAGCTGATTCAGTTGTGGATCTGAGGAAAGGGCAAAATGACATTTTCTGATATGGATCAGAAAAAGTCATTTTGCCCTTTCCTCAGGCATGGGCCTAGGAACATTATGCTAAGCTTCTCCATGGAGATTTTCAGGTTAGACCTGATCTCTGGTTGCTGGGTGTTAGGAGACCAGCTCCCTGCCCTTCTTTTTACCAATGTTATTCCTGTCTCTAGAGCTGGCATGGTCAGGAACGCTTTTACATACCTCAGGTTGTTGTCGTCCAATGCTCGGTCTAATGACAGTGGTCACACACATATATGGTTTTTGAGTTGGGGTTGGAGACCAGGGGACTCTTCAATATATTTATCTGCAGGAGTCTTTTCCGTGCTGGGTATCATCCAATTATAAACATAATTGAATGGCATAGGCCTTTAAAAAATCATTTGACGGAGGATGTAATATGATAAACATATTTATTAGGCTGATTGTAGAAGAACCACTTGAAGATGGCAGTGGCTTTTTACTATTTGTGAAGTGTGCAGGTGGTTCTGTTAGGTTGTAGGGGGATGTTAGGTAAGAGAAAGTCTGGCGAAGACAGCTTTGATTTCCACCCAAAACATTTGTTAGACTAAATAAAAACTCACTGTAGGCATCAAACAACTATTCAGTCACTATTCTCCTTAGTGTACTGCCACACCTTCTTCTAACATTTCAGCTAATGACTTTGCTAGTTATATTCCACCTTAGATCATCAACATAAAGTGCATCATCTAAATATTGCTCACTACTCATAATCCATGATTTTTCTATCACCCCAGAAGGCAGCCTTGGGATCCCCCCACTTCCTTCTCCAATAGACACCACTTAACCACAGATCACCAAACGTGGTACACTCCTCACTTGAGCCCTCTCTCAACTGTTCGATATCTCTGTCTAATTAAGACCTCAGTAAACCATAGTATGAACATTATAGTCAAAAACATGGCAGACGCTTCCTCCCCTTCCAACTGCTGTTCAGTCCTCTGACTACTTTTCATTTCTAAAATTCCCAAATCAAGCAACCGGAGCCCGCATGGTCAGAGATGCCTTTGCGTTCCTCACATTAACATCTTGCGAGGCAATGTCTGATGGCGGTGGATGCACATGTGTCATGTTGATTATTCCAGTTTTGGGAATAGAAGACTACACGTCATGTTCATCTGCATGAGTGTTTCCATCAATGGGTATAATTCTACAATAGACATAATAGAACAGGATACAACCTTAATTAATTTATGAATGGAGGATGTTGGATTATAGACATGTTTATTAGGCTAGTTGTTAGGATCCACTTGAACACAACAATGGCTTTTCACTAGTTTTAAAGCATGCATATGTTCCAAGTAGGTTGTAAGTGCATTTCAGATAGGCAATGTCTGTTGATGAAAGTTTTGAGTTAATTCACATTTAGCTTATTCAATGAAGAGATCCATATTAAAAAGAGCTCTTTTGAAGGCTTTAAAATATATGTGCTTGAAGCTATGAATTGCTTGACCCACACTCACTGAGAGTCACATGCTAGCACATGTACTTAACCAGGAAGTAAATCAAACTTTGCTGGACTTTGGTTTCCACCCACATAATTTGCTAAACTTTGATTTCCACCCACATGGGCTGAATACAAACATGAGCTCAACTTTTAAAGTGGAAGAAGTCAAACTCATCAGAGCACCTAGCAGAATATAAACTGTCTGTAAATACCCTCATCACCATCACTAACAAGGATAAATCAGTTACTTTCAAGAGCTCATTGAGTCATTTGGGTCTCATCCCAGACATTAAATGGCTGTTCAGTCACTATTCTCTCTTGCATAATGCCAATAGATCCCCTAACATTTTTTGCTACCAACTTTGCTAGCTACTTCCATTCTTAATATTACTCACTACCCCTACATGATAATTGTTCTTTCCCACCTGCGGGCTGACATGGGACATGTCACTTTTGACCTCAGATCATCAAACTTCTTATCCTATTCTCTCAAGTCCTCTCCTCTCTCTCTCTCTCTCTCTCATTAATTCCATATGTCTTGCTCCTTAGACACATCCTCAATACTTTAGGTAAGCAGTGGTATCATCATTACTGTTAAAACCTAGGCTGGCACCTCCTTCCTTCCAACTGTTGGCCAGACTCCCTAATGCTTTACTTCTCTAAGATCCCAACATGCCAAGTTTTTAATAACCTTACGGCTATATCTCCAACATTAACCTATTTGACTCCCTATAATTCATCTTCAGGGCTCTCCATTCAGTTGACACTGCTCTCATACACATTGCTACCTTTATCACCTCCACTTACTGCAGCTATCATTCTTCCATATTTCCAAGTACCTCGTTTATGTCTAAAAAAAAAAAAGATAATTTCCCATTACCCAATGAAGTTCCTGAATCCATCCCTCCAGTTATGAAAATAGAACCTTGGACGAAAGTGAACAAAAAATAAAGAGATGCCAGGTAATGCAAAACCTTTAAAACTGATTTCTTTGCATTATGCTCCTTTTAATTCCACCTCACTGTTCTGGTGACATTTTACAAATCACTTACAAGCAAGCATATATATCTATCTCTATATCTATATGCATAAAGATATAGAGATAGATATATATGTATGTTTGTATGTATGTATGTATGTTTGTATGATTGTATGTATTTATATATACATAGTATTTCTATTGCGTGAACCTAGACACAAAGCAGGAGAGCAACATACAGGCCTAACATCAATTAGTAATAGGAGTGGAAGCTGGATTGTAGGTGGTTAATGCATTGTCATGCAATGTTCTTTAAAAAGGTGAGTCTTCAACTCTTCCCTAAATAGCAGCAGCATTTGGCTGTCCTGATGGATATGATGATGTTGTTACAGATCCTGCGTGCAGAGATGGAAAAGGCCTGCTGTCTTGTTTTTCCTTTGCATACAGACAGACAAGAGTGTGGATGGACGGACGGACGGACGGATGGATGGATGGATGGATGGATGGATGGAGGGATGGATGGGTGGGTGGATGGATGGATGGATGGATGGATGGGTAGGTGGATGGATGGATGGATGGATGGATGGATGGATGGATGGATGGATGGATGGATGGATGGATGGATGGATGGATGGATGGACGGACGGACGGACGGATGGACGGACGGATGGATGGATGGATGGAGGGATGGATGGGTGGGTGGATGGATGGATGGATGGATGGATGGATGGATGGATGGATGGATGGATGGATGGATGGATGGATGGATGGATGGATGGATGGATGGATGGATGGATGGATGGATGGATGGATGGATGGGTAGGTGGATGGATGGATGGATGGATGGATGGATGGATGGATGGATGGATGGATGGATGGATGGATGGATGGATGGATGGATGGATGGATGGATGGATGGATGGATGGATTGATGGATGGATGGATGGACTCTCCAAATGCTTATGTTGACATTGTGTGCATTGGTTCCCATCTGTTGTTTTTCCATGTAGATCAGCAGTAGAGTTCCAGTTGGTGAAACCCCACCAGGTAGACTGCAGACCAGACAGCTGAGGTGATCATCAGTGCTAGCAGAGGGCACTTGCTGGAGGTAAGGTCACTCACTGGCTGCCCCTAACAATGTCTGTCTCTCTGTCTCCTCTACCCTTTCAGCTGAGTGGGCAGAATATGGAATAATATAGCCACATCTGATGAGCAGTGCTTAGCCAGCACCGCTGCACTGTGCAGCCTCTGACGGGCCACCAGGTAGAGCTTGGTGACCCACTGAAAGCTCGAGCCAGGCTTGAATCAGATTCCTGGCTCTGACTCTGGCTCAGCTCGAGGTTCTCTTGGAACCTCGAGCCCAAAACTAGCCAGTCCTTCATGTGGCTTCTGCCCCTCATGCCTCCTCTCGCTCTCTCTCATCATTGTCTCCACTCCCTCCTTTGTGGGGGGCTGTGTAGGTGAAGCACTAAATGCGGCGTCCTTACAGAGATGCTCTGTCGAACGCTAGATGCCAGTCTCTCCTATAGGTTGTGCTTCCTTGTGCCCTTTGCTAAGAAAGACTTCCCTGTGCAGTTTAGCAGGTGAAGCAGCAGCAAATAAAGGTGGCAGGGGTTATACAGTTGCGCACAGCTCAGTCTCTGGATGTCAGTCGCACCACCGAGGCCCCGATAGCGCTGTGGCATTTTTGAAGCACTGGAAGTGTACAGACTCTTGCTTCAGGCCAGTCATTGAGTGTAGATGAAGGACTGTCCATAGTCAGCCAAGCTGGACTTCGCATGATGGAGCCCTGTGATCTTCTTTGGACTAGGTTGTATTGCCAATCTTTTTTATTACCATTACTTAAGAGTTGAGCAGTTTCAAATAGTCTGTTTTTTTGGTAAGGGCAAAGGGAGCTATCAATACTGACTCAAACATCCCCTACGTGTCACATTGTGCACTTTTCTAAACATATTTTTTCATATCTAGTGTTAAATTGATTTAACATGATACGTGCAGGTATTGGACATAGTGTACTAAGTTTGCTCCTGAAATAAGTCAACACAGAGCAATGATATTTGCTGTTAAATTCGAAGTTGAAGTCAAAATCCACTTACAGGCTAAATTGCTCAATATATAACAAAGAAAATGGGGTTCAAATCCCAGCGTCCTCACATGACCAGGTTGCGTGAGCCTTGGCAAATCATTTTATTTCAGAGGCTCATTTCTTTGAGCGACCCATTCGAAAGCACATTGAAGTAAATCAGTACAGGGTGTGCACTTAACAAGCATCCCCGTTCATATAGGCAATAAAGAACCTTCACGTAGAATGACAACTGTCATACACAGCTTAAATGTTATGTTATGTTATGTTACCACAACTTGTAAAGCGCAACAGCTGCCCCAGCAAAGGGGCGTCCCAGCACTGACAGCAGAGCAACTGACACGTGCTGGTGGAACAGAGAATATGACTACGGTTCAGGAAAAAGGTGAGTTTTAATGGCCTTCCTGAATTCTAGGTAGTTTTTAAGGCCACGGATGTGAGCAGGAAGTGAGTTCCAGAGGAGAGCCGCCCTACTACGAAAGGAGCGGCCTCCAGCACGGACTCTCCGTGTCCGGGGGACCACCACGAGGTGTTGACCCTGTGCGCGGAGATGTCGTGAGGGAACATATGGCGAGAGGAGGTTGGCCAGGACACAAGGGGTGGTAAATTTCAGGGCTTTGAAAGAAATGCATAGAGCCTTGAATTCAATTCGCCTGGCCATGGACAACCAGTGAAGATGACGAATGGCTATTTTTTGGGTACATTCAAGGCAATGTCCTCAGAGTAGTGGGGTTTTCTTGAACATATTAGAAACAATTACTTTCTATAAATCTTCCTAAAACGAAACACCAATGTTAAAGAAATAGCTTTAAAGAAATTATGTGTCTTTATTGTATTTTTGCGTGACGTTTATTGCGTGTTTTTGTATGCCTCGACTTGTGGTTAGGGCTCTTAGAGCCAGACCTCTGGTTCTACTCTGGCTCGGTTTATGCATTTGGTGGCTCGCACACCTTATAGCACTAAGTTATTAAATATCAGAGGTGACAGTGACCCCAACCAACCATTTATCGATGTCAGAAAGCATATGGTAGCACCCCCTAGTGTGCACCTCCTGCACGCCACTTCTACCCCAGAAGCGCAAAGTATGGTTTCTTTATGTTCAGCAGGTGTGTATCCCCTTACCACTCTTACGTCATCGAGATGTAATCAACAAAACGTGCAATTGTATCACGTAGTGGGGCATATCCGGGCACACTCCCTCACCGGCATCATTGATAAATTAGCAAGGCGAGCACATGAGGTGGAATTCAACCCTCCCGTGTCGTACTCTCCCCTTTAAGTGCCGCTTACATTACTACTACAGTATGAAGCGGTGATGAAGTTGACAATGATTATAGGAGCAGTGACAATAATATAAAAAGAACCGTAATGGATTATTAGTTTTGTTTTTGCTTTGTTGTTGTTCTTTCCTTTTATTATTCGTTTTGCTCATAAACCTGTATATTTTAGTTTGATGGCGCGCTTTTACTTTCATTTTGTGGCTGTGTTGCTTCTTCTTGTATTTTGCATGTGTTTGTTTTTCAAGTGTTCTGTCTCCACGCATTCTGCGTCCGGCTTATATGTAAATCCCGAAGCCCTTAACGACTTCATAACCACCCCCTGCGGAGCTGCTGCGACCCCTGTCAAGTTACTGTATGATATCACACGATGCCCGGCGCGCGCGCACATTTCCGCGTGACCCGAAACGAGACATCGCAGTTCGCATAACAGTTGCACCGTGGCTATTAACGGGGTTAATTACCTTGCATCTCACGATAACGAATGCGAGAATGTCTTTGCTTTGCAAGGCTGTTAAACACCCTACAGGCTGTATAAAAACATGCAGAGCCGCGGCTCCGCAGTGATAAAATATTATGGGTACTATCCCGTGGTACGGCTGGGCGAGCAGGCCCCTGATTGGGTGATTAGCAAACTGCTTACTCTCGCATCCTTATGAATAGTCATGCTTTGTGGCGACAATGAACAATGGGCTGATTAACTGTGGCGCTGTCGAATCTCCGAAATGACTTTTCCTTGGCACCCTGCCTGCCCTCCTCGAGCTACGCCTCACCGTGGCATCTCGCATTCTTCCTCCCAGCAGTGAACCTTCAAAGCCGGTTACATGCCAGCTCGGGGGCCCAGTCCGGCCTCCTCTCTCTTACCTGTCCCGGGGGCCCAATGCCTTGGGGAGAGAAGCGCTACAGATTAACAGCCGAGAGGCGCTGCCCCAACCTAATGCGTGTCACTGTCTGGCGTTGACTGCTCCGCCTCAAAGAGGGCCCTGTCACCTCAATCAGCCCTGGCTCTCTACTACTTACAAGTGATTGGTAGTTTATAAGTCAGTTATTGCCCGGCATGACAATAGCGCCTAGTTAAGGTTGACTTTATGAATAAATCAAGGGTGGTTTAAGAAAGCGCACTGCCCCGCAGCGCCATTTTATCGAAGCATTATGCGTTTTTTATATAGCGCGAATTAGAAGGTATTGAAGCGCTTTACTCATTAAAGCGCGACCTCGAAGGTTTTGGAGCGCTTTACACATGCAACAGTTACATTGCTCAAGGACACATTCATGTGTTTACAGGCACGGGGAGATTCGCCCAGAATCAATGGAGATTTAGCCGACGCAAAGATTCGAACCTGATCACCCAGTTCAGAAGGCCATAGTTCTGACCGTCCCCTCCCCTGAACATTAGCAGGTACCATGCATGCAGGGATCTACCCTAAACACCCCGTAGTGACCAAACTGCGCCAGTCAGCTGTCTGGGAGGGTGGAAGTACCATGGGTGCCCCTTACCCACATTTTGCGGCCTCCCCATATCTCTGCTGCGAGTACCCGACAAGTTCCCTGTCACCAGCAGAGATATTTTTATTGCTGTTTGAATTCTGTTGAATTCCGATGGCACCGCTTTGGCGTTCCACACCATATTTCAAAGCCGGTCTGACAGTCATAATATCGATGACATATATATTCATGATCTCTTTTGGCTCTTGCAGGAGAAGGGACGGATATGTAATTTCTGAACTGCATTCAGGGCCTTAACTTGGGGAATGCTATCTGTCATAGCCAGTGACAAATGTGTGTGCGCGCGAGGAGTGTGTGCGAGGCGTGTGCGCGTGGGGGGTGGGGCGCAGATGGTAATTCCGGCCACTGGTTGAAACGTACAATTGCAGACACAAGCATCAAGGAAAAATCATGTTATGCTCACCAGTCTCACACATAAGGCAAACGCGCACTGCCACCTGCACAAAAAAGAAGAAAAAGAGAAATGTGCCGTGTGCAACATACAGAGTAAAAAAAAGTGTACACGGAAATAGACATATTTTAACAAATAAAAAAAAAGAGCAAATGGTGTTGGGGTGAAATAAGGTTACAAATGTGCATGAAAGATGATTTTAGTTGAAAATGTCAGTGAGAAATGGAAGACTGAGTCAGATTACCTATGTCATCATCAATGTGTTTTATAGAACGTGCAGTTAACCAATGGGCATGCTGGCATTAGAGTAAATATATGAGCCAAAGTCAGACCCAGGCAGGGCTTGCACTGAGACTACTGTCTACTGCTCTTATGTGTGGACACTTCTAGGGTGACAAGATCGCGTTGAACACTGGGACCTGATTCATAAAGGTAACTTAAAGGTTTTCGGGTTTTTCACTTTTGAGTAAGTTTACTAACTTTTGGGTATTCACAAAATCCAATTATAAATTTATTCCAAAAGTGTGACTTACATCTTTCCATCAAAATTAAGAGTCAGGGGTCTATACACTTTTCAGTACTTTATACTTTTGAGTAAGTTTACTACTTTTTGTCAATTCACAAAATCTGAGTGTAAATTTACTCCAAAAGCGTAACTTACACTCGAATTTTGTGAATAGCCAAAGAGTGGTAAACGTATTCAAAAATGGAAATTAATCAATCGTGAAATAAACCCACAGAATTTACAAGTTTCAGATACTTATAAAGATGGAGATATGCTTTTAGGCGCCTGGACACATAGCCTTCCACTTGCCTGTGGTCTCCAGTTCCTGCTTGTTCGAACCTGATCCAGTGACACCGTCGCTGTCTGGGTTTTGCCACCGGGCTTTCCCGCTCACCATTCTTCCTGCCAACAGAAGCCCCGCACAACCCAGGACCTACACAATGCAGGCCACAGCGAGACCACTCAGCAGATGCACACAGAGGGTGTGCCTCTGTAGTGCCAAAGGCAAACTTGTCTGTGCCTGGACCACGCCCAGCACCACAACACCTGGCCCTCAAAGATACACGATCACTGAGCTCTACACCCTTGACCCCGGACGCTGTAACAAACACTGCCACCACGCCAACCCACGCTCCATGGAAGGACCTTTCACCTGCACCCACTGCCACTTCACCTGCCACAGCACACACACCAGCCACTGACAAGCCCCACCCGAACACACTACACACACCACCTGACTAACTCGCACGTGTGCTGCTCAACACATGCTCGCTATAAAAAGACACTATTGAACTTTGGGATCTCATATCCACCCTCACACCTGACGTCGTCTTCCTCAATGAGACCTGGCTCAAGCCCACTTCTGCACCTGCCCGACATTGCCGTTTCAAAATCTGAAGGATACAAGATCACCCACTGTGACCACATCAACAATCCTGGCAGTGGGATCACCATCACACACAAGGAATCCATCCAATAGACCACCACAAATGACAACATCACCCCAGCCATGGAACACCTCAACTTCCGACACCAAACAGACAGCACAACCACAATCAAGGGCACCCTCGTCTACCATCCTCCAGGACCACGTCCAGCCTTTTGCAACTTCATCATCAGCATTAACCCAACTCATCCATGACACCACACACACAGCAGGCCACACTCTAGACCCCCATCTTCACCTCCAGTGACCGCATCAGTGACCACATCAGGTACAGCCACACCATGGAACTCATCTGGAACGACCACTCCATTGTCCACTTCAACATCATGAGCTCACAGGCCTCCGTCCTTAGCCTGCCCAATGCCCCCACTGCAGCTGTGGCAAAATCTCAAAGGACACATGGATCAACACCCTCAACACCACCCAACCCATCCCCTCCAACATCCTGGACCAGAACGTCAGAAACTTCAACAATTGGATCACCAGCTGTGCCAACAGAGTCACTGCTAATTGGCAACAACTCCCACAGAAGGTCTACCAAGTAGCCTAGCTGGTACACTGAAGACCTCAGAACCACTAAACGACACAGTAAACAACTGGAAAGGAGCTGGCGCACCAACCTGGACACAACCAGGAAGACTGCCTTCAAGATAGCCCTCAATCTCTACCACAGACAGCAGAGTAGAAAAAGGTATTAGCCTCACGCATTGAATCAAGCTCTGATAACAGCAAAGAACATCCTCAACATCGTCAAAGAATTCTCTAACCCCTTAGAAGAAACAAAGAAACATTACCCCCTCATAGGAACTCTGCAACAACCTTGCAAACTTCTTCCACAACAAGATCGCCAATATCTACAGAAACGCCAAACCCCAGCCCAAGGCCACTGACTTCTTCAAGCAACACATTAAACCCGCTACCAGCACAGACATCTGACTAATCAAATGGAGCCAGCTCACCCCACAGGAAACCATCTCCATCATGAACTCTGTACACTTAGGGGCCCCAACCGACCCATGCCCTCTCCACGTCTTCAATCTAGGCAAAACCAGAATCAGTCACATACTCACCACCTTGTTCAACACCTCAATTGCAACGGCCACCTCCCCCAAGCACTGGAGACAAGCAGAAGTCAACGCCCTGCAAAGGAAACCATCGGAAGACCCCAATAAACTCAACAACTACCGACAAATCTCTCTGCTCCTGTTCCTGGCCAAAGTATTAGAAAAAGCTAACAACTCTCCTCACATCTGGAACAGAACCTTCTGCTAAACTCCTCCCAATCCTGATTCCCCAGCAACCACAGCACCAAGACAGCCTCATTGCGGCTACCGACGACATCTGAGCCTACTCGACCAAGGAGAGACTGTAACTCTGATCCTCCTAGCCCTCTAAGCAGCCTTTGATATGGTCTCCCACCACACACTCATCCCAAGGCTGCACAACATAGGTATCAAAGGAGCCGCTCTCAGATGGATTGCCTCTTTCCTCACCAGAAGAACACAAAAAATCCACCTTTCCCAATTCACCTCTGAACCCAAGGAAACATATATGACACCTATGGCCACCTTCGCCAAAACCTACGGACTCAACATCATATCTTACGGTGATGTCACACAACTTATCCTGTCCGAAGACACCACTAAGACCAACAGCCACAACTGCATGACAGATGTCGCCAACTGGATGAAGGACAACTGGTTGAAGCTCAACTAGGAGAAGACAGAGGTACTGGTTTTCAGATACAAAATCCTGGCGCATCCTGGTGGCTCTCAGAACTCAGACCTACTCCTACCCCACTGACCACGCTAAGAACCTAGGCATCATTCTGGACAACAAGCTAACCATGATGACTCAGGTCAACTCCATCTCCTTCTCCTGCTTCTTCATCCTCTTCATGCTTCGTAAAATATTCAAATGGTTACCCCCAAAGCTCAAGACGCACCATCACCCAGGCCTTCATTTCCAGCTGACTGGACTATGGCAACGCTCTCTACGCAGGGATTTGAAGCTCACCTCCTCCTCTGACTACAGACTATACAGCATGCTGCAACCAGACTCACCCTGGATCTCCCTAGATGAACCCACATCACCCCCTACCTCAGTGAACTCCACTGGCTCCCTGTACAGATGCCAGTTAAAACTCCTGACCCATGCATACAAGGCCCTACACAACTGTGGACCCGACTACTTGCACCACAACCTGAACTTCCATCAGTCCCCCAGACACCTCCACTCCAAGCCCCCTTCTCTAACCCCCACCCCTCGCATCTGACATAGCAGATGCAGATTTCGCTACTTCTCCTACCCAGCAGAGAAGACATGGAACAAGCTACCTTTTCATCTACGGATCTCCCCATCTCTTCAAGAGTTCCGAAAGTCCCTGAAGATCTGGCTATTCGGCTAATCAACTGGACCCTGCCAGCAGCTGGATATCGTCATGGGTGGCAGGTAGCACACTAAAAAGCTACTGATTGATTTGTTGATTGATTTTTTTCTACTTTTCGGTTTGAAATGTGTGGAAATGCAATTAGTCATATATATATATATATATATTCACTAAAAAAAACATAGGTTTCAGGGACGTTATAGTTAGTTGGACATTTGAGTCATATAAAACCAGAGAAATTCGCCTGTTATAGTTAGTTGAGCTAAACTCGTGCGCCCACAATGCACTGCTGATGATGTCACATATTACATCACTCATGACATGGTCAGTGACATCACTGATGAAATCAAATGACATCACTGATGACATCATCCAGTGAATGTATGTTTCTGTAAAGTTTAAATATTTTTCATATATATCTATGCCAAGGTGTATTGAAGAATGAATGCATTTACAAGTGCCGTGAAGGGATTATTTAGTAGGTGCGTGACTGACTGTGTAAGTGAGTGATTGAACATGTCTTACTGAATGCATGGGTTAGTGACTACACTGTGTGAAAGTCTGTATTAGTCTCGCAGTTGGTGTGTAAGCAACTGCATGGGTTGCTGAATAGCTACATGAGTATCTATGTGGGTTATTGATTTGTTGTCTGAGTATCTTTATGCGTCCCTGAGTGTCTGTATGGGTGGGTGGGGGGGTGTATGACTCTGCATAGATGTCTGAGTGGGTGATTCACTGGCTGTATGGATTCAAAAGCGCATCTGGGAAGGGCTGTATAGATGAGTTACTGTGTGTATGGGTGTGTTGGTGAGTGAATGAATGTCTCAGTGGTATATGTGTGGCTAACTACATATGTTTTAAGGCACTATATGTGAATGTTGGAGTATATAAATGACTATACACGAGAGTAAGTTATTTGAAGAGTTTGTGTATAAATGAGTGTCTGCTTGTATCAGTAATTGTATAAGACAGTAAATATGTGTTAGTATCTATATAAATAAGTGATATGGTGTGTCTATAAATAACAGACTTAGTGTGTATAACTGTATACATGAGTAAATGGATATGTGATTGATTCTTTGCATTACTGACTAGGTGTGTGAGTAACTCTATCGATGAGCGGCGGAGTGTGACTGCATGTATAGATGCATGAGTGCATATTATACTACTGTATTGATGAGTAACTACATGTATAAGTGACTGGATGTGTGTGTAGACCTAGGAAACAGTGAGTGATATGTAGTATATGGCATTGTTGTGTGTATAGTTTCAAAAATTGTAGTCTGCATTTTAGAATGGGTGTATCAGAGTTTATATTAGGGCATCAGTTTGTGCATCAGATTATCACATGGATGATGTCATCAGTGATGTCATTTGAGATGTCATCAGTGATGTCACTGACCATGTCATGAGTGATGTAATATGTGACATCATCAGCAGTGCATTGCGGGCGCGCGAGTTATAGTTAGCTCAACTAACTATAACAGGGGAATTTCTCTGGTTTTATACGAGTCAAATGTCCAACTAACTATAACGTCCCTGAAACCTATGTTTTTTTTAGTGAATTTCAAAGGTTTTTTAAATGCTAATTCCTAACTATAACGTCTGTAAAACCTATGTTTTTTTCAGTGAATTTTGAAGGTTTGTCAAATGTTAATTTCATATTTTAATGTTTATGAAACCTATATTTTTTCTGTTTTTTTTGTAATATTTTGGAACTCTATTGTACTTCTTTTTTTTTTAACTTTAAAAATTAAGTAATGTTTTATATCTTCCCCCAAAAATATGTGCATCTTTTTTTTTTTTAAATAAAACTGCACTCCCATACCGGTAGTGTACCAAGCTCCATCACCAAGCGAATCCTATCCGCCATATTGCTAAACTCGTAAAGGATACGCATTTCGTATCCGACGGATTCGTGGCACCGCGTCCCGCGTAACATCATATACATATGAGTTCGCGCCAGCTGCTACATAGGTATCCGAATGGTACGCAGTACCAAGCTACGCATTACGTCATGTACGTATGGGGTCGCGCCCGCTGCACGTTGCGTATGCGACGAGTGCACGCTGCCAGGCCCTGTGTTACATCATAGACGTATGGTGTCGCGCCAGGTACGCCATTCCCTCGTTTTCTTTTATGTCTCAAAACTATATCTAAATAACTTTAAACTGTATATGGGAGCAAAATATTTTAAACATTTATATATTTCTAACTGTAAGAAACTTATATTATGATAAATATATTTTTTCAAAATCTTGTTGGGTGTGGCCTCCTTGCGCCCTGGATGCGCGATTACCATGTGACCTTAAAAAAAGCATTTGATTAGTTCATAACATTTCCCATTGTAACAGTTGGAGGACTTAACAAAAAGGGGGGGACAAGTGGGCTTTAAAAGGTCCTACATACATGCCCATACGAATCAAAACAAGAAAGAGTATGTAGTTCCTAAAGAGAGTCGTGAGCAGGTAAGAGAGGCAAAGTGACTATTACTACGGGAGTAGTCCAACTGATATTACAAGGGGATAGGGGAATTCCCTTGTTTGGAACTAGGGCCCTCACACACCCAGCCAGCTAGGTGTCATGCTTCATCATTGGGCCTGCTCCTCGTCGGGTCGGCGCTGCAATACCCGACGGGCACCCAATGCGGGGCTCTTTGGCGGAGATCTTTTGTTCCACGCCGTATGGTGTAGTGGGGGTGAGGGGCCCAAAGTGAGTAAATGTGGTGAGTGCAGTGATTAAAAAAGGTAAGGGAATCCAATAAGAGACCTTTATTCAGATAGGTTCCCTGCCTCATTAAAATGAAGGTCGAGTGGCGTATATATGGCTGTGATAAATAAAATCATTTACGCTCTACTCGTATTTGTACAGGTCAACATGTTTCTTGCCTTGCTCGTCAGGAGGATCGAATGGCAATTCATCAGGACCAAGTGACATACATCTGCACATCAAGGAGAGGTGGAAGCACCTACCTCCCAACTAATCAAACTGTGGGAGAAGTGACCACAATGATGGAGGACGACCTACAATTGTAGGAGTCATACCTCAGCGGTTGCCGGCGGGTCATAGGACACCTATCATGTAGTGTCCTGATCAGAAATGGATCCTACTATGAGACCTACCCCACCGCCGGTGGCCATCTCGCTCCACCGGCGGTGGGGTAGGTCTCATAGTAGGATCTATACCTGCTCACGACTCTCTTTAGGAACTACATACTCTTTCTTGTTTTGAACAGTTGGAGGACCCCACCCATTTTAGTCATTCTCTCTACAGCGTTTGATGAGACACACCACTTCTGCTAAGAGAGCTTTTTTGAAAAGTTTTTTTGCTGTGTACACATATCTTCTACTACACACAACATGCAACGATCATCTTGATCAATATTCATGGTCTGTACATTAGCCTTCCACGTGTGATCGCCATGCATCTCAAACGTCACATCAAAAATCAAATGTGTGTTACACGATGCCCCTGGTGTGTGTGTGTGCACATTATTGTGCTGCCTTTCGGCCTGGGTATTGCTGGCCCGAAGGGGTATCATCAGCCAAGGGCAGAGTGCACATCCTAGATCACATGTGACAAACAGTAAACAGTAATGTGTACATTTGTATTGCTGTATTCTCTGTTGTCAGGATTTACCAGTATAGTAGTGTGTCATATGTGAGACTTTCAGATACACGTTTGGCATGCATTGCTTGACTATAATGAATGTTATCACTATTTATGACGTAGCCTCACTGCTGATCCTCCCTCCATCTGAGCACATTCATATGTGTGCGCTTCGCGATAGCAACACGTTCAATAATACCGCACACCATTGTCATGAGTGTCTGCACATATCCACAACCTTGACAACGACATGTGATGTTGGCCATTCAATGTTTTTGAACAACATCTCATTAGCGATAGTTGCCGCCCTCCCGGTACATGCTACATTAATGTAAATTGCGCATTCTGCAACATCAAAACTGCAACAGAAACACACATAAGTACACTTCCTGGCCAGGCAGGAACTGAACAACGCCCAGGTCCCCGGAACTATTATTCACACCCCTACGCTCGCCTGGCATACGCAAGCCCAGCCCACTTTGCGTACGTATAAATAGGATAACAACGACGCCACATGTCCCAGTTCTTCTACACTACCTCAGGTGATATGGCCGTATCCACCTCGCATATCACAATACGCAATAAAAAAAGGGATCCATAAGGCGTACACCATTGTCGCAATCAACACTACACCTGAATTGTTAACACTGCTGCCCGTCGTGTTTGAACACACAACAATGACAGCAGGTGAGCAGTGGGGCCTGGATGCACAGGGGCTGCAATTGAGCGCGATTCTGCGGGAGGGGTGGGGTGCATCAGCCTGGGTGCGCTGGCCCAAACAAGCGATATTGCCCTGCTTAATAATGTGTCGCTCTGACCTCATTCAGTCACATGTCTGTCTCATTTTAAGGACCTGCTGGACCATACTGTAGGCCTGAGCCAGCGGGCAGCGCTGCCCTACAGACACGTGTTGAGCACAGTGCTGCAGGAGGGGTGGGGTGCATCAGCCTCTGTGCAAAGGTCCGAACAATCGATGTTACCCTGCGTACCGATGTGATCTCTGACCTCATTCAGTTACATCTCTGTCTCGTTTTAAGGACCTGCTGGACCGTACTATAGGCCGTACTGTAGGCCTGAGCCAGCGGGCAGAGCTGCCCTACAGACACTGATTGCTAGTGTACATGCACACAGGTTTGCGCCACTGCATTACACACACACATTATACTTCTAGCATGCGCTCTGTTCCTTTGTATGTGAACATTGGCATAACATATAATTATTTAACCTTGTGTATTCTCGTGCACTCCAACTCCTCTTTGAACCATGATTACCAATAACAGTTCGAAGATCGTACTTCAAGAAGGAAGGATGCACTCAATAGGTGTTCTCTATTAAGCTTGAAATAAACCTTCATCTACCTCAAGATGTTTCCAACATTATATTTGTTCTCCCTTTTCAGACACTGGGTTAGTGGAGCCAAAATGGGCGGAGCGGGTGCTCACCCCGTGATGATGCTCTGGCCATTCTGATGCCTTCCACGTTGGTATCAAGACACCATCCCCGACCGGAGACCTGCTGGGCCACCCTGATTGCTGCACCCCGGAGTTGGAGCTCGCACCGGCACGTCCTTGGACACACCGGTTGTGGCAGGTGAGCAGTCAAGCCTTGGTGTGCAGGAGCTGCAATTGAGCACATAGCAGAGAAAGGGGCTGGGGTGCAGCAGCCTGGGTGCACAGGTGCAGGCAAGCGATGTTGCCATAGATAATAATGTTATCTCTGGCCTCATTCATATCTCTGTTTCATTTTAAGGGCTTGCTGGACCGCACTCTTTCTCGCGGACCCCAGCGTCCCAGACACACGGGTGATGGGAGGTGAACAGTGAGGGCTGGGTGCAGTAGGCCGGCGCTCTTTCTCCTCCTCCTCCTTCTGTTCTTTTCACTCTCCCTCCCCTTCTCCCTTCCACCCACTCGCTCTCTGTCCCATTCTCACTTTCCTACGTTCATTCTCACTACCTTTCTTTTTCTCATAGACATAGCACACATACTTATGTTTCGTTTTTGTCTTGCAGGTTTTGTACGCTGCTTCCGGAGGAGTCCCACCCACTTATTTCATGTTTTACTGTTGTTCTAATAAAGTTACATTCCCATTTATTTGTGTTGTGTTAATAAAAGTTAATTTGTTTTTACCAATAAATAACTGAGTGTATGGGTCTTTTTTTCTGACAACACTTATCTGTAGTTTATTGTGAAAATCGGCGGTTGATAGTAGGTTATAAGGGAAATTTTGTTTAATCTTCCGGTGCACCTACCAAATATAAACCAACAGACTATTATATAAATGAAACCTGGGTAATTGTACTACAGCAAGAGTTGTATGAGTGTATCACTTTATAACACCATGAGTACTGCCCGTGTGATTTCAGAACCAATAAGCCACTGCCTAGGGCCACCGAGGCTTCAAGGACTGGCAAGGCCCACCCTGCATATTTAAATAAAGCCCCGGAGGTGGGCGATCCCCGATCTTGAGTTGGCCTCGAAGCCCCCCGAATAATTCGTAAACAATACCCGGGGAGGTGTCGATCCCCTAGTCTGTGAAACGTCTCTGTGCCCTCCCGCGCCTAATTTACATGTGAAATTAAGCTCCCCAGTGCTGCAGAGACCCCGCAATATAATAATAGGAATGGCCCCGGAACATTATCCACCAGTGTGCTCATTTAAATGAACGGGTGAGACCCAGCTTCATTTTTTGTTCTCTCCATTTTTACCATCCGGTCCCGCTTTATTGAAACAATACGAGGTTTTCCTCCTCTCACTTCAACAAGGAAAAAAGAATTTACTATCACAAGGTGCAAGCAATGCTCCCGCCCTGTAATGGCAAACATAAATGTCCCGCGCTTGCACACCCTAGGACATTGTATGACCTGCGCCTGGGAGGTGGTGCTCCATAGGACCATGATGCTTTGTTTAATGCATAACTACAGAATTAGTATAAATGCATACTAACACTACTTGTACACGTGTGGTATAGGAACCAGAGTGTATTGAAGAGGCAGAGGAAGCCCAAAATCAAAAAATATAAATCCTACCAGAGGTAGGATCACATAGTTCGATCAGCCGATGACCCTGGGATGAGTAGAAACAGATTCACCAAGAAAACGGGTCTTCAGCACACCACCCTGGGATGAGTAGAAACAGATTCACCAAGAAAACGGGTTTTCAGCACAACGCAAGCAAGCGCAAAATCTTGGTGAGTGCTGCCTTCTTTTCACCTTCTCCCGCTCGTTGCCAAATTTATGTAGTGAACAGGAAGACAGCAGTGGATCCGATAAGTAGATTTATTGCAGGAAAAGAAGACAGCTTAAACAGCCACCAACAGGACCAGAAACCAAGGCATTCATCTTCTCCACCACCGTGTATAAACTCCCCAAGATCCCCCTCATGACAGCCCTACATTCTAACATTACATACTTACATTATAGTATCATTACACACTAACATTGTACTATGACTTACATTAAAATAGTACACATAGCATATCACTTTACAGCAATGAGCTCACGGTTTAATCCCCGAGTCTTCAGACCAGTAAGGGTGAGTAGTTCGCTTCCCACTCCCTGTATAGTATAAACGCATACTAACACTACTTACAGTTATACTACAGCAGCCAGTATGCTACAGCGCCCACAGCCCATCACTTTACAACAATCAGCTCGATTGGATCCCCGAGTCTTCACACCGGTAGGCGTATTACTTCGCTTCCCACTTCCGGTATAGTATAAACACACGGTAGAGCTCAGTAGTTCGCTTCCCACTCCCTGTATGGTATAAACGCCTACTAACACTACTTCCACACGTATCCTACAAACACCAGAGCACATCACTTTACAGCAATGACCTTCCGGTTTAGGCTCTAGGTTTCATACCCTACTGTACCACCATCTCATCTCAGCACCATGTTACTCTGAGCAACACCGCACTTTCAGACCGGTAGGTGTGACTACTTCGCTTCGTACTTCCCCACAGAGGTTACAGTGCTCCTATCCTCCTGTTTCCTACTCTTTTTACCCTTTCCCCCCCTTACTCGTTTCAATGGAATCACGAAATGGCGGCCAACACTTCCTAGTTGCAACCGCTCGCAGCGCTCACAACCAATAAGCAGCAAGCTTGTGCTCGTAACGCCTCAGCCAATCAGATGGCAGAATTCCCAAATATCGATATCTGTAAATTTCAATATTTCTCCAAAACTACTGAACGGATTAATACCAAATAAACAAAAGCGTGCTTTCTAGACCAAGACCCTTCTCCCTGCCAAATTTGGGGCAATTCCGTTCACCCGTTCGACCTGTAGCCTTGTCTAAAGTTTCCTATGGAAATTAACATGGAGAAAACACATTTTGAGACCCCCCTTTTTCTCAGCCCCCCTCTTGACAAATCACCCCCAAGCTTCCCACATAGGAGCTGATATGAACAAAGAATTAGTTTGGAAAATGTCATAAAGATTCATCAAACAACGCCAAAGTTATAAGAAAAACAGAAAATGTTCTTCCTATGGTAACTTGGTCCTAACTATAACTACCTACTGGCAACCGCCAGTAGGCAATACATATATATATATATTACATACTGGCGGTCGCCAGTAGGTAGTTATAGTTAGGACCACGTTTCCATAGGAAATCCGCAACATTCTATTTTGAATAACTTTGGCGCCGGTCGACGAATCCTCGCGAATTTTTCAAAATAGGTGGGGCGCTACGCTCCGCTCCTACCCTGAAAGTCTCGGGGAGATTCGTCAAGCGGGGGCTGAGATAAAAGGGGGGTCCCAAAACGCGTTTTTCCCATGCATTTTTCCATAGGACCTTTAGACAGGGCTACAGCCCGAACGACTGAACAGAATTTAATGAAATTTGGCAGAGAGGTAGTCCCCAGGTCAAGGAAGTGCCTTTTGTAGGTTTGGTGTAAATCTGTTCAGTAGATTCTGAGAAAATAGCCTTTAAATCAATATATATATCTGTGGCAGCTTACGGTGCGCTTACCGTGCGCTTACCGTAAGCTTACCGTACGCGTACGGTGGCGTGCGCGAGCGTGATTCTGATTGGCTCTTAGATCTTAGTAAACATTCGAATCGGTCGAAACCAGGAAGCGGCGGCCGCCATTTTCTCTCTCGCTTCCTGAGTTGGGCAGCAAAAACGAACCCCAAAAATGTGTAAAGAGGCAGTTTCATGAGATCCTAACCACCCTGCATTGATACAGGGGTCCCCAAACCACCCCCAAGCCCAAAAAAAAAAAATTGTTTTTTTCGGAAAATCGCCGATTACGCTTTTTTACGTACGGTAAAAAATTGTAAAAAAAAAAAAATTATCCACATTCTCCCCACCCCGTGTGCAAATGGTGCCCGAAGGGCACCATTTGTGTATGGCATAAAACATGTAAGAAGTTAACAAAGAATACATTTCACAAAGATGCGCAAAATATGTCTCCCATGTGCGCACGGTGCGTGAAGCGCATCGTTCGTACATGGTCCACCCCGCTTAACGTGGGCACACGGTGCGCGCAGCTCACCGCGTGACCACTGTGCGTGCACGGCACTAACTGCGTAAAGTGGGCGCGCGGTGCGCGAAGCGCACCGCGTGCTCACTGTGCGCGCACGGTGCGCGAAGCGCACCGTGCGCGCACGGAACGAACTGCGTTAACTGGGCGCGCACGCCACGAATGGCGTAAAGTAACTTAGCATTTAAAAAACCTTGCAAATTCACTGAAAAAACCATAGGTTTCACACATGTTATAGTTAGCTGGACATTTTACTGATAAAAAACCAATGAAATTCCCCCGTTATAGTTACTGCAGGCAACTATAACTCACGCAACCGCAATCTTCTGCTGATGACATATGTGTCTTTATGAAAAAAAAATATTTGTAATATATGTAAAGCTAAAATTTAATGGAAGAAGACATGGGCAAATAAGTGTCTAAATACAGTATTAGCATCAGCAGAGGATTGCGGTCGCGTGAGTTATAGTTGCCTGCAGTAACTATAACGGGGGAATTTCATTGGTTTTTTTATCAGTAAAATGTCCGGCTAACTATAACATGTGTGAAACCTATGGTTTTTTCAGTGAATATATATATATATATATATATATATATATATATATATATATATATATATATATATATATATATATATATATATATATTTATATGCCATTCAGGTATTATTTGAGTGCGTGGCCAGCCATCAGTAATAACATTACCAGTGCTGAGGTGTAGGTGGGCAGTGGCAGCTGTGGCTGGCCATGTTCATGCACCATAGACTGGGTGGGTTTCCTCATGACAGATACCAGTAAGACTAAGATTTGAGCCTATGGAGGGAGACAGTGATATGTGAACAAAGGGACAATGATGTAGTCCAAATGCACACTTGGTTTCAGTGAGTGGAAAACCAGACATTAAACCTGAAGGACAGGAACTAGAGGATGAAAGTGGTGGTGGTGGTTGGTAAAAGGGGCAGGACATGGTTGGTACAGACACCATTGATTTCCCAGCATGCCCTATGACATCTTCTAGAGCGCAAAGTCTGAGTTAGGATATTTGATGATAGAAATAACAGTAGTGGTTAAAATAGACCTTCTTGGTCAGGAGCTTCCCTTTTTTGTATTGCGAATTATGTCTCATCATATCTTTTCAGCCCCACAACACAGCCTCCTGAAAGGTGACACACTCCAAGTACACCAAATTACTGGAAGACCAACTGGTCTCTATGGATGAAATGCAAAAAAGAGAGAACCCAGCAGCATGACTATCACACCTACTACTTAATTTGAGGGGAAAAAGGAAAATGCATAGGTTCAAAGATTGCCATAGGAGCCTGCCACCATCACTGACTAATGACAAGTGTGCAGAGAAGCAAGGAACCTTATCTTGAGTCCTCGTTCTTCTCTTAATCTCACTCTTGAGGGTTGTCTTTCATAATTGCTTTCTCCCGTTGTCACTATTTTTCTATATATTTCTTCCTGCTTTTTTCTACTTGTTGTGACCTTAATTCTGTTAATTTGAGACAAAGTCTGACGATGTAAATTAAGGCAAAGTCCTAACAAATGAGTGCCGTTGCCCACCTTCTGCAAACAAAAAGCACAAATTAGGCACTACCCAGAATAAAGAACAACTCTCTGCTCACTTTATTGCTCCCCCAATAAAAAAATCAACTGAAGATATGACTCTCCAAATAAATTTCATCTATCCTAAACAGGGGCTTCCCTCTGTCTACCTACTCAAATCGCACTCAGATGAGAGTCACACTACAATTGTAACTTTGGTTCATGGTCTCATTCTTTTCCTTAACAGGCTGTACAGCACTTATTTCTCTCTAGCAAGCTTTCTCTGGTACAATTAGACACAGCTACAGCCAAAACGGATGAAAGGAATTACACCAAATTTGGAAGAAAGCTATATATTTAATTCTTTACCTTGAAAATATCATTTTTTTGTGATTTGTTGTAATTCTGTTCAGTAGTTTTGAGAAATTAAAGTTTAAAATGTATGTATATTTCACACCGCAGAGGATCCGCGGCTCCTACACATCTAAAGATAAGATCTGATCGGCTGCCACAAAATCAACTAAAATGTTGCCTCATCCATTTTGGGACTCTGAGACTCAGTCCCCTGTCCTGTAAAAAGATTTTTTTTAAACACATACGGGGGCAGGGTAGGGATATTGTGGCCCCACCGTGGCCTTCTGTGGCTAAGGTGCATTGTTTTCTAAGTGGTACCTTCGAAATAACAAAAATATGGCTGACTCCCACCTTTTTTAAAATAAATGCCCCCCCCCCCCCCGGAGTGGGCCAGGACATAGGGGGTAGGTGGAGTGTTTACTTTTGAGGAGGGACATGCACCCCCTCTCCCTGAGCTCCACAAATGTCCTGGGACCCCATCTCTAGGGGCCAAACTAATTTTTATGGGGCGAGGGTGTGCATCCCATCATCTGGGGTGATTTCATTTTTAATGGGGCAGGGTTGAGGGGCCCCTGTCCCCGAGCATTCCATTGGCCCTGGAAACTCCATTGCATGTGGATTAAAGAGAGACAATGTCCTGGAGACCCCCTCCCCGAGATACTGTCTTGTTCCATACCCGGCAAAGTGTAGCATGCAGTCTCCCTCCCCAAGGTTTAATTGGTCCTGGGGACTCCATCCCAGGTGCGGAATTCAATTAAAAAGTGGAAAGGGCTGTGTGGACCCCTCCCTGAGTCTCATTAAGCCTTGTGGAGCCCATCCCCAGGGCTAAATTCAATTAAAATATTGAAGGGGGCACAACAACCCCCTGAAAGCCCCAATAGGCGCAGATGACCTCATCTCCTGGGCCAACTTTGTTTAGTTAAAAAAGGGAAAGGGGCTCCAGGGCCCCTTCCCAAATCCTCATTAGAGCCTGGAACCCAATCCCCTGGGGCCAAATTCAACAAAATTTAGGATGGGACCACACGGCCCCCGTTTCTGAGCCTTCAAAGGTCCCAGAGGACCCCAATCCTGGGGCCAGATTTAATTTAAAAAGGGTAGGGGCCATGTGGCATCCTCCCCAGCCTTCAAAGGCCCTGGGGAACCCCTCGCCCAGGGCCGTACTTTATTTAAAAGTGGAGAGGGGGCCACGCAGTCACCCCTCCCCAAGTCCTTGGGCCCTGGGACTCCATTCCCAGTGGCCACTCTTTGTAATTGGTGGGGGCCCCGGTGCCCTTCCAGGGTATCCACCAACCAACATGTTGGAGGCAATGGTAGGTGCCACAGAGCCCCCACAGCCCCAGCATGCTCTCCACATAGTGCAGGAGCCGGCATTGCTCCCGAATGGAGTGAGCAGCTATCTATGCTTGTTCCTTCTTGGCAGGAGCAATATGTGTTCTGTTTCCCTGCCTGCAGAATTGTGGGCGAGGAAATAGAATAGAAGTCTGTCCCCAGCCAGCAGGATCATTTTTAAATCTCCCGTTGGCTGGGAGTAGACTTTCATTTTTGCTCCCATTTGGTGGGACATTTAAAAATGCTATCCCTCCGCTACCCTTCTCTATCCAAATAACTGAATAACATATCCACCACTCAAATTACTTTCATATTTCACTATACTAACTTTCAACACTAATCCTTTATGGGTCCTGGAGTAGCATGCTACTCACCAAAAAAGTGCTTCAACACCTCATCAGGGGTAACTAGCGCTATTTAAATGCAAACCTTTTCCCCTCTTGATCCCTCCCCTACCCTTCTCAATCCAAATAACTGACTAACATATCCATCACTCAAATTACTTTCATATTTCACTATACCAATTCACCACTAATACTTTATGGGTTACGGAGTATCGTGCTACTCACCAAAAAAGCGCTTCAACACCCCATCAGGGTTAACAAGCACTATATAAATGCAAACCTTTTTCCCTCTTCTATCCCTCCGCTATCCTTCTGAATCCAGATAACTTACTAACCTATCCACCACTCAAACTACTTTCATATTTCACTATAGTAATTCAACACTAATCCTTTATGGGTTCCGGAGTAGCGTGCCACTTGCCAAAAAAGTGCTTCGACGCCTCGTCAGGGGTAGTAAGTACTATATAAATGCAATTACAATACAATGCAATATATATATTGCCATGGGATCGTGCACATTTTGACATTTCTTTTACATTTTGGCCCCTGCCCCCTTATATCATTTGGTTTTTTTTAAAGTTCAGGTCAGGGGACTAAATCTCAGAGTCCTGCAATGGTTAAATAGGTGTAGTCACAATTCAATAGCACCACTGTCAACACTACAATAGGGTCTGAGTTTGATCCTTGCAAGATCATAGGATCATCATCATCAGCATCAGGACATAAAAATAACATGCCCGAGAGATAGGTTACAAAATTGCAAATAAACATAAACTGGTTTAATAGTCCAGAGAATTTAAGTTAAATTTGTCACACACTAATGCCTGAGTCTTTGAAGTCAAAATTGACTTTGATTTTTTGGTTTTTTTCCTTCCCACCCCTCTGCTTGATACTGATGTAAATAAATAATTTTAAACTGTCCACTGGACAACATATATAAGTTTCAACGCATTCCTATTGCATTTTTATGTTTATATGGTTTTTGTGAGGGACCACTGTTCCTTTATAAGTACAATGAACCCCTGGTCCCTCTACATCCTTGGGTTTCCCTTGTTATTTATAAACACAGAGGTCGGTGTATGTCATTACTGGTCTTTAATGCTTCTCTGCCTACGTTGACCCAAACGGCCTGCCCTTTTATCCAGATGCCAAATGACACACTTTCCTCTTCTCTGACGCCCCTGCTGGTCCACTGCAGATGCTGCTGTGCATAGCCATATCTCAGGTGTCCAGTCAATCTATTGATTACACGCCACACGTTCTGTGAATTCCCCCATCTACCATGTTAGGTGTTAGTGCGTTTTACATTCTGAGCAACATTAGCGGAAGAAGTCTAGGCTTACAAACAGCAGGTATCTAAAAATTACTGACATTACTTTGTGTCACACTGTAATTGTTATATTTTGTGGCTGTATAATGTGAACATCTGTCAAACCCATGGGCTCCTGGGACTCCCTATAGTGGATGTATTTGTATGAGGACAGAGCCTGCTTATTGCTGGTAGTCCAAGGCAGGTATCTGAGGACATCTACACTCAGTGAGGTGATAGTGGTGTTGTTTTGTTCTTGTGTCTTTCAAGGCTGCACTCCAAGGGGGACAAGCTCAACTTAAGAGACAACCAATGCATGGATGAAATGATCCTGGGCTATTTTATGGAGTAAACTCCAGTGGTAACATAGGAATCCCTGACTTCACCCCTCGCTGCATTGTCAAATATTAAGTGTATGGTCGTGTCCCACCTCACACCACCCGGTGTAGTCATGACGCCATGAAACATAAAGTATATATGCATATATGCATATATGTTCATGGGACACGGACAATAGCATTTTTGAATCCATGGTGGGTGGACAAGCCCTTTTTCTATCCAAGAAAGGGTGCAATTGCCTGCTGGTTCACTTGTGTAAAGTTCTACTTCCGTGTTTTGCACAGACCCTGAGCTGACATCTCCATGTGTATTTTGAGTGTGTGCTTGCGTACAGTGCCTGCTAGCAGGACTCAGTGTTGTTTGTGAATGCACGAATGCTTTAGCAAGTGGGATCATTTTATTTTTATTTCCCCTGGTTTAGAGATGGCTCAAGATGGAAGTGTTGATACTGCTTCCCCAGACAGTGGAACTGTGTTACCTGCATTACTAGGTTGGAGGGTGTAGCTCCAGACAATGAAGTGCAGAGGAAAGGAGACAGGCTGCTTTTAGAAATTCCATGTGACCTATCAAGCAGGGAATTGCTGGTTAGTCATTCTGAGCTCTGCCGTTCGGATGATGCAAATAGAGGAGAGGTTCCAGACTCATTTTGCTAGGATTAGGGAAGTTTCTAAGCAGGGCCTGGGCATTTTGTCTTTGCTTGAGTGACCAATCTATGAAGGCTGATACCAGTCACATTTATTGTGTTCATGTTATGTGTACTCTTACTTGGAGCCATAATCATAACTACCTTCTTTGAGAAAGTACGTCACACCTTGCCAGGAACTCTGCAACAAACTCAGCTCCTACTTCCATCAGAAGCTCAAGGCCCTCTACAACAACTTCAGTGAACAGACGCCGGACACCACCCCTCTCCCACCGATGAGCCTACCATCATGACCTGGAACACCCCCACCATCGAACACATCATCGCGACCATGAAGAAAACCCACTCTGGAGCTCCGACAGACCCTTGCCCACTGCACATCTTCCAGAGGGCCGCCGCCGCCATCGCACCCGAACTAGGATGGACCATCAACGCCTCCTTCAGAACCGGCACCTTCTCGGATGACTGGAAGCAGGTGGAAGTCAAACCCCTCCTCAAGAAACCCTCGGCCGACCCAACGGACCTGAAAAACTACCGGCCCATCTCCCTCCTCTCCTTCATGGCTAAAGTCACCAGGAGACTCGTAAACAGTCAACTGACCACTTTCATCGAAGAAAACTCCACCCTGGATGCCTCCCAGTCTGGATTCCGCAGCAACCACAGCACCGAGACCGCCCTGCTTACTGCCACCGATGACATCTGCATGCTACTCGACCAGGGACACACTGCGGCCGTCATCCTTCTGGACCTCTCCGCAGCTTTCGACACCGTCTCACACAGCACGCTCGCAGCCAGACTTCACGACACACGGATCCATGGAGCTGATCTCAACTGGATCCAATCCTTTCTCTCCGGCAGAACCCAGAGGATCAGACTCCCCCCTTCCTCTCTGAACCCACTGAGATTAACTGCAGAGTACCCCAAGGATCATCGCTCAGTCCCACGCTCTTCAACATCTACATGTCCCCTCTCACGGCCATCGTCAGACAGCATGGGCTCAGGATTGTATCTTACGCCGACAACACCCAGCTTATCCTCTCGCTCACGACGAATCCCGAGAACACCAGACTCTGCTTCCAGGAAGGAATGAAGGACGTCGCTGCCTGGATGAAGGACGGCTGCCTGAAGCTCAACTCTGAGAAAACCGAGGTCCTCATCCTCGGACCCTCCACCTCCACCTCCACCTGGGACAACACCTGGTGGCCCTCTGCCTTGGGGAGTCCTCCCACCCCTACTGACCACGCACGAAACCTCAGCATCATCCTCGACTCCATGACCCGCCAGATCAACGCCGTCGCTTCCACCAGCTTCAACTGCCTGCGCATCCTCCGCAAAACCTTCAAATGGATCCCCCGAATGCAGAAGGGCCATCACCCACGTACTCATGACCAGCAGACTTGACTACGGCAACGGCCTCTATGCTGGAATCAACAGAACTCTCCTACACAAACTCCAAACCATCCAGAACTCCGCAGCCAGACTCATCCTCAGGACTCCGCGGTATGAACACATGACCCAACACCTACACGACCTCCACTGGCTCCCGGTCGAGAAGAGGGTTACCTTCAAGCCCCTCACCCATGCCTACAAATCCCTCCACAACATAGGACCCGAATACCTCAATGATAGAGTCTCCTTCCACGTGCCCAGGAGGAACCTCCGTTTCGCCGACCTCTCCCTGTCAGAGATCCCCCGCATCCGCAGAACAAGAGCAGGCGGGAGAGCCTTCTCCTACATTGCAGCCAAGACCTAGAACGAGCTCCCAGTGAACATCAGATGCTTCCCGACGCTGCACAGCTTCAGGAAAGCCCTCAAGACCTGGCTCTTCAACTGATCCTGAGCTGCACACCGCCCCCCCCCCCCCCCCAGCGCCTTAAGACCCCCATGGGTGAGTAGCGCCCCTGATTGATTGATTGATTGATTGATTGATTGATTGAGAGCTTTCATGTTATACAAAGAAAGTCTGTACCACAGAAAGATGAGGAAATTGTCGAAAGTTAGACAGTTGACCCACATCCCCTGTCTGGAAACCATGCACAAAAGTGGGACCCAAACCTTCCCATTTTGTTCCACCAGTTTCAAGCTGTTTCACTGACCATGGGAGTCTGGGAGCCTGCCTGTCTAATGAGAAGTGAACACTGCATTCAAATGGGCTATCTGACTAGGAAAGAGAAGACCAGTCACTGAATCTGGAAAAGAAGTGGCCCAGAAGAAACAGATTGCTGATGGAGTGTGTCAAAAGCAGATCTACATGAACCCGAGGGTCTTCTGACCTCCCTGCTCAATCAAGAAGCAAAGTTTGTAAGCAATGAGCCACCAAAGCATTCTCTCTAGTGACCATTGCATTAGAAGATGGAGGACCTGTCTTGCTCTGCCATCGCCAAAGATCTCACTCCAGCACCGCAGACAGAACGGTAAGGATTCCCCACGGCATGATCTGCCAACACTGTCTGATATGCCTTTTCCGATGCACTTCAGGCTCACGAAGGGAGGGGAGACTGCCAAAATGAGCTCCAGTGATCACAAGCACAGCCTTTGATGACATTTTGAACTATAACTGCTATCCACACACAAGAACTGCAAGTAAAGGATTAAAGACTGACCCAAGGGGCACATATTATAGGAAATCTGGTGCTCCACTTTCCCATAGTGATCCTGCATCTGCACCTAAGTGTAAGACCTTTTGTTTCTTTTTGTAGTGAAGCCCATAGATCCCGCAATTTGCATCCCAGTGGTACTGCTTCTTCTTTATATACGGTATTACATTTTGGAATGATAAAAGTATTTCTCTTTCCTTAAGAGGAAAACACTGGGGTGGGAATTTGCTAATTGTGCCTATTATCAGATTGCTTGAGTTCCGAGTTTCTGCCCCTCATACCTTCTTGAGATGCCTTGGACTTCCCGCCCTCACTACCCTGATAGTCAAGTACAGTTGGGGTATACTTTACCCTGGTTGCAGCACCACTGGATGATGGACACCAGGACACCAGTAGCAAACAGTCCCATCCACAATGCTTGTGGTCCAGTAACTCCTGCTTTCCCTGTAGCCCCAGAATGGGTTCTGACATTAAGTGAAACAAGAAGAGGCTGTGCTTGTTGAGGCAGATACAGGTCTCAGGGTGAGAGATTGGAGGGAGAGGGAAGCCGATAGTGGGAGGCATTTAAAGAGTGGTGGCAAGAGGTAAAGAAGAAGTTGAGAGAAGTCAGCATTGGGGTAAGGATCTTTGTTTCATGAAGAGTTGCTATATAAAAACATAAAATTAACTTTAATAATTATTTTCCTTTAAGAAAATTGTACTAACTCTTCTTAGTTGTTTATTCATGAAGAAGGACAAAGAGGCACAAAATATATTGGGTTTATTCAGAAACAGATTTGACCAACAACATCAACCAAATTTTACTAAACTAGGAGTCCATCTCAGACTTTACCCTTACCTAGCTAATTCAGTCACCAACAGTATTGAGTGCATCTTGTTCCGGTCTCTCATTTTTCTATTCTTCCTCTTCCTCTTTAAAAAGTGCTTGACCCATTCAAACAAACAGAGATTAAATCCATCATATAAAAAGCTCTCCTCAGACCAATTGCCTTCACCAACTACAACACAACATCCAACATCCCATTCCTGACTATAGTCCTTGAATCTAACATGTTCAACCAAATAACACATCACCTACAATCCCACTCATGCTTAGAATCAGCCCAAGTTTGATACTATTCTTATCTTTTTTTGTTTTTGTTTTGTTTTTTATTAGAACAGGAAAATAAACAAACAAAAGCAATCAAACAGAATACATGTTATTACAGAATAAATAGCAAGAGACACTGATAGCATTCATCCAGTTGATAACATCCCTAGATTCTGTGGAAAATAAATACCCTATTTCTCAGTAGCCTATATTAACCAATGATCCGTGCTTATATTTACTCCCCAGTAGTCCTCCACACATACATGTATCTATATATGATTATTCCTGTATAATCAAATGGCTTCGCTCTACAATAACTACATCAAATTAGCGTATAATTTGTTTACATTACATATAAGACTAGCAGCAAAAGAAGAGATTTAATATCTATAAAATGAGTATCCCAGCCAGGCATTTAGATCAAAGCCTATAGAAAGTGCACTGTGCAACGTGCTGGTATTCTAACCAATAAAAAAGCGTATTCAAAGTGCGTTGTGCTGGTAGCAGCGCTATTTTACAATAAAGTGCTGGCTTTAACCGATATCAGAACAATACCTTCATCAAATCGCACCAATCAATATCAAGGGCTTTTGAAGGTGCACATATGATAGCCAGCATCGGCTGATAAGATGAAATACAAGAATTGATTCTGAAAAAACACTGGCCTCTCATAATCTCCTTTCCTCCGTGACACGATAGGTAGAGAAGTTCTGCCAGATAGCTCTAAATCTTACAGTAGCTCCTACCAGTTTAGCATATGCCTCCTCAAATCTAAATGTCCTGTGCATTTTATTAAGCCAATCAGCAATGGTAGGTAGCTTATCCGTTCTCAAATTTTGCAGGACGAGAGACCTAGTGACCGCTATGGAGATTAATATAAAATACTGTTGATATTTTGATAACCATTTCACCTCCCCCGAGGAACCAAATGAAGCCAACATAGATGATGGATTGATTATCGCAGACATACATAGAGAGATCCTGGTGAAAACATCTTCACAGAATTGCAGTAAGTTGTTAAATTCATAAAATATGTGCACCCATCCTCCATCTCCCTGTTTATTACATCTAAATCATTGGTTCGAGTTTGTTGGATACATCTTATGCAATCTCAGAGGGGTTTAATATGCCAACCACCTAGATAAAAAAATCATTCTCTTAAAATTAGCGCCTCTGAGTTCTCTATTCGCTAGCTCACTAAGCTGTTGCCATTCTTTCGTATTAAATTTACACCCTATCTCCACATACATTTTCTGGAGTTCTTTTTTCAAAATCTCTTCGGTATGAGCCTTTTGATGTAATAAGCGATACCAGCATCCTACCCCCACCATTTTATTTGCCATTTGCCTTGTGATTTGACATGTTGCCTCACCCATCATAGTATAATTATTTTTGAGAAAATTAACTAGCTGAAGAAATCTCAGGGCGAGGGATGTGGTCAATGTACGGCATTGCAATCGGACCATTTCCCAAGTAATTAGCGTCTCTTGATTATAAAAATCCCCGAGCTGATCGTAACCTAGTTCTTGCCATGCTTGGTAGACTCCACTGGGTAATATAAGACCTCCTACTGCACACTGTCTTGAATGGGGGTATAGGCATGAAATGCAGGAATATCTTGTGATTTAAAAAAAGCTGGATTCTTTCTGCTAGTGTCAGTACCACCTTATATCTGGTCTTCTTAGGAAGTTTCGCTAATCGTAGAAAAATGGGAAGTTTGATAGAACTTTCCTTCAGCATATGTATTAACAAAAA
Source organism: Triturus cristatus (assembly GCF_964204655.1). Lineage (NCBI taxonomy): Eukaryota > Metazoa > Chordata > Amphibia > Caudata > Salamandridae > Triturus > Triturus cristatus. Next base: position 657,295,695 of record NC_140586.1, read on the forward strand.
ATTGTCAAAAACTGAATTTTGGCCGCCTAATTATGAAAGTAAGTTAGCTATTTTCCTTTTAGAAAATTGTACTAACTCTTCTTAGTTGTTTACTCATGAAGAAGGACAAAGAGGCACAAAATATATTGGGTTTATTCAGAAACAGATTTGACCAACAACATCAACCAAATTTTACTAAACTAGGAGTCCATCTCAGACTTTACCCTTACCTAGCTAATTCAGTCACCAACAGTATTGAGTGCATCTTGTTCCGGTCTCTCTTTTTTCTATTCTTCCTCTCCCTCTTTAAAACGTGCCTGAACCATTCAGAGAAGCAGAGATTAAATCCATCATATAAAAAGCTCTCCTCTTGCCAATTGCCTTCACCAGCTACAACACAATATCCAACATCCCATTCCTCACAGTAGTCCTTGAATCTAACATGTTCAACCAAATAACACATCACCTACAACCCCACTCATGCTTAGAATCAGCCCAAGTTTGATTCTATTCTTATCAATGAGAAATGAGAGAAACCCAATAATACTAAGATCAATATGGTAGCACCTAATCTAAAAGTCACTTCAGGTGATGATATCATCCTACTGGCAGCCTTTGACACAGTGACCAATCAGGCCATTCACAACTGACAGAGAAGTTTAGTTAGTCAGCACTGCACTTGCTGTATTTTCCTCCTTTTTTAGAGAGAGCTTATACTATAAACATGCCACCATATCTCCTTGGAAGCAGTCCACAAACTTGCTGCACTCCTCAGGGCTCCACACTGTTCCCACTGCTGTTTAAGAACTCCATGACACCACTCACCCCCCTAATCCACCCAGGAGCATTGCAATTGTGAGGATGACTTGACTCAAAAATAATCTCGAAATTGTTCAGGGAACCAAATCTTTAACAACCGTGTGCTCCATGGCTACTTCCATAAGATTAGCTGTTGGATGACCCTAGTGCAAACAAAATAGTCTTTTAGGGTACTCTTCACAATGTTGCTTATTATTTTAGCAGTCTAGCATGCTGAGACTCTTAACAAAAAGGAGATATTCCCAGTGAACTAGGGTGCATACAATTATAAGTTATTGTACAAGAGTAAATCTACACATGTAAAGTTACTCTTGAGTGGCTTGACTACTTTTGGCTATTTACCATGTATGAGTGTAAAGTTAATAAAAAGTGTGGATTTAATTGTGCCAACCGAAATAGGAAGCAGAGTCATTAAAAATGGTAAATACTACTGTAAAGTTAATATTAGTAGTGAGCTAATGATCATGTTTTACATTCCTCACACTTGGCAAGTTCCTCTGCAGTCGAGGCAGAGATCTCTTAATGGTAAAGTATACAGGGAAATAATAGAAATGTATTAAAGTTTTAAAAATATTAAAAAATGTTTGTCTGTTGAAATTAATACAAGTTTATTAAAGTTTTAAAAATAATAAAAAAATATTTGTCTGTTTAATGTTAATGTTAAATAATTTTAGATATGTATTTTAAATGTAAAACACTTTTTAATGGTGCTGCAATAATAACTACATTTTACATAAACCTTTAAATATATTTAATTATACTAAATTAAAATTGTTCTTAAAATATTTTTTAAAGGATTAAACTCACATAAATATTTAGGTGCCGATTCCGATCCTGGAAAAACCGGGTACGAACCGTCGGTCGGAGTGTTTTCTCCGTCCGACTCGTACCCGGGAAAAAAACATTACAAACATGCAAGTACGATTCGCACGGAAACACCATTTCCGTACGAACCGTAAAAAACACCGACCGACGAAAATATCCATACAAATGTGATCCGGGAAAGCGCCGATGTGACGTCGGGACGCATGCAGCCTGCGTTTCACGAACCAGGAAGTACGATTCGCACCCACAGTAGTCCGGACAGCAATATTTTTACGGCACCCAAAAAGTGCCGGGAAAGCGAAGTACGCCGCGAAACGACCAGATTAGGGGGCCCGGTACGCGCCGTACCCCCCCCAGCCGCCGTGAGTACGTGCCAAACCCCCCCAGCCCCTGTGAGTACGCGCTGAACCCCCACCCGTGTATGTACACCAGTGTACGTATGCACCGTACCCCCACCCGTGTATGTACACCAGTGTACGTGCGGACCGTACCCCCACCCGTGTATGTACGGCGCGAACCCCCAGCGCGTAGTGCTGGGGGTTCGCGCCGTACATACACGGGTGGGGGTACGGTCCGCACGTACACTGGTGTACATACACGGGTTGGGGTACGGTCCGCACGTACACTGGTGTACATACATGGGTGGGGGTACGGTCCGTACGTACACTGGTGTACATACACGGGTGGGGGTACGGTCCGCACGTACACTGGTGTACATACACGGGTTGGGGTACGGTCCGCACGAACACTGGTGAACATACACGGGTGGGGGTACGGTCCGAATGTACACTGGTGTACATACACGGGTGGGGGTACGGTCCGCACGTACACTGGTGAACATACACGGGTGGGGGTTTGGCGTGTACTCACGGGGGCTGGGGGGGGTTCGGCACGTACTCACGGGGGCTGGGGGGGGTTTGGCGCATACTCATGGGAGCTGGGGGGGTTCGGCGCGTACTCACAGGGGCTGGTGGGGGGTTCGGCGCGTATGCGGGCACATGTCTCCATGGTTGCTATGGGAGTTCGGTCCGTATGGTGCATTTTCCATACGGTTGTAACATCGGACGCACGGGACGGATCGTACTTGCGCGCTCGGACTTCACTTTTCACATTTGTACGTAAAATCGTCCGGGGATGTGTCGGACACTTTTTCCGACCCGAGGACGTGTGGGGAAATTTTCCCAATGCGATTCGTATGGACTTTTTCCCATACGAATCGTACTTGGCAGTTTGTACGCTACTTGTACGATTCGTACGGTAAAAAGACCGGATACGAGTCGTACGGGGAAAATTTTTCCAGGATCCGAATTGGCACCTAAATATGTATTAAACGTTACAAAATGTTATGTATAGAATTATTTAATGTATTGTTCTAAAACATAAATTTGCACTGACTTTTAAATTGGAAAAATAATTACATTACTGTATAATGAAATAATATTTATAATTTCTATTTATTAGCATTAAATTAAAAATTAAAAAGAATTTGTTTAATTTGCATTCTTTCTTATTAGGTTTTTATTTGAAGTCTCTACCTCCATTATTTTGTATGGGAGGGTGTTTCATTAACTGTGAGTAGCCAAGGGTGGTGCTCGACTTACTCTAGGTCTGAGCAGGTGTATGCTTTGTACTGTATTGGGTCCTTTTTGGTTGTAGTCACCTTAGAAGTGCAGTTTAAGAATATCAATGGCCTTACTCTTTTGTTTGTGGGTGTATGTCTCTCCCAAAACCCCTCCCTAGCCAACCCTTAACCCCTCCTTACTCCCGCTTATTTCATGATTTTTGAGTGAGTGCATTTTGGGTTGTTTTGCAGTTGTGAGTGTGAGTGCATCACTGGATGCCCTGAATCATTATTATGAAGTGTGTGGCCAGTGAGTGGAATACTTTTTGTGAGGTTCATGTACTGGTTGATAGGGTTGTTGCGTTGCAGAACTCTTTGGAAAAGGTGCTTCTTGAGGAGGGTGGCTGTAGTGAGATTTGTTTTGCACTGTTAATTGCTAATTTGTAATATCTGTTATGTTATGTTGATTTGCATTGCACACTAATCACCTGAGAGAGTATCCAGGCACTTGGGCAAGGTGTGTAGGTGCGTGGTCCCAAGTGCTTATATGAAAAGCCAGGTCATCAGCATCTTATGAAACTCAACCAGTAAGTGATGAGGATTCTCTGCTGTGTTGAGGGAGGTCATTCCATGTCTTAGGTGCGATGTAGGGGAATGAGTGACCTCCAGTTTAGCTTTTGCGGATAAGGGGCGTGTATGCGAGTGAGAGTGAGGCAGAGCGTAGGTGTCTGGTGGGATAGTAAAAGTATATGTATGGGTATTCTAGTCCTGTGTTTTGTAGGGCTTTGTATGTGTGCCTGAGAAGTTTGAATTAGCTGCGCTTGTGAATGGGAAGCCGGTAAAGCATCCTGAGGTGCAGTGAGGCGTGGGAGGTTGAGTATGATTCTTGTGGCTAGGTGCTGGGTGATCTGGAGTCTTTGTAGGAGTTGTTTGGAGATTCTGGCATAGAGATTGTTGCAGTATTCCAGCCTGCTGGTGATAAGTTGTCATTGAAAATTCAATATGTCCTGGTACTTGGGGGAAGCACTTTATTTCCTTTCAAACAGCCAGATTTTCATTTCAAGGGCAGAAAAGTATACCAGGACACCATCGAAGATATGAGCTAGAACTATTCAATTATCAGAGTTTATTTAGAATCATGAATGGAACGAAAAAGAAGTTCATTTTGCACAGCCAACACGTGTTCCGCCCCCTAAAAACCCGTAAGCCTAGGGCTTTCTCAAGGCTGTAGCATTGATTTTTAAAATGTTTGTATTTTATTTTACAGAGTTTTATATAGCACAAACTTGAACCGAAGGTATAGAGTATCAGAGTGCTTTACATAGTACCAGTTGTGTTACATGAGGGCACATTCATTTTTCTTTTGTTAGGCACGGGGAGATTAAGTGATTTGCCCAGAATCACAGGATGTTCAGGGTCTTTGCTGAGACTCGAACCCAGTTCCCCAGATTCGAGATTGACCACCCTAGCCATTAAGCCAACTCCTCTCTTGATAATACCAATTCACCATGATATTATTTATGCAAAAACAAAATAGACATCAAATGAAATGTAAATATCATGACCAGTATATGCAAGACAATTTTCAAGTCAAATGAGTGGTTTTATGTATACACTAGCAGTATTACATATAATACCGTTCATTTCCAAGTTCAAGACAAAGGAAAAGATAAATGGGAAGATAAAACAAGGAAGAAAGGAGGAAGATGGGAAAAAACAATGAATATATATAATTCATTATCAAAATCATATAGAGTAGCATGTACCCAGAAGAGAGAAGAAAAATATCAAGTATTACATATATTTTGACCATCCATATCATAATAGCACCATTTTGACACAATCATAACATTTCCGACATCATAGTCATAACCTGTGACAATTAGACACCACAAAGCAAAATCACCATTAGTGAAATACAAAAAGGTGATCATATACATACGTTCATATCAAGGTTCAATTGCACACAGCAATCATAGTCTCATGTAAGGAAAAAGCGAAACACATAAGCAGTTCCCAAAAGTTATTCATAACCACTTCTTCATATCACTGTCTTTAGAATTGGGTGGGACAAGAGGAGGGAGTGAATGACCCTACCATGACCATGGGTCCTAATTATTCATCCTGGTTGTGAATTATTCAACCCAGTTTTGGGTTCTGTGTGGTTAGAATTATGCTCTCACCGGAAACCCTATCGAGATTAGTTGGGGACTTTGAAGAGAGTGATGTGCATGTGTGTATAATTGGAGAGGAAATTATTTCTGAAGATCAGTGGCACCTTGAATTATCCTCTGATCATGTGCTCACTGAAGTTCAGACTCTCATGCATAAAGGATGGCACTAAAAAAAACTAGCATCTGAGGAGGCTACTAAGTTCTGGGGTTTGACGGATGAGTTGGCTGTTTGTAATGGGGTCTTACTTCGTGGGACAAGGTTGGTTCCTCCCCTCAAACTTCGCAGGTTCTTGATTGATCTGGCTCACAATTCTCATTTTGGGATGTCCAAAACCAAGGAGAGACTTAGCTCCTCTTATTGGTGGCCAGGCATGGAGTTCAGGTTGAAAGAATAGTGAGAGACTGCCTGGCGTGTGCTTCGTGCGAAAAGTCCAAGCTTGTGAGAATGTAACCCATGTTAGTCAGGGAGTTGCCCAGTAGACCGTGGAAAGAAGTAGCCTTGGATATCCTTGCTCCCATTCACTCCATTGGACAGCAGATGTTCATTTTGGTACTCATAGATATGTTTTCTAGATGGCCTGAAATACACTTCACGACTGGCGTTACAACTGTAAATGTGATAGCGTTCTTGGAAAATCTCATGTCTAGAGAAGGCTACCCTGACCCCATTCTTACGGATAATGGGGTCCAACTGGCCTCAAAAGAAATGGAGGCTGTCTTAAAAAATCGAGGGTTCAGGCACAAGAGATGCTCCCTTTATCATCTTGAAACCAACGGTATGGTGGAAAGGTTCAACAGAGTATTGAAGGAAACCATCTCTTTAGCTAACACCTCTGGTCTCAATTGGAAGAAGGAGGTCTAAAAAAAATAGAGACCTATAGGTTGACCCCTCTTAGTACAACGGGAAAGTCACCTTTTGTTCTTTTCGGAGGCAGGTCTCCTTTTACAATGGTTGAGCCTTCATGGATGAGAAATTTAGAAGAGTCTGTCACTGTAACAACTGTGCCAATGTCTGAGAATGTATGCCCCGACTGGCGCAAGAGGGAAGTAGCTAAAAGTCTTGCGAGAAAATCCTATTTGACTCTAAGAAATCCACCAAGGATACTGTAATTACTGTAGGTGACATGGTTGTCATCAAACAACCTGGTTTTCGTGTCAAGTTTTCTAAGCCTATTCGTGTCATTAAAGTGTTCAAGAACGCTGTTAGGACTCAAGATCACCGAATTTGGAATTTAGGTAGGGTCGCACTCTACAAAGGGCCGGTGTGCCTTACTAATTTCTCTGAAGAAAAAAATGCTGATCCTGCTCCCATCGTGTCTCCACGTTCCTCCTCTAGGGTGGGCAAGAGACCAAACTATTTAAAAGATTATGCACTGTAGAGTTTAATGTGAAGATCTTTGTACGACAACTTGGTAGTGCAATGTCTTTCGGATTCATTATTTTACTTCAACAATTTCTTCTTTTTTTCTCTCTCTCCTCCTTCTTCTCCCCTTGTCTCCCCCATCGCTTTTCTTATGTTTCCTCGTTTTTTTTGCTGTATTAACGGGGGAAGATGTGTGACATCTGGGCTTACTGCTTCTGATGCCATGGTAACCTAAGAATATACTCTGAGTGTTGGTATCCTAGGTACATGGAATGTGTTGATTCAAATGTACCAAGGAGATGTTTGTATCCACTGGCTGGGACCTGGATGGGTACTTCTTACTAAAGAATAAACCTGAATATCTACCCTTTTAACCTGCCTTTCGTGATCCTTTCAGCTGTAACCCAGGATCTTACAGTTGGTAGTGCGCAGCTAGTTGTAAACGTGACTTTTACCCTACTCTGAGTGAGCGGGATTCCTACAACATCGTAACCTAAGTCCAGTCTGAGCTAATATTATTGACAAGGACCCATCAATTGACCGTCAGGAATAATTGCCAACTGAGGGTAGTGCGTAACTAGTTGTAAAAGTGCAATTTTTCCAAATCTGGGAGAGAGGAATTCTTACCGTCTTATCGTTTTGTATGTAAATAGTAAAGTAGTATCTGGTTCTGAAAATAAATATATTTGAACGTTTTTGAAGATTTTTTAGAGAAAATATTCTTGGTTTTATTAGCAAATAAATGCAGGAGGCATCGACTGCAAGTTATTTACAACTGAGTGTATAAGATGTGGTGGCTCCGTACCTGTAACTAAGCGATTGGAGGTTAAAGGCCCATCCTTATTCAAACCTGTGGAAAGTTCTGGAGAAGAAAGTTTTTAACGGTTATCATCAAGGTTGTGGTCTGTGAAAGAAAAATTACCTAACTGCATAAGTATATTCTTACATAACTGTCTTGGTACGAACAGTCTCTGTCAGTCGGCCTGGGCAGGAGATTCAGTGTAGCAACAAAGGTTAATAGGCTGTGTACAGAACTAAATACCTATTTGTAACCGAAAGCTTCCGGGTCTGGTAGGCTCCGGTGCGAAGAGAGAGTGCGCCATCTTTGAGTGATACGTGTTACAATCATTATGGATCGGAAAGTTACTCGAAAGATAATTAGGTAGGGTAGTGAAAGAAAAAAAGGGGGGAACAGAGTAATAGGAGAAGAGAAAGAAAAAGATCGACACCTCTATGTTAGGTTTAGGCACTAAACTTGTTTAAATATCACTTTGATAGTGCTTCCAGTATGTACCTGAGGTGTTAGTTATTCTTTGATCAGATGATACCAGTTGGTTCAAGATCTCAACGTGAAAATAGAGCATCATCTATGAATGGTACATTCAATAACCTTGAACTAAGTAATTTTACTGCTTCTCTGAAATCACCCAAACAATGCATATGTAAGGTCAAATAAGAAAACAGAGAGGCTAAAGAACGAAGCTTAATCATACCTAAGTGTATCCGATATCGTAATGTTAGTATACAGGGCAGAACTTGATCATACATAATCAACAATGATCCAGGCTAGTCTATCATTATAGCTCATACATTCAACTAGGCAAGTTTCTCTGAGGACAGTATGCAGGGCTCATATTATTTTATTATGAACCTGGCAACCCTTGAATGGGTTAAGTTCTGTCCTTTGAGAGGAGAGATTAAGTAAATTGTAAAAAGTTTATACATTTTCCAGTAAATACATAGGGGTCGATTATGATCCCGTTCGGAAGGGCACCGAATTGGATTTGCCGAATCCAATTTAGAGCCCCTGTTAACGACCGAATCGTACCCAATTACAAATGACTGATTACGATGCCGGGAAGCCATGCAGGCTGTCCGAATCGGTTCCGAAAGTCATTCATACAGGTCAAGCCTTTCGGAACCGATTCGTACAGCTCTATGGACTCGGTTTCTGAGTAAGCGATTACGATGACCTATTTGGACAGCCGTTCCAAACTGATTTGCCCGGAACAAAACGGCTGTCGGAATCTTTCTTTGGGGGCCCGTAGCAGGCCCCCCTTCACCCGTGGACTTGCAAATTGGGCCCGTGGAGGTAGCCATGGGTCCCCCTTTTCAGACCATGCCTGCCTCAGGGTGCATGATTTTTCCCAGCCACTCCTTTTTTTCCATGGGAGCCTGTGTTCTCGTGCGGAACAAAGGCTCACATTGAAGTCAATGGGAGTCCGACAAAATCGTATCTGGAAGCATCGGGATGCATCCAAATCGCTCAGTCGGACTCCCCCGATCCATGTTGTCGGGAAAGCATTCCGGTACCAATTCGGTCGTAATGCTTTCCGGACGAGATCGTAACTGGCCCCATAGTCTTTTGACGAGAAACACTGCTTGATAGATTGGTGAATGGCTTTTATATTGTCCGTGATAAATGCGTTTTTTAGATATTTCCTCCTTAGAGCGAGAAAACACGGCATAAACAAATAATCTGCGGATTTCAAGCCCCCTCAAATTGAAATATTTGTCCACACATTAAATGGAATCTTAAGTATTTTCATTTAATGCTAGCATTTCTTAACCTGATAGAATTTAATTGTGAAAAACACCCAGGAAAGAAAGCAAGCCAATTTCGAGTGAGGCAGTATTAGAAAACCGTCTGAAAACTGGATCTTCAACTACCTGACTCATGTTTTACCCCACTTCTAGAGATGGGAGTTCCACTCAGTTCTGACACCAGATTTTTAGTCTGTTATGCCTTTAGAAACAATCTGCTTGTGGTCCAGGTAGCAGAGGATCACTACCTCCAAGGAATCAAAAGGCCCACTTTATACAGGGGAAGTCTTCCAGTGCTGCATTGTCCCAATAATGACTGCCATGCAAGGCATGGTGGTCGCAAGCAGGAAAAAAGCAAAAATGGCCCACACACGCTGGAAGAAAATTCAAAACCGATCAAGGAAATTACTTTTTTGTTTTTTGGTAATAAACCTCTTTCTTTGGGGGGTGTCTGAAAAGGAAAACACCAACTTGGCTGTCATGAAATGGTACTCTGGCCAGATGTATATTTTTGAGGAAGGGCTCCCACAGAAGTACTTTTGGCAAAATTTGTCTCATACACAAATGGCAATCTCTTAAATTTGCTGGAAAACTACAGTTGAGCAGATGCGGCAGCGTAGTGTGCTAAGATATACATGTGTGTGGCACTTTAACCTGTGCCCACCCTAGGTATTCTGGAATGTAACATGAGGTTGTGGGAGCCCAAAACCCAGTAATTCACTGGACCTCAATATTTTAATCACCCCACAATATACCTCTGGCAGCTCGGCTCCGGCACCTTGATCTGACATTATGATAGACCATTCTCTACGACATCAGTCCCAACAAATTTAGCAGAGTAAATCAAATGGTGACTTGGGCCACTCAATAACTGAGTTGTAGGTCAATAAAAAGGTAAAGTGTTTTATTACAAAAAATTTAGAATAGGCAATACAGAATGATGCAGTAAATGCCATGAAGGCTCAGATACAGAGTACAATATCAGAAATCAGAAATCATTCAAATGGTCTCTAAGCTCTATCAGGTTCATAAAGAACACCAACAGCATCTCTAGTAGGGAAACTGAATTTCTCATTAATTAAACAGAGTCCTGTGAGGAAAATAAAAGTCTCTGCTACTTTTCCCAAATAAACAAGAAGTTTTCATACACATTTTACACATAAACAATGAGCAAATCTGCAGATTCAGCATAGCATGACTAGCGATAGCACGTACCGGGCAAATAAGAAGCAAGAGCATCAGTTAAATGTTTATAGCACTAACCCATTTCTAAGATAATCAAGAATCTCACATCAGATTCCACAGCAGCAGGAGTCCAGACATGCATACAATGCAACACAACACAATATGAAACATATTTAAACAAAAACTAATACACTAGTGTGCCAAGAAGCCTGCATCTGAACTTCCAGGTGAAGTGTCCTTCAGAAACATACATCAAGTACACTATGGAAAGTTTCATTCACAATACTTGCTCTCTAATGAAAATTACTGTTTGCGACATGTTGTGCTATGCTCCGTGAAAATAGTGGGGAAAGAATCTTGCAGGGGGACACTGATTGAGAGGAGGAATGAGTAGGATGAACAAAACGCTAGAAAATGCAACCATTTTAACAAAAATTGTGTCTTCACGAAAATGTGACATAACTAAACTACGTTATTAATCACACTTCCAAACGTCATTATTAATTTGTTTGAAGTGCAACAATATAATTCATCAGTTACAACTATATGCATCATAAAAATCATTAATAAACACACAAATTATTTATTACCCCAAATTATCAATTTGAAAAAACTTTAAACTTTCCATGAGGGATGAGACAGTTGGAACAGACGAAGGTGGATGTGTTGGTGCCAGGATACAGATCATGCACAGGAGATGATTTTACAAAGGCCTTTGCTGGCTTTGATGACCATTACACACACTGTCTGTCTTGCAATAAATCACTACCATTTCTTTTTTCATGCTCAAGGCAAAGTTGAGAGTGTTGATGGCTATTTTTCTGCATTGCGTGAATAGGCAATCACCTGTTACATCAGCACTTTGCAGAACGATTTCATCAGTGGCCAAATAGTTATAAGATTGAACAACCCAGGAAGTCAAAACAAACTATGCGTCAATGTCTGTTCCTCCCTAAAAGGTATTATAGCTATTGTTCAGTTGTGCCAAAGCTGCACTGAAAGACACAGAGAAGAGCAAAGAGCTTTGATTTGGTTTGGAAAATGAATGTGATCAAAGGTGGTTCTAAACCTAAGGCTGATGTTTCCAAGAAGACTTTTGATACTAGTTTGAAATGCTGCCATTGAGGTAGTGATAATCACCTTGCGTACAGCATATAACGTCTATGCTGTGAGTCAGGAGTGTACTAATTGTGGAATTAAGGGACACTTAGCTAGAGTTTGCAAGAAAAGGGAAAAAAACCTGCTAACAAAATTGAATGATCATTATGTAAGTTAGGGAAGTGGATAAATAAACTCAGGTTCTATATCGAAACAAGTTATTTAAATGTGGAAGATAGTTGTATTAGACTCAAACCTACTTGTCACAAGACTATAGGGGGCATTCCAATACATATCATTGCTCATTTAAGTTCTCCATTCGCAACAGTGGCACAGGATGTGCGAAACAAAAGGTTTGCAGTGGAGATACATGATTTTCTAGAACCAACTGATGATAAGCTGTATAGTTGCACAGGGGATATCATTGAATGCTGGAATTTAGTCTATTAAAATTCAGGTTTATAGACAGAAAAGCCAATTGCAAATTGCACATAGTGAAGGAAGACCCATCAAATTTAGGGTGGCAGGATCATAGGTCGTAACGTGCACTGAAGGTGTTTGAGTCTTGATATAGTGTGTTCAGTAGATTGAAATGGTGTGAGAAGTCAATCTATTGTGTTTTTGCTAGACAAGCTCTCGAAAAACCTGTGTGTGTGAAGTGGTTGATAAATTACATACAGGCACATTTATGTTTATTTGTTACAGACTTTTATGGAAGAGGGAATTTCTACATGTATTTTGACAGATAATGGCACTCAATTTAAGTCAAATCGAGGGGTGCAGATTTTGGATGTTCAGGGAATTAGGCATAGGACCATGTGTTTAACCAATTTAACAATAATGGTGCTGCTGAGCATTTCAACCATGTGGTTAAAGGAACAGTACAATTAGGAATTGTAAATGGTAGGAGATTTTAATTAAGACTAGGTGTGATTATATCAGTGTGCTGTACCACATTAAAATTCTACTGGAAATACATTTTTAATATGATGGAGGGGGAGTATCCACAACACCATAGCGAGCCCTAAATGGCCTGATAGATCTAGAGTATTTTCCTGGGATCCCAATAATATAACAGACAGTGTGGAAATATTGCGGAAATGTTCTAGTATTATGAGCACCAAAATGGGGTTCAGAAGGGAAGCATAAATGTGGGACTGTGGGTGACAGTGAAGTTAGGAGAAGGGTGGTGAAATGTAAGTGTTAATTTTCTGAATCGAGGAAAGTTACACAAGTTACGAAGAGTGTTATATCCAAAGTTAGCAAAACAAGATATATACCCTTAATAGCAAGGCAAAGGTGAACATTTGAATTAGAGAATCTATTGAGTGCCAAATACATACAGAAAATTATAATCTGCGGAATGAGTCTCCCCCCTCTTGTTGTTGTACTGCATGACAATATTTCTGTGACAGGCGTGATTCTCAGATACCCAAATCACAATATTATTCTCAATCAATACCTTTTACCCAAAAATTGATGCAATGCTGTAAAAGATGAAAGGATATAGTTGCTTCTGTACACTTAATGTATCTGCAGCATATCATCAAAATATGCTACAATCAGAAAGCAGGAATCTCATCCCCTTTATAACTCCTTTTGGTTGTTTTCATAGAATATCATTCGGCTTGGTATCAGCCATCATAGTATTTTTAAGATAGATGACAGAGTTGTTGAGTGACCTACTTTGTATTATGTATTTCCAGGATCACGCACTGGTGATGGGAAAATCTAGAGAGGAGCATGATCACTGATGACTTATGTTCCTGAAGATTGTGGAGCGGAAAGGACTTACTGATACCTTGGAAATATGAAAATTAGCAGAAAGAGAAGCGTCTTATCTGAGTGGGGCATGAACTGTGTGGGGAAGTTATAAAACAAAAAGAAAAAATTAAGAAAGCATCAGCTCCCCAAGACAAAGATGATCCTAAGTTCATATTCAGAATAACTGTGTTGTATTCAAAATTTGTCACAAATTTTTCAATGTTGAAAATTCTCCTCTGGCAACTTCTGAAGAACAATTTCATGCTTGTGTGGAGAAGAGCGTGAGCATGCTTTTTCTTCTGTAAAATTATGGAAATAAATGGCTGCTCCTTTACAAGGGGTTGATCCCTCAGTGGTTAGCATCATTACCATGGATGCCAGCGAGAAGGGACTAGGGGCAGTTCTGTTGCATAAGATTTCTAATGGAAAAGAAGTGGTAGAAGCTTACACTTCCAGATCACTCTCTCCTGTGGAGGAAAAGTATTCTATCATTGAAAAATAGATGCTTGCCTGTGCATGAGGATTGGAAAACGTTTGTAGATTTATTTGGAGGAGTGAGTTTATATTGACAGGGGACCGCAGCCACATATCAGCCTTTTAACTACAGGTGGTTTACAGAAAGCATCTGCCCAGACTGTCTATGCAACTGTAAAACTCTAATTACAGGCAGTAAAAACACACCCAACTCCCATCCTTGCTGGCCTCCAGCTGACTCATCCTACATGCCACATAGAACCCTCACAAGGCACAGGAAGCCCAGGGTTAGATTAGGTTAAAGTGCCACTCACATATATATGACCGGACAAAGAAGATCGTGCCTCTAATTTCCAGTTGTTCCAGAGACAGCCATCTAACCCGTAAATAACTCCCGGAGTATTGTAGAAATAAGGTTTAACTTAAGAGGCTGCCAGGATAAAGCAACTTAACGAGCACAGACCCCCTGGGAATTTGTGCAAGACCTGGATATACTCATTTCTCAGCAGTGGATGCTGAACAATGCCTAATATCGTGGTGCCGCATACACCAGTCTTACAAAAATGGACAGGATGCTGCTTCCTAGATCAGATACTCAAGCCCTTCTAGGCAGACTGCCAAGTACCGTGGCTGGGCAGAATGCTTTAACCTGAGTCCGGGATACCGAGACCCAATCCCTTGGAGGCTGGAAAGCTGGAGAAGAGAGGAGTCCAGTGAAGCCAGGCATCTCTTGGGCCGGATGTATATGGCATGGTCCAAGAACTTTATTTTCTTTACTTCGGTCTCCAGGGAGGAGAAGGACTTTGGTGAGAAAGACACACGCGTTGAAAATGTTGATTGACGAAATTGTGTTTCCTGAAATAAACTGTGTAAAAAAAATCTAATTGCTTCTGCTATGTGCATTTATTTAAACTGTTAATACTTTTTAAAGTATGTAACTAAACAACACTTCTTGTAAAACTCCCGGCCAATATTCCACGAGACAAATTGCTGATTTACCCAGGGGCAGCCCTTAATCCTTCGTCCACCCAGGCCTTTTACTTTCAGCCTGCCCATTTTGCCAGAGTTCATCTGCTTGCTGGCGACTTTCAAAATATTCTGTGGTTTGTGTTTAATTAATTATGGTTTAACCTCCTGTAATATTCATGATTTCCATCTAAATGAAAGCCATCATTAGCTCTTTTCTAAAGCGCGATCAGTTTGGCCCTCTCCGTGCCTCCTATTAATTGGTTAAGCAGCGGGGATGCTAAGGCAGAACTTTTGCCCATCTCGATGCATCATGTTCCATCACACTCAGCTTCAGACAGTGGCAGGCTCCCTGACCTGGCGGCACCACGCTAGCTCTGTCAGCAGGGCCTGCCTGCCAGTCTGTCTGTCCAGCAGAGCTTTCCATCACACCTTAAACAATCCAGAAATAAAATGATGATGCAGCTGAATGCAATCTTTTTTTGCATCCCTCCTGAGAACATCTTCTCTCCAGACTATTCCCAGATAGACAAAAAGATTTTGTCTCACTGGATCTGTTTATTGACCAGGGCTGTCACCCCTGCTCTGACCGCTGACCTTATCTGAATATTCAGATGTATTGTGGATCACAAGTTCAAATGATTTTCTTAGCCTTTCCAAGCCCTGTTTTCATAGTGAGCTGATTACAAATGACAATGTTATAAGGGCTTTAATTGAGATTCTACAAACAATTTGCACCATGGATCTGAAAACCTAATATATACGGAAATTCAAATGCTGCTGACACTTCTGTTTTTGAGCAAACTGCCGATGCAAGTTGCTACACTTCAAACCTGCAGAATTGGCAGGGTTGAAATGTACCCTTGCAGGATTGTTTGACATCCACCTCACAGACCTCTGAAGGAGCACTTAGCATTTGCATGCAGGACTCAATTTCCTAGGAATGCCTCCCCCCCCCCCCCCCCTCCACGCCACCACCACTATTAAAAACATCGTTGAAAAACAGAGTTAGCAGTGACTGGAATTTTTTTTAATGTTCATGCAGAAAAACAGACCGGGTAAAGGTATAGAAAGACATTTTTCTGAAGAGGTGAGGCGCACAACCTCAATAAATGACAACAACTTTGGAAAAAAGGTAGAAAAATTGTGCAAAATATCACAAAATATCAAGAAAAGTTAGCAAAATTATTCAAAATGTATTGAAATAAAAATGTGTAATATTATATTTGAACGTAAGGGTATTCCTCGCTCTTAAAAGTCATGCGAGATACCTGCAAATGATTCATGGAAAAAATGTACCCAAAGAGTTTCGCAGTTCGATACAAGCCTAATCAAGATGTCATTCTATTTTTTAATGCAATGCAATCACTGTGCCAAATTTCCTTTTGCCCTGGGAAGTGTAGTTCGAGCATAGGTTTCCCAACAAAATAATTCCATGGACACTGAAAAGGAGAGATTGAATAAAGGGAAAGGATGAAATGCCACCACTCTCAAGCGTAAATTAATTACATGAAAGATGTTTATTAAATGCTGGACAGGTGAAAACGATGACATGCTAGTTGCTGTTTGAAAAGTGCCATTCTAACTTCGGACAAAGAGTTTGTATCAGAGGATGCGTATACAATACTGTCACGTTTTTAAAAATGCTGATTGTTTATTGTAATTCCTCTTCTTGGTCCCAAAAGAGACAAGCATTGTCATAGCCAACAGGTCTAGCTTCCACATGCTAAGGCAGGCAAACAGAGGCGTGCTCAAATGCAGTAGCGCCAGCGAGGTGAAAGAGTGGTGGGGTGGAGGTGGGGAATGGGGTTGTGGGAGGTGGGGAACAAGGACGGGGGGATATAAAGAATTTTTTTTTAAGCCACTTACCTGCTTGCTGCCGTAGCGCTCTTCCCACTTCTCCAGGCATAGGCTCCCAGAGTGCACTGCTGCCAAGCCTGACGCTGCTTTCATGCTGCTGAAAGCAGCGTTAGGTTTGGGCTGGGGGCTGATGATTTGCGTTCCCAAACAGATTGGGAGCCTGCGCCTGCTCTCTCCAACTCAGCAATGCAGCTGGGGTTGGACAGAGCTTCACTGCGCATGTGGGTTTAGCCGGCTGGCATTCCCCCTCCAACCTGTCACCACTCTGGCTCTGCCACCAAGCATCGACTCCAAGAGAAAAATAAAACGATAATAAACAAGAGTTTATTATTGTTAGATCTGGGGTCTCTAGTTGGCAGAGGTAGGTACCACTGTCCAAATAGGGACCCTTGCATCTAGTCAGGGTAACAGGGATACACTCTTTAGATAATCCCTGCTCACCCCCTTGGTAGCTTGGCACGAGCAGACAGGCTTATCAAAAGCAATGTGTAAAGTTTTTGTTTCAACACTCACAGTAACACGGTGAAAACACCAAAAATGGACTCCACACCAGTTTAGAAAAATAAAAGTATTTAATCTAAACTAAACAAGACCAAAACAACAAAAATCCAACATACACAGTTCAGGAATATGATTTTTAAAGAGTTTAGCCCAAAGTACCTGTAGATGCGACAAAAGTTCCAAATGGAAGCTGCAGCATTGAAAAACAAGCGAAGTGTTGCTGGAGCAGAGTTTTCTGTTTGAAAATTCGTTGGTTTTTGAAGCTCTGGTATGTCTATTTGTCATATAAATTTATTAATTACTAGCAATTAATTATTTGTCTTGTGCAAGTGTGTTTATATTAATCAATCCGTTTGTCCTAATAAGAGAGAGTTACACGTGGGTACGCATAAATGTGCTGTTTAACAATAACGTGTGTGTTTTCATGTTTAAACGTTGCTATGTGCTGTTTATTTTTGAGCACAAAACGCTTTTCGAATTAATGCTTTTCTATGTTGCAAGTGCTAGATAGATACATACACATAAGGGTATTAGTGGGGTTAACACTGTTTAATCACTATGCTGTGGTAACGTTGTTTTTGTTTCTTTTAATTAAGATGGTCTATTGTGGCCTATGGTGGCCTAGTCAAAGATGGCCGATTTTGTAAGCCTGGCCTCGATTTGAAAGTAGAAAACCGTGATGGGAGAGAGCCCTGCTGAATATGGTCCTGAAGTCAGCTGACCACAGTCCTTGCTTGCCTTGCTAAAATTTCCGTGAGGACAGCAGCAGCCTGGGTAATCTTCAAGTGAAATGGAACGTCCTTGGCAGCCTTGGGAAACAAAGGAGCCTTAGAGAAAGACTCTGAACTGTGGTTTCATTGCCGAGGAGAAGTAGAACTAACAAGATACATTTATGTTTCTTGGTTCCTGTTCCGTACTCTTTATTTTGTGATTTTTCCTGAGCGGAGATTTTCAAATGTAGCAATGTTACATCCTTTCCTTCTCGCTCTGCTCAGCGGTCCAGCGGACATTACAACTTTTTATGTATCTTTCCTTTGTTCAATTTATTATAAGAATTGTTAGCCTAGAGAGGTTTCTTGCCACTTGCCATTTGCCTTTGCCGCGTACCGAATCTGCGTTGCTGAGGATTGATGCTGAAGGGACTTCGTCTTGAGAGACTTTACCGAGAGACTTGTCCTGACCCGTTCTGACATTTAGCTAGAATAGGTAACTATGAGAAAAATGATTTATTCTGATTGATTTCCATTTTTGACTAATTTTAGATAAAGCAATATAATTTGAACATGGTGTTGGATATTATTTCTTGTCAATTATTGTGTATTATATTTTGATTATTGCCGTATAGGTTGTATAGATTATGTTTATGGACAGTCATAATAACCAGGTCTTATCGACCTCGATATAGATGCAGGGTGACTAGGAGTTTTCTTTCCACAGGTTTATTGCTGGTAGAGTATTTGAGCGCATGTTAGTGAAATGGGCCCTAGCGTATGATGAATGTATGTGTGTGTAACTGTGAGATTACTCTATCTGTGGTAGTGGGAATATTATACACACCCTGATCTCTATCAATTTCCTGGTAGCAGAGTAGGATGGTTATTGATGATTGTCTTGATCTGATAAGATTGCTTGTACATTAGCTTATTGATTATTGATTATTGGTTGATGTTGGTATATGTACTAATACTATATGTTGGAGTCGTAATGTTGAGTTATATGTAGTGCTTCTGGAACTTGGGAGCTGGTAGCAGTTCCGTAGTAGGGCAGAGGGAAGTATATGCTGCTCTCGGGAAAGACGGAATTATAAGGAATAACGTGTGACAATTGAAGTTGCGCGTCACATTGTCTGGGTTCGGAATTAGTGACATTGTCGTATGTTACTATTAGATATTTCTGGTATATAAGGAGTGTGTATGATAGTGAAGGTTATCTGTGAAACTCTGGTCTTAAGTCCCAGGGATCCGTAAGGATTACCGTTAAAGCTTATCGCGGGAGAAGTAATAGGTATTCTCTGAGCTTGTTTGAGAAACTGGACAGAGGAAAGCTGTTTAGTTGATGTATGTTATAATTCTGTAGTGGAGTAGATTATTCGCTGTTCTCGGGAAGCAGGATTCTGTGTGTATGTACTATACTATATTTTCTTGTATGAATGTGCGTGAATGTTCGTATATTTAGTTGACTGTAAGACTCTTTGGACAAGTCCTAGAGGAAACAGTTAATGAATGTATGTTAGAAGGGCAGAGTAGAGGGATGTGCTACTGTGTCAACGAAAGGTTCTTGTGAAATAAATTTTCTTTTACTATTCTGTGGTTAGCGAAGCAGACAATGGAGATGTTTTTATGTTGTAACTAATAGATTTTGTAGAAATTTTGACACGAAGTCTACTGAGAAGATTTTGTAAAGGAGGGGTAGACGAGTGATAGAAGACAGGAGACAAGCGACTGCAGCGACTGTTGACGTCAGAAAGACCGCGCTCTGATTGGATAGTGGATCAGAATAGTGTTCGCGCTAGGATTGGTGCGTTGGTGTGAGCCGCGCAAGGATTGGAAGAGCTATTTAGTGACGTGGACGCTCCAGGATTGGTGCGTTAGTGTGAGTCGCGCTGCTATTGGTTGAAAATTCGTATTGTATATTTATAATACGGAAAGAGTAGAGAGTTTTTGGTAAATGCTAAAATGTATTACCAAGAAGAGAAAAAGAAGAAAACATTTTTTGGTAAAATTAAAAAGTGGTTTAACAAGGATAAAGATGTTAAAACGAGAGAGGGTGAGTTGTTACCTCCAACGAAAACACCTGCATCCTTCATGGCTGCGAAATATGGGTTTCATACCTGTATATGGTTGGAGAATGAAAATTTTCCTAGCTCACGTAACGGAAAGTTTCAATTCTATTAAGGACTCGGAGGCGAGGATTATGCCTTCTTCCTTCACTTTATTCCACAGCAGCATGAAGGTAAACAAAAGACTACATTTCCCATGAACCACAGGGAAAGAGTAGTCTAAAAACAACATGGTAACAACCAATCAACAGGGAGTATCAACGTCCAATCCATGATGAGAGTGTCCCACATAGTCCTTTGCTAGTGTCCTCTCTTCCTCTTTCGGAGCGCGACGACAGCTGACCCGCACTCCTCAAACATCCTGTTTTTGAGCGTCTGAACCTGCAAATAACAGAGATGTATTACTCCAGGAAACGCAAAGGAAACCCTGTTACGGAGCAAGGCAGGTTACAGGCATCAGGAAATTGACAATGAACACTGGAAAACATCTACTTACTGTCATACGGGGAGGGATCTCCTCCAGGAGTGAAAGGGCGGGATAATCCTCGCCTCCGAGTCCTTAATAGAATTGAAACTTTCCGTTACGTGAGCTAGGAAAATTTTCATTCTATGTCAGGACTGGAGGCGAGGATTATGCTTGTTCAAAGCTTGCCCACAACCAGCTGAGCCATATTCAGAACAGGCTTGAAATAGAACCTTTTAAACGTAGAGTCCGAGGACCAATCTGCAGCATTGAGGATATCCTCCAGACGCGCACCCAGGCCAAACGCCTTCGAAGCCATTGCACCGCGAGCGGAGTGCGCTCCAAAATCCCGAAGGCTTATTCCAGCCTCCTGCATCACCCACCGAACCCACCTGGCAATGGTGGGTGAGGAAACCGCCTTAAAGGGCTTCCGGAGTGCAATGAGCAACTGGCGTTCGCCCGGGGGACGGAATTCTTCCGTCATCTCTTCATAAGCTTTTAGGCACCGAACCACACATAACTTCGGCGAGTCCGGGAACGCCGGGTACGAGATTACCCTGGTATGGCACTTAGTACGCCGTGAAAGTGTGAAGGTCACCCCGTCAGGGGTGAATATCCTTCCGGAAATATCCAGGGCCCGCACGTCTGATACTCTCCTGCAAGAGATCAAGCAAAGGAGCATTGCCAATTTTGCTGAAAGTTCTTTTCGAGATAGAAACCGGTTAGGCTGCCAAGAGAGAAAAAGATTAAGGACCAGATTCACGTCCCACAAAGCGGAGTAACGAGGTTCCGGGGGTAACGAGAGCCTCACTCCTCGGAGCAACGGGCAAACCAAAGGATGTTCCCCTACAGGCGTTCCATTAACCGGGGTGTGACCCGACGAAATAGCAGACCTAAAGGTATTAATGGACCGGTAGGCCAAACCCTCAGAAGCTAGTTGGGCCAAAAAATTCACCACTTGAACCACGTCTGCGCCCAAGGGATCGTAACCCCGTCGAATACACCAACTGACCCACCTGTTCCATGCGGACTTGTATCTTTTAACTGTGCTGTCCGCCCAGGCCTTTGAGATGAGGCTCTCAGCCGCTCGCAAAAGTCCCGGGGTTTCCCATCTACCCCGGAAATCCGCCACCCCATGAGAAACAGTGACCCCGCTGACACTAGCGGGTGAAGACCCCCGTCGGGATTCTTGAGAAGAGTGGGAAATTGGGGGAGTAGGATTGGAAAATCCCAAGAAAGTTCCAGAAGAACTGGAAACCACACTTGCGACCTCCAAAGGGGAGTGACCATCACCAGGTCCGCTTTCTGCCTGCGAGCCTGCGCCGAAGAGCGCGTGATCATTGCGAACGGAGGAAACGCGTAACCCTGTTCCGCGCTCCAATCCTGCAGGAACGCGTCCGTGGCCGCCGCCAGCGGATCCGGTCTCCAACTGAAAAACCGGGGAATCTGGTGGTCCAACCTGGACGCAAACAGATCCGCTAAAAACGGACCCCATAGCTCGTTCAGAGCCGCGAAAACGTTCACGTCCAACATCCACATGCTGGAGTCCCGGAAATGGCGGGATTGAAAGTCCGCCTCTAGATTGTCCCTGCCAGGGAGATACTCTGCCGTGACTGAGATCTGGCTGTCCAGACAGTATTGCCAAAAACTTGCCGCTAGATCCGAGAGAGCCTTGGACCTGGTTCCCCCCAGGTGGTTCACATATCTGACTGCGGAAATGTTGTCCATTTTCAGCAGAACACACGACCGCACCAAATCTTTCGTCCAGCACCGTACGGCAAACGAACCTGCCAAAAGTTCCAGACAATTTATGTGTAATTTCTGTTCGTCTGGAGACCACAAACCCCCTGTGGTTAACTCCCCGCAGCGTGCACCCCAGCCCAACCGGCTGGCGTCTGACTCGATTACCAGATCCGGGGCAGATCCGAAAATCGCTCGGCCATTCCAGGCCTCCATATGGTCCAGCCACCACTGGATCTCGGCACTCACCTCTGGGGTGAGAGCCACCGTGTGTGAATAAGGGAAACCTTTGCGTAGAAAGTAAGCCTTTAGGCGCTGTAAAGCCCGGTAATGGAGCGGGCCCAGAAATATGGCCTGAATGGAGGCCGACAGAAGACCGACCACGCGGGCGAGCTGACGAAGGGAGAGCCTCTGCCTGGCCAAAACACGACGCAACTCGTGCCTGATCTTGGAGATCTTTTTGGCCGGAAGGCTGAGAGTGGAAGAGGGCGAGTCGATCACGAAGCCCAGAAAGGTAAGCGACTGGGTCGGATGTAAGAGAGACTTGTTCTGGTTGATGACAAACCCAAGACCCTGAAGGAGGTCCACCGTCATCCGGAGATGGACTTCCAGTTGACGCGGGCAAGTGGCCATTAAAAGGAGGTCGTCCAGGTACACGATCATCCTGATCCCTCTTGCCCTCAAATACTCCACCACTGGTTTGAGGACCTTGGTGAAGCACCACGGGGCGGACGAGAGACCGAACGGGAGGGAAGCAAACTCGTAAACCTGGTCGCGCCAGGAGAACTGGAGAAACCGCCTGTGCGGAGGGAAAATCGGGATCACCAGGTAGGCGTCCTTGAGATCTAGGCGCACCATATAGTCGCAGGGTCGTAAAACATCCCTCAGGAGGTGGATCCCCTCCATTTTGAAATGGCGATAAACCAGCCATTCGTTGAACTCGCTTAAATTGATGACGGGCCGCTTGCCGCCGTCTGCCTTGTCCACTAAAAAGATATTGCTTAAAAAACCTCTGGAATGGCGGATGGCGGGAAGAATGGCGCCCTTTTGGAGGAGGGATGCGACCTCCTCGTCCACTAGGGCGACGTCCGGAGCCGAGAACTGAATGGGACGGGGACGTGACCGTTGAACCGGGGACCCTGTAAACTCTATATGGAACCCCCTTACTGTTTGGAGAACCCACGCATCGTGTGTCAGGGACAACCAAGCCTGAAAATGACTTCGCAACCGCCCCCCTATCTGAGATGGGGAAAACAGGAGAAGACTCACCGGAGTTGGAGGCGGTGGAGCCACCGCGGAATCCTCTTCCTTTGCCTCTGCGGCCTCTGGTAGGGTAGAAGTTCCCAAATCGTGACTGGTCCTGCGCCTGACCGGAGCCTCTCTGGTTACCCTGCTGGTGACCTCTTCCGGCCGAGCGGCCCCTGCCTCGACCGGCCCCGCGAAAAACACGGGGAAAGACTTTCTTGATGGTGGATTGTGCCCTGTCGAGGGAAGTGAAGGTATTCACGAACTTGCCCAGTTCCTTCACGAAAGGCTCACCAAACAGGCCACCCTGAGCCACGGCGCCAGCCTCGGAATCCGCCAGGTCCCCTAGTTTGGGATCTATCTTTATGAGCAGGGATCTGCGGCGCTCGGTAGAAAGAGCGCAGTTGGCATTGCCCAGAAAAATGACCACCCTCTGAGCCCAATTGGAGAGGGTTTCTGGGGAAATAATAGAGCCTGACTCCTTGGCCTCTTCAGCCATATCTAAAATCTTGGTAGCCGGCCCTAAGGCGTCCAGGAGCTTGTCCTGGCATGCCCGCCAGGACCTATCAATCCCTTTTTTGGGGTGTCGGATGAATTTTTGTAAAAAGGTGAACATCCTGGAGTCAATCTCGGGGGTGAGAGCTACCTTACCCTCCAGCGAGGGCCGAGGGCACTCCGCCCGCAAGCAATTACGGGCTTCCTTTTCTAAGGGTCGACGGATGTGCTCCGCCACATAAGCCGCCACTTTATCCCCAGGAACCCACTCCGAAGAGCGGGGATGAATGATTTCGTTCGGATCCAACATGTCTGAGGTAATCGAGGGAACAGTAGGTTGGGCAGGAAGCCACGGCCTGGAAGGGCCGGGATCGGAGTCGGGATCGCCTGACGTACTCTGACCCACATCCCTAGGGGCAGGAGGGGGAAGGGGGGAAACAACCCTAGGTTGGACTGTCTGCGTGTCAAGGAAAGCTTGTCGCAACCGCTCAAAAGCGTCGCCATCCACTCCAGGCACCCGAGGGCGCTTACTCGGAGGGGAACCTGTGGGAAGGGGAACCGAGGGAGTAGGCAGGGCAGCATGGGAACCCATGCGGTGTTCCAGGCGAGAAAACGCCTCATTTATTTGGCGTGACAGCCTATCTTCCAGGGGGGAAATAACCTGACCCACAGCCTGATAAATAGAGGAATCTACAGCCTCATAAAATGCATCCCCCAGGGCAGCTCCGCAAGAGGGTCTTCCTCCTCCGGGAATTCGTCGTAGTACTCCATGAGCCCAGCAAGCGGAGTGGCAGTTTAATAGCCCGTGACCAGGCCTTGGACCAGAGGCTGGGTGTCAGCCAATTCAGGTGCGTAGCTAAAGAGCCGCAATCACAGGGAGACGAGCCCCCCCGGGACCACTGCTGGCAACCAGAATATAAATTACACACCCCACTGCCAAGGGATGCTCACCGGTCTGGGCTGGGTCCCCTTTAGAATCCCTGAGCAGGGAAAAAATACAAGACCTCTAGCGAGGCGTTTCCTGAGCCAAATACCAGACTCTGTCCACCAACAGCTCTTTAAGCGAACAGAGCGTACTGTATAAAATACGGCCGATCGCGGGTTAATTTTTACCGCTGATCGCCGATACAGACCCCCAAGCGGGCGTAAACCTCAGACCGGGCTCCTCGGGAACTGACGCGCGCGACGTTTGAATTCCCTGAAGAGAATCAAACCCGCGACGCGCCACCCGTGACCCCCAGCGCCCTCTAGAGGCGGGAGGACCAGGAGCGAGCCAGTAAAGCGCCGCGTAGGGACGAGGAGAACCTCGACCCCGCGGCGGACAAACAAACCAACGCGCTGAAGCGCAATATGACGAAACTCAAATATGGCGAAAACTCAAAAGCGAGGAGAAAACCAACGCTAAAGCGCGACCACTACTTTCGAAATACAGAAATTCTTCACAGCAAACACAATAAAGTTATGGCAATAACGAAAGCACATGAAACCATTGTGACATCAAACGCTCTCAATGAATTATAACCCTTTAAGCACTATACAGAAAAAGAACTGAAGGGTACTTATCTTGCTGCGGAGCAGCGAAGAAAGAGGAAGAGAGGACACTAGCAAAGGACTATGTGGGACACTCTCATCATGGATTTGACGTTGATACTCCCTGTTGATTGGTTGTTACCATGTTGTTTTTAGACTACTCTTTCCCTGTGGTTCATGGGAAATGTAGTCTTTTGTTTACCTTCATGCTGCTGTGGAATAAAGTGAAGGAAGAAGGCATAATCCTCGCCTCCAGTCCTGACATAGAATTGGGTTAGGTATACTAAAGAAGATGGTGTTCTAGCATTTCCAGAACATGGTTCATTTAATCTGGCCGTGTTGAAAAATTTACGGGAAAAGATGTTATGTCTAGACCCGAAACCAAGACCTACACAGTTCGAGGCTTTAGTGGAATGGGAAGAGGAAGTACATGAGCGAGAAAAACAGAGATCTGGAGGGTACTACAGATATATGTTTGGGAGGAGACATGATCGTGAAACTCATCATGATCGAATGAAAAGGTGGCGAGATGTTAGTATGTCAGAGGGATTATATCCGATGAGAACAGTTGAAGGAGGAGCAGAAAGGGTTCCTGAGTCAGAAATGAGAAAATATGGAGTTAATGAGTATGAGGATGAGGTCTTGAATGACATGATTTACAAGAGACCACCTCCATATAGACCAGAACCGGATAAGAGTACACCAGTTGTTTCTCCGATAAGAGATACAGTTTGTGTCAGTGAGACAGAAAATGAGACACCTGAGTTAAGAAGTGATCACTACCTTGATGAGAATGCCAGACAATTAGCCAGAACTACAACAGAGTTGACTGAGAAGATTAGGGAGTTAACGAAGAATCTGGAAGCTGTTACGGTGCCTGTAACTATAGGTCCGGTTATGCCTGTGTTTGACAAACAGAGGACAGGTGAAAATGGACTGGTGATTCCATATGTTGGGAATAATTTGACAAATTCAGTTGGTCCTTCAGGAGATTCAGGCAAAAGAGCAGAAAGAAGTGACCTGAGACAATCAAGACATGACATATGTAGTGAAATATTGGATACTAGTGAAGCTAGTTGTTCAGGGATGCCAATTTTAGAACCGCAGAAGAGAGTGGTTCCAGTGAGAAAAACTGCTGAAATAACAGTTGAAGATTTGAATGATTGGATGAAAGTTCTACAGAAAAAGGATAAAGATTCACAAGTAATTGATGTGGCTAGGTTGCGTGTAGAACTAGAAGAGCTTGTTACAGGAACAGTTCCAACAGAAATTCTGAAGAGTCATCATGATGGTGAATTAATGTTTATGTGCAAGAACATTACCTGGAGAGCAAGAAATACACATGACAGGCTAAGAGCAATAGCGAATGAGCAGGGAGTTGACATTGATAAAGTGAAAGCTTTACAAAAAACCTACAGGATGGATTTTACAGAGAAGGATATTGAAAATTTGAATGCTACTGGTAGAACAGGACAGATTAAGGAAATGGTAGCATTATTGCGAAGATGGGGTGATGTAGAAAAGTGGAAGGATAGGTGGTATAAGAAAAGAGATGAAGCTGAAGATAGAACAACTTATTCAGCATTTCCAGTGAGAGAAAAAGAGAAACCGGTGGATAATTATCCTATGAGAGAAATACCTGGAGGAGGATATGTACATGTTCCATGGACCAGACAGGATATTTTATCATTCACGAATGATTTCCCTCGATTGAGAGAAAAGCCCGTCGAGTGGTATAGGCAGGTAGATAGGTTTGTGAAATTGTCAAAAGTGCTGTGGGTTGACCTGGATAGTCTGTTTGATATAATTGTTCCAGCAGACTTGTGGACTGAGTGTAAAATAGTTGTGAGTTGGCCTACTGAGGAATATCCAAGAGACCCAAGAACAGGGGCACCAGATCCAGAGGTAATGAGAAAGTATGATCAGGTGATGGTATACCTGAAGAGTAAAGTTCCTGCAAAAGAGACAGACTGGGTAAAGATAGATCGAACACAACAGGAAGCGAAAGAATCAGTTCATGCTTTTTACGAGAGACTGATACTAGCATTTAAACAATTCAGTGGAGATGAACACCTAGGTGACAAAGATTTGAGTCATTTTGTATACAGATTTGTATATGGCCTTAGACCTGAAATTGGTGAGAGAATTCGTGAACATACAGTGGATTGGCAGAGTAAGAAAGTAGATGAGATTCTGAGACATGCGAAATACTTCAGTGATGAAATTGAAGCGAAACAAAGAAAGCTGAAAGAGAAAGCAATGTGGGCACAAGTGAAAGTTGCGGAAAGACAGGAAGCACAGTTAGTGAAACAGGCGAATAATCCAGGAAACAATGCAGGGAATAGACCTAGATATGCAGGGAAAGGAAAAGGAAGTCTTGAGGAAGCGAAAAAAAAGTTTCCTTGTCACAACTGTGGCCAATTGGGGCATTGGAGATCGGAGTGTCCTAATCCACCATTAGTGAGTAATGAGAATAAATCCTTAAATCAACAGGTGCAGAATGAAGGAAATAATCAACAGCAGCAACAACAGAAAGTTGTGAGACAGCAGAGTCAAGAGCCAAAACCGCCCTTGCCGCAGAATAAAGGGTTACAAAAGTATAATCAGGATTCAGGATTCTACAATGATGAACAGGTAAACAAACCAAGACGTTCAAACAAGGTACAACAGTACTTGTTAAAGAGTGAAGGGAGTGAATCTGAGGGTGATTATTGACGGTGCCGAGGAGAGGAAGAAGAGTGCATACTTGGTGCAACTCTAGAAATAGACCAGGCAGGACCATTTGTGGATGGGAAAATAAATGAGGAGAGTGTTACTTTTTTGGTAGACACAGGTGCGACAAGATCAACTGTCAGGTCAACAGATGTTAGAAATCTTCCTCTCTCGGATGAAGCAATCCAAGTAGTTGGTGTAGCCAATACGCAAATCAGAACACGTCTTACTGAACCAGTAAGAGTACAGATAGGGAAATTTTCAGACATGCACAGATTCATTGTCTGTGACACGAGTCCAGTGAACCTGTTAGGTAGGGTCTTGTTGTGCAAGATGAACTGCACAATTTTTTGTACACCAGATGGAATAGCCTTTGAGACACCAGATGAGGATGTTTTGTACCGAGTGACTCTAGAGAATAGAGAAAGTGAGTTAATTGGTGCATTTGCTGTGTTTAATCCGGAGGATTTGCCTCGAGAGCTGAGAGACACAGTGAAAAGGACAGTTTGGGATTTTACTGGAGAAGATGTGGGATTGATGAATAATGTAGATCCAGTGAAAATTGCAGTAAAAGAGGGAATTACATATCCTAACATTCCTCAATACAAAATGACACCAGAAATAATTGAAGGGATAACTCCTATAATTGAGAAAATGATTCAGCAGGGAGTCCTGAGAGAACTACTGAGTAGTCCATGTAATTCACCGATAATGGGACTAAAAAAGCCTAATGGGAAATTTAGGATCGTACAGGATTTGAGAAAAGTTAATCAAATTGTGGTGGCATGTTGTCCTATCGTGCCAAATCCATCAGTGATCCTGTATCAAATTCCACATGATGCCGAGTGGTATACAGTAATTGATTTGTGTCATGCGTTCTTTTCAATTCCATTACATCATGATAGCCAGCCGATTTTTGCATTTAGGTTTGGCCAGCGTATTTTAGCATGGTGTCGTATCCCACAGGGGTATACGGAGAGTCCTTCGATATTCAATCAGTTATTGAAGAAATCGTTGGAGAGTTTGATCATGCCTGAGAGCTCAGTACTAGTGCAGTATATTGATGACCTACTTGTGGCATCAAAGACACGTGAAGCTTGTGAAGTAGATACCATAGCTTTACTGAATCATCTGGCCGATGGAGGGTTAAAGGTATCTCCAGCCAAATTGCAATTTTGCAAGAAAGAGGTGCATTATCTTGGACACAATATTGAAAAGGGTCTGAGAAAAGTGACGGATGACAGGATCAGAATAATCAGAGAAATGAAAGCCCCAAAAACTCAGAGGGAAGTGAGAATGTTCCTGGGTATGGTGGGTTATTGTCGTCAGTGGATAATTAATTTTTCTTTGATAGCAAAGCCACTGATTAAACTGACAAAAAGTGAGATGACAGACCCATTGGATCTAGATGCAGAACAAATGGCAGCATTTGAAGAGCTCAAAAGTAAAATGTGTGAGGCTCCAGCTTTGGGTATGCCTGACTATGAAAAGGAGTTTGAGTTGTACTGCAGTGAGAGAAATGGATGTGCACTTTCAGTGTTAATTCAGAAGCATGGATTACTGAGAAGGCCTATTGCGTACTTCTCATCGACACTTGACCCTGTAGCTGTGGGTTTACCAGGTTGTCTGAAATCTGTGGCTGCAACATGCAGAAGTCTGGAACAAAGTGAGGGAATCATAATGGGATATCCTGTAAGGGTATTCGTACCTCACAATGTGGCAATTCTTTTGACAAGAAGCAGAACCCAGTACATGTCACATAGTCGGTTGACTAAATATGAAAAAGTGATTCTGGGAGCATCAAATGTGACTCTTGAAAGATGTGTGAATGTGAATCCAGCGACACTCTTGCCGGATATTGAAAACGTGGGTGTAAAGATGGAAGATGATCATGATTGTTTGGATGTGCTTGAGTACTGTACAAAACCAAGACCAGACATAAGGGATCTTCCCTTGCATGAGAGTGATCATGTGTTGTTTGTGGATGGATCATGCCTGAGAAATGATGATGGTGTGTTATGTGCAGCATATGCGGTGTGCAAAGTTTCAGAGGTCATGGAAGCATCACCATTGAAAGGAGTGAAATCTGCGCAAGTTGCTGAATTGATAGCATTGACAAAAGCTTGCGAAATTGGGAAAGATTTGAGGACGACTGTGATGACTGATAGTCAGTATGGATTTGGAGTTGTGCATGACTTTGGCCAGCTTTGGCTACAAAGAGGTTTCTTGACATCGAGTGGAACTCCGATAAAGAATGCTGAAATGATTGGTAAATTGCTTGAGGCGATACAGCTGCCTAAGGAGTTAGCAGTTGTAAAATGTGCTGCCCATGGACAAGGAGAAGATTTTATAACGGTTGGAAACCGTTACGCATATGATGTTGCGCAATACTGTGCCAAAACAAATCAGTCCATTAATCGGGACCGAGAGGGGGAAATGTCTTTTCTTTCTGTGATGTTTACTAATGTCTTAGAAACCTGGGATGAAGTGAAACAGTTGCAAGATGAGGCAGGAGAGGAAGAGAAAAAAGATTGGATTAAGGCAGGATGTGCTCCAAGAGAAACAGACCATGTTTGGGTCTACAGAGATGGCAGACCAGTAATGCCTAACTCCATTTTGTCATCAATGGCAAGAATGTATCATGGCCAGGGACATTTGGGGAGGGATGCGATGGTTAGGTCATTTAAACAAACCTGGTACAATGCAAAGTTCAGGACAATTGCAGAAAGCATCTGTCAAAGGTGTTTGGTTTGTCAGCAATTTAACACTGGGAAAAAGACAGTGGTGAGTCTGGGAACAATAGGCAGAGAAGGAGGTCCTTTTACAAGAATGCAGATTGATTTCATTGAAATGACCCAAGTAAACAGACTGAGGTATGTTCTAGTGGTAGTCTGTTTGTTTTCAAGGTGGGTGGAAGCTTACCGGACTAGAAGAAATGATGGAATAACAGTGGCAAAGTTACTGTTAAGGGAGTTGATTCCTAGGTACGGGTTTCCAGTAACAGTTGAGTCTGATAGAGGTGGACACTTTCAAAATGAACTCATGGGTTTGATTTGTGAAGCATTGAAAATACAGCAGAAGCTACATTGTGCATACCGACCAGAGGCTTCTGGTGTGGTTGAGCAGATTAATGGCACAATCAAGAACAGGATTGGAAAAATGTGCTTAGCCACTGGCATGAAATGGCCAGATGTTTTACCTCTAGTGCTGATGACTATTAGATCTACTCCAGATAGAACTACTGGCTTGAGTCCGCACGAAATAATCATGGGACGTGCAATGCGCCATGCATTTGTGCCTGTCAATAAGTTGGTGACAATAACTGATGACATGATTTTGGATTACTGTAAAGGCCTGGCTGACGCAGTTCATTCTGTGTTTCACCAGGTTGGAGAAGAAGCTACCACACTTGAGAAGAAGCAAGCCCATGATCTGAGTCCAGGAGACTGGGTGAGGATTAAGGTACACAGAAGAAGAAATTGCTTGGTTCCAAGGTGGGGAAGGCCGAGACAAGTTATTCTGACTACGACAACTGCAGTAAAGTGTGCTGGAGTGAAACACTGGGTACATGCAAGTCATACTCTGAGAGTTCCAAACCCAAAAGAAGGGACTGGTAAAGAGTATTTTGAAGAGTCAGATTCCAGTGATGATGAAGATACAGAATCAGTGGGGAAAGAAGTAGGAAAAGCTTCGAATGAACCACTGCGAGTATCAGAGAAAAGATCAGATTCTGTAAGAAAGCCTGAAGTTTCAAAAAGCAGTGAAGGAAAAAAAAAAGAAAAGAGAAATTTCACAGAGACTACTCCTGAATCAGAAGAGGAGGAGATTGAGAAACCACTTGAGATTATACTTGAAGAAGTAGGGTCAGAAGAAGATAGAGAGGGAAAGATTGTGGAAGACCCCCGAGGAGGTGTAGGGAACATTCTTGATGAGCTAGGTGAAGGGACAAGTAGACAGCAAGAAGATTGCGTGTCGGAGACTCGAGGAGGGACAGAAGTAGGGAAATCTCAAACAGTGGTGAAAGAATCTGTGGAAAAAAAGAAAACTGCTAGAAAACGAAAACAGAAGGCACTTGAAGCAGAATTGGATGATGAGAATGAACAAACAGAGGGTCGAGTTCTGAGAAAGAGAACTTTGATTGGAGAAAGAAGTAATAAAGAAATAAAGCCGAAAAAGGTGATAAAAGGAGATCGTTGGCCTAACAACAGAGTTAAGAGGCTGAGATACAGAATAATAAGAGCAAATACATCAAAAGCTGAACAAGTGAATGAAGTATCGAGTCAAAGTTCAAAAGCTGAAGGAGAAGAATCCAAGGAATCAAAAGAACCAGTAGAAATAAAAAGAGTAAGAAGACCCAACCAAAAGTACAGATCACCGGAATGGTCTTATGTGGCACTGTCTGAAGAAGGAAAAGAAGAAACAGTGACTCGAGATAATCCGGAAGAGATCTTGAGAGAAGTGGTTGAGGAAGATACTGGTGAAATTCTGAAAGTACTCTTGACTGACATTGGAGAAGAGTCAAATACTGAGGATTTTGATGTTGGAGATCTAATACAATTTGATGTTGAAGAAATTGAAGTGAAGAATGACAAGTATCCAAACTGAATAAAGGAAGGATTCACTTGGATTAAGTGAACGAAAGGATCATTTGGAAAGACTGAAGAAAAATTTGGAAAGAATTGTTGAAGAATTTAAGAGTTCCAATTTCAGTAGTGGAGTAGTAGAGGCTAAATTAAAGTAGTAAAATGGCTAACATAGAGGATAATCGAAATAGATGTGCCTTCTTTAAAAGGTGGTGTAGAATGTGCTGCTGCTGTACTGGATTATTAATGCTTCTATGGGGTGTTTTAGTTTTATTAGTTACTTTTAAAGTTGAGTTTGAGATGCATACAGAGAATGTGACAAATGTAGAGAAGAATTCGCAAAAAGTAGTTCCGATTAGAATTAGTAATACTTACATACACAAAGATAGGTCAATTAATAACTTTTCTAGTAATGTTTTTTCAAAATTGTTATATGAATATGTGAAAACAATGGAAGTGAGGGATTGCTACGTTTGTATGCAATTACCTGCATCCGTTTCAGAGGGTGTTACTTATCATCATTTACCAGCTACATATGGTATTTCTTGTAGTATTTTAAGTAGTGTTTTTTATTTGTTAGGGAAAGTAGATTATAAGATGTCTAACAGAGATAGTATTTTTGGGCATTTGCCAATGAACAAAGAGCTGAATCCAGCTAAAGAAGCTAACACTTTTGGTGAAATTTTTATTGAAGAAAAAGGATTAACATTAGATTACATTTTTAAGAATAATTTAACTTGCAGTCTGAAAGGAGAGGAGAAAGCTTTCCTGGATATGGTAGAGGAAAGGAGATTGAACATGCAGGAGAAAGCAGGAAAATATAAAGTGAGTGAGACAATTTGGGACATTGAGATGGGAAAAGAGTTGAAGAATGGGGTTAGTCCAACTTTAGCTTTAGATGCACCACAGAAGGGTAAACTTTGCATTACAAGAAGGAAATCCCAATATGATACATATTTTGTTGGGACTAGTGAGTGCCATGATACATACTTCATTGCAACAGGTTGGGGTTTCAGAGGTGGAGAAGATACAATTTTTCCAGGAGTATACTATGTTTGTGGGAACAAGGCTTATTACAAGTTGCCTGACCATTGGTATGGCACGTGTTATGTGGGCCTGGTTTTTCCAAAGATTTTTCATATAGATAAGATAAGAGATGTGGAACATATTAATTTACTAATGCGTTTTAAGAGAGAAACTTGGTCTGAAATAGTGGGTGATATTTTTGGAGTTTTGATTCCAGCAGTGGGAATTTCTTTGAATGCTTATGGAATTCGGAAACTGTCCACAGTGGTTGATCGCTTATCGACAAATACCGCTGGAGGGTTTCTTTTGGTGAATACGGAATTAAGTGCCGTACGTGCCATGTCTATGCAAAATCGACTTGCCCTTGATATTCTATTGGCCAAGGAGGGTGGAGTCTGTGGAATGCTGAAAGTTCAACATTGTTGCACTTACATTCCAGACGAAAGCAAAGACCTGAAGGTCTATATCAAAAATATTACTGATTTGCATGAAGAATTAGTACCACTTGAAGCTGAGAATCTATGGACTAAAATAGCTAATAAAATGATAGCTGTTAAGGATTTTATTGCAAAAATAGGTAGTACTATTATAGGTAGAATATTGTTTCCTTTAACTTGTATAATTGTTGCTTTATTGATAATAAGATTAGTGTGTGTGTGTTGTAAAAACAGGGGAGGGAAGAAGAAATTGAATAAAGAGAAGAAAAACAAGAGGTTGAAAAGAGAACCGCAAGAAATTGAATTGGAAGAATTGAGGGAGAGTGTTTACTTAGAGACAAAAAGGGATGATGAAAGAGTGACTGGTGTGTAATGTTGTGTAAGGGGAAAAAGACATTTCCGATTTCTCCTAAAATGGGACTAAATTTTCACTAATTTTTTTTTTTTGGGTTTATTTGGTGATAAAATCACCAAAGGGGGGATTGCTGGAGCAGAGTTTTCTGTTTGAAAATTCGTTGGTTTTTGAAGCTCTGGTATGTCTATTTGTCATATAAATTTATTAATTACTAGCAATTAATTATTTGTCTTGTGCAAGTGTGTTTATATTAATCAATCCGTTTGTCCTAATAAGAGAGAGTTACACGTGGGTACGCATAAATGTGCTGTTTAACAATAACGTGTGTGTTTTCATGTTTAAACGTTGCTATGTGCTGTTTATTTTTTAGCACAAAACGCTTTTCGAATTAATGCTTTTCTATGTTGCAAGTGCTAGATAGATACATACACATAAGGGTATTAGTGGGGTTAACACTGTTTAATCACTATGCTGTGGTAACGTTGTTTTTGTTTCTTTTAATTAAGATGGTCTATTGTGGCCTATGGTGGCCTAGTC
The DNA here is from genome assembly GCF_964204655.1 of Triturus cristatus. Taxonomy (NCBI): domain Eukaryota; kingdom Metazoa; phylum Chordata; class Amphibia; order Caudata; family Salamandridae; genus Triturus; species Triturus cristatus. The sequence goes on from NC_140586.1 coordinate 657,330,710, forward strand.
AAAGATGGCCGATTTTGTAAGCCTGGCCTCGATTTGAAAGTAGAAAACCGTGATGGGAGAGAGCCCTGCTGAATATGGTCCTGAAGTCAGCTGACCACAGTCCTTGCTTGCCTTGCTAAAATTTCCGTGAGGACAGAAGCAGCCTGGGTAATCTTCAAGTGAAATGGAACGTCCTTGGCAGCCTTGGGAAACAAAGGAGCCTTAGAGAAAGACTCTGAACTGTGGTTTCATTGCCGAGGAGAAGTAGAATTAACAAGATACATTTATGTTTCTTGGTTCCTGTTCCGTAGTCTTTATTTTGTGATTTTTCCTGAGCGGAGATTTTCAAATGTAGCAATGTTACATCCTTTCCTTCTCGCTCTGCTCAGCGGTCCAGCGGACATTACAACTTTTTATGTATCTTTCCTTTGTTCAATTTATTATAAGAATTGTTAGCCTAGAGAGGTTTCTTGCCACTTGCCATTTGCCTTTGCCGCGTACCGAATCTGCGTTGCTGAGGATTGATGCTGAAGGGACTTCGTCTTGAGAGACTTTACCGAGAGACTTGTCCTGACCCGTTCTGACATTTAGCTAGAATAGGTAACTATGAGAAAAATTATTTATTCTGATTGATTTCCATTTTTGACTAATTTTAGATAAAGCAATATAATTTGAACATGGTGTTGGATATTATTTCTTGTCAATTATTGTGTATTATATTTTGATTATTGCCGTATAGGTTGTATAGATTATGTTTATGGACAGTCATAATAACCAGGTCTTATCGACCTCGATATAGATGCAGGGTGACTAGGAGTTTTCTTTCCACAGGTTTATTGCTGGTAGAGTATTTGAGCGCATGTTAGTGAAATGGGCCCTAGCGTATGATGAATGTATGTGTGTGTAACTGTGAGATTACTCTATGTGTGGTAGTGGGAATATTATACACACCCTGATCTCTATCAGTGTCACTCCTGAGACCCTGGGGAGGCGATGCGACAGCCCCGCTGCACGCAGCGGGTGTGTTGCGATGAATCCTGTCTGTATGGGGAGGGATGCGATACCTTGTATGGATTCCGGTGCACAGGTTCGGTAGGAAGCGTCTCGCACAGGCACGATGCGAGGATCTTCGGGACGGCGACGATCTCAGGTGCGGCGGCGATGCGCGGTGCAGCGTCGATCTTCTCTTCTCGCGGTCCCTCGATGCGATGGCTCTGCGACGATATTCGCAGCGACGTGATGCGGTCCGCAAGCAAGCGGTGCGATGATCTCACCCAGCGATGACAGGCTCTGCGACGACACTCGCAGCGACAGGAATCTTCCCGCACCAGGGCAATGTGCTCCGCAAGCGAACGATGCATCGGTTCTTGCAGCAGCAACAGGCGCTGCGATGATCTTCGCGGCGGCGGGAATTTTCTCGCTCTGTCGACGATGCGCTCCGCAAGCTAGCGATGCGTGAAAATGGCAGATCTTCTTCTTGACCAGCTCCCTAAACAGCAGGCACAACTTCCAGAGGCCCCATAATTGGATCAAGCACTCTAGGAAGGGCAGAACTCACTCAGCAGAGTTCAGGGGGGAAGCTGGGGGTGAAGTCCTTTTGTTCCTGGGACTTCTTAACAGGAGACCAGCTCTCCTCAGGCCCTTAGAGATCTCTTCAAGCAAGGGGACACAGCAACAGCAAAGTCCTTCCCCTCTCCTTGGTAGCAAAGCAACTGCAGGTCAGCCCACAAACACACAGCAGGACAGTCCTTCCTCTTCAGTCTTCCAGCTTTCTCCTTGGCAGAGGTTCCTTCTTGATTCCAGGATGATCTAAAGTTTAGGGGTTTGGGGTCCTGTACTGATACCACAAAAACTCTTTGTTCCCTTTGTGCAGGAGGGCTCTGAGCCCAGCAAAAACCAGTTCTGGGTGGATTCTGTCAGTGGACACCTTCTTCCTTTGAGAGAGAGGGGCAGGGTCGTCAGCCGCTCAGCAGGAGGTGGAGCCAGCATTGTGGAAGTGAGGCACAGCCCTATTCAGGTCCCTGGTGCAACTCCTCCCACTACTCCAAATGTAGATAGCTCCATTCAGCCCTGGGCTGACTCACCCTGCCTCCTGGAATTCCCCAGCCCTGTCACTCAAACTCCAGACAGCCAATTCACAAACAGGCAGAAGCACACAGAAAGGTCAGACAAGAAAACAGCCACTTTCTAAAAGTGCTGTTTTCAAACACAGGATTCAAAAACCCTCCTTCCTAAAATATGTGTTATTAAATTCTGAGTTCAGGGATACCAGACTTTAATTTTCTATCTTGCTCCTATGGGAAGATATGCAGGTAAACCTTATACACAGCATTCCCCATTATAGCCTTTGGGCAAGATAGCCTTTCAATAGTGAAAAACGAAAATGGCTGTAATTCACTACCAGAGCATGTCACCCACACTAGTACATGGTCTACCTTTGACATACACTGCACCCTGCCCAGGGGGGTACCTAGGGCCTTACATAGGGGTGTCCAATGTGTATAGAAAGGGAAGGGTTAGGCCTGGCCAGTGTGGACACTGGTCAGGGAAGCATGGCAGTTAGCAACTGCACCCAGGCACTGCAGTGGTAGGCCTGAGACACCATTTTAGGGCTACTCATGTGGGTGGCACAATCAGTGCTGCAGGCCCACTAGTAGCATTTGAATTACCAGCCCTGGCACACTTGGTGCACTTTACTAGGGACTTCCTGGTAACACAAATATGCCAATCATGGATAACCAATTACAATAACAATTTACCTAGGGAGCACTTGCACTTTGACACTGATCAGCAGTGGCAAAGTGCCCAAAGCATCTAAACCAGCAAAAACGAAATCCAGCACAGCGTCAAAAATACAGGAGGTAGAGGCAAAAAGTCAGGGGAAACCACGCCAAAGATGCCAGGTCTAACACGTGTCCCCTCCAGCTGAAAGTGGGGAGAACTACCCACCCTCTTGGGAGTTCTCATCACTAAGGCGGAAAAACCTGGACAGACCATCAGCGTTGGCGTATTCGGTACCAGGGCGGTGTTCCACCGTAAAGTCCATTCCCTGTAGGGAGATGGACCACCTCAACAGTTTTGGGTTCTCACCCCTCATTTGCATCAACCATCTGAGGGGCCTGGGGTCTGTCTGAACCCGGAAGTGAGTCCCAAACAGGTAGGGCCTCAGCATCTTCAGAGCCCAGACCACAGCAAAAGCTTCCCTTTCAATCGCACTCCACCTCTGTTCCCTGGGAAGTAGCCTCCTACTAATGAAAGCTACAGGTTGGTCCAAGCCCTCGTCGTTGATCTGTGAGAGTACTGCTCCCACACCATGCTCTGAAGCGTCTGTCTGCACTACAAACTCACTGGAGAAATCAGGCGCCTTGAGCACAGGTGCTGTGCACATGGCAGTCTTCAGGCATCAAAAGCAGTTTGGCAGACTTCGGTCCAATTCACTCTCCTGGGCTGCTTCCTCGAAGTCAGCTCGGTCAAGGGGGCAACAATGGTGCCATATCCCTTGACAAATCGGTGGTAATACCCGGTGAGTCCTCTGTCTGGGTCTTGCGGGGCTCCCAAGCCAGAATGGTATCAATCTTCGCTTGGAGGGGCGCCACCTGGCTGCTCCCTACCTGGTGTTCCAAGTACACCACAGAAGCCTGCCCTATCTGGCACTTACTGGCCTTGATAGTGAGGCCTGCCCTTTGCAGAGCCTTCAACACTTCGCAGAGGTGTTGCAAGTGTTCTTCACACGTGGGGCTGAACACAGCAATGTCATCCAGGTATGCAGCCCTGCATTCCCCCAGCCCGGACAGTACCTGGTTGACCAGTCTTTGGAACGTGGCAGGGGCGTTCTTCAAACCAAAAGGCATGACACGGAACTGGAAGTGCCCCTCTGGCGTTGAAAACACAGACCTCTCATTGGCCCCCTCAGTTAAGGCAATCTGCCAGTACCCAGATGTTAAATCAAACGTACTGAGGTACTGGGCAGTGCCCAACCGATCCACGAGCTCATCAGCTCTGGGGATGGGGTGTGCGTCAGTCTTGGTGACCGCATTGAGCCCATGGTAGTCCACACAAAACCGGAGTTCTGGAGTGGCACCGGGCGCAGCAGCGTTTGGTACTAAGACCACTGGGCTAGCCCAAGGGCTGCTGGCGGGCTCAATTACCCCTAGCGCCAACATCTTGGAAACCTCTTCCTTGATGCTGGCCCTGACCTTGTCAGCTACCCTGTAGAATTTCTGCTTCACAGGTAGACTATCTCCAGTGTCCACATCATGGACGCACCAATTGGTGACACGTGGGGTCAGGGAGAACAGGGAGGCAAACTGACCCAACACCTGGTGACAGTCCCTCTTTTCCGTTCTGGGGTCAGGGTGGGCGAGAGGACCACACCATCCACTGACCCATCTTGCTCCTTGGCTGCCAGGAGGTCAGGAAGAGGGTCACTGTCCTCTTCCATTCCAGCATCCGTAGCCAGGAGCATTTTCACATCAGACCTCTCAAAGTGGGGCTTGAGGCGGTTCACATGTAAGACCCTCAGGGGTTGGCTGGGAGTCTGCAAGTTGACCAGGTAGGTTACTTCGCTCTTGCGCTCCACCACTGCATATGGCCCGTCCTCTTGTCTTGGAGCACACAAGGCTCCACTGGCGCCATCACCCACACTTTCTGTCTAGGTTGAAATTTGACCAGAGTGGCATTCTGATCGTACCATCTTTTCATTTCTTCCTGGCTGGCTTCTAGGTTCTCCTGAGCGAGCTTCCTGGAGTGCTGTGTCTGGTTGCGGAAGGCCAGCATATAGCTGAACACATCCTGGGGGGTTTTCCCAGGGGATTTCTTCCACCCCTCCTTCACCAGAGTGAGAGGTCCTCTAACAGGGTGGCCATACAGAAGCTCAAATGGACTGAACCCTAAGGACTTCTGAGGCACCTCCCTGTAGGCAAACAACAGGCATGGTAAAAAGACATCCCACTTCCGTCTCATGGGCTCCGCAAGGCCCATAATCATACCTTTCAGAGTTCGGTTGAACCTTTCAACCAACCCGTTTCCTTGAGGGTGGTAAGGAGTGGTAAACTTATAAGTTACCCCACACTCCTCCCACAGAGACTTCATGTACCTAGAGATGAAGTTGGTACCCCGGTCGGAGACCACCTCTCTGGGGAACCCCACATGGGAAAAGATCCCCATCAATGCACGGCCCGCCACGGGTGCTGTGATTTTCCTGAGAGGGACAGCTTCTGGGTACCGGGTGGCATGGTCCACCAAGACCAGGATGAACCTGTTGCCTAAGGCTGTCTTGGGGTCCAGTGGTCCCACAATGTCGATGCCCACGCGCTCGAAAGCGGTGCTCACCACAGGAAAGGGTTGGAGGGGTGCCTTGCACTTTCCTCTGCTCTTAACACTTAGCAGGTCCTATAAAATGTACCAATGTGCTTCTTCATCTGGGGCCAGAAGAAGTGGGTGACAAGCCTTTGGAAGGTCTTGTCTTGCCTCAGATGTCCTGCGAGAGGCACGTCATGAGCCAGACCCATTAGGAAGGCTCTGAAGTGCTCGGGTACCACCAGCACACGGGCTGCACCGGGCCCTAGCGACCTTAGGCTCACTATAAAGTAACCCATCTTCCCAGTAAATGAGATGATCCTTGGACTCTCCACCTGCTGCCTGGTCTGCAGCCTGCTGCCGCACACCAATGAGAGAAGGGCATTCCATCTGCGCCTTGCAGAACTCCTCCCTGGAGGGGCCACCTTCTTGTTGCCAATTTGTCAGCTCAGGCAGGTCCCCCAGTTTGGCCACCTGTTCCCCTGTAGGCTCCAGGGCATCCCCCTCAGTTTCTGCTCCTTCCTGGACTGTGGGGACGGCTGGGGCTGGTTTCTCATGCCCTCTGCCCTCTTTCTTCTTGGCAGGCCCCTGGGCCACTGATTTAGGCTCCAGGGCTGCTGAATCACCCCTACTGGCTGTCATAGACCGAGTGGTCACACAGATCCACTCAGGCAGACCCAACATCTCCAAATGAGCCTGGTGTTCCACCTCCTTCCATGGGGAACTCTCCAGGTCATTACCTAGCAGACAGTCTACAGGCATGGATGGACTCACAACAACCTTCAAGAAACGTGAGACCCCCTCCACTCAAAGGGAACCTGCGCCACCTTACAGAGGCGCACCGAGTTGTCAGCTGCAACTACTGGGTGAAGCACATTGGGAACGACCTGCTCTTCAGACACCCACTGACACCTTACAGATGTCACGCTGGCTCCTGTGTCTCTCAGAGCCTCCACCTTCCTCCCATTGATGGTTACCCACTGCCCATATTTCTTAGTGTTATCAGGCAGGTAGGTTTCCTGGACCATCTCCCGGTCTCCTTAAGAGACAAGGGTCATTACTGCTGGTCCCTCCCCTTCACTGGAAATTAAATCCTCCCCCAAAGCTACACTCATTAAACCCGGTTTTGGAGCACCAGTGGGTGCTGGAGGTTTCTTGGGGCAACAAGAGGCAATGTGTCCCACCTCATTGCAGTGATAGCAGGTAGGGGGACCCCTGTTGTCCCGCCTGCCCCTAGGGGGCCAGGTTGGTCTAGGTTTGGGGGGATGGGACTCCTTTCCCTGGGAACTGATTTGCGGCCCTTGAGAGAACTCCTGTTGGTTACCCTTGTCCCCCCCACTCTTCTGCTGGGGACCCTGCCCATCTTTGGCTATGGTACCCACAATTCCTCTGTGGACCCTGGTACTGGTCCAGAGGTCCGCCACCTTAGCATTCTCAATGGGGTCTGTCAGCTTGCTATCTAAAAGATGCTGGCGCATCTCGAACACATAGACTACTCAAGTGCTCCCAACTAATTAAATGCAACAACCCCTTATAATCAGTTACTTTGCTGCCCTTCATCCAACCTTCCAGTGCACGCGAGTACAGATTCACACACTCCATCCAAGTCTCAGACTCTTTCCTCTTGGAGTTCCTAAACTGCAGCCTATACTGTTCTGGAGTAAGTCCATACCTGAGACATAGGGCCTCCTTCATATTGGGGTAGGTCATGGCACCTGCTAATTCTAAGGGCTCTAGAGCACTCCTCCCAGAAGCCTCAAAATGTTTCCATAGGCCCGTCCCCCAATGCTGTTCAAGGAACACCATTCATTCTCAAAGCAATCTCATACGAGGTAAACCAGGCATAGATATACTCACTCCTATTATAATTCTGTACCAAATCCTGGGGATATATACTTTACCCCCCTGCACTGGCTGTGCGCTGCCACCATTTGGACCGCACTCCACCTGCTTGGCCTTGATATCCAGTTCTCTCATGCTCAACTCATGAGCCAGAAGCAATTTCTTCTCCTCCAGGGCACGAGCATTCTTGCTCTCCTCTGCCACCTTTTCTTTCTCTACTTCCAATTGCTTCATCTTCATTCTCATGCTTTCTAATTCATGGTTTCTCACTCTTTGAGTCTCTTCTAACTCTTCTGGAGTGAAACCCCTGGAATGGGTGCTGCCAGGCCTTGAGCCTGGGTTGCTCACAGGCAAATCTTGGGGTTCAAAACCATCCCTTCCACTTGCATCATTTCCATCTTGGGCCTCCCACCAGGCCCTCAAGGCTCTCTGCAGCTCATCCTTTCTAGAGCTGTTTTTCACAGGGCAACCACGATCTTTGCAGAATTGTTTGAGCTGCTCAACTTTGTATGAATATAGATGCTCAATGCAAAACTCCAATTCTGCTGGCTCACTTGTTGCCTTCCCATGCTGAGACATGATGCTTTGAAGAGTTACTCAAAAATAGAATCAAAAATCAAAACATGGTATGTGGTTGCGTAGTGGTCTGCACTAGACTAGTGATGTACACGAATTACTGTGGGTCAAGTACAAATACAAGTTCAAATCCCACCGCTGCCACCAATGTTAGATCTGGGGTCTCTAGTTGGCAGAGGTAGGTACCACTGTCCAAATAGGGACCCTTGCTTCTAGTCAGGGTAAGGGGGATACACTCTTTAGATAACCCCTGCTCGCCCCCTTGGTAGCTTGGCACGAGCAGACAGGCTTATCAAAGACAATGTGTAAAGTATTTGTATCAACACTCACAGTAACACAGTGAAAACACCATAAATGGACTCCACACCAGTTTAGAAAAATAAAAGTATTTAATCTTAACTAAACAAGACCAAAACGACAAAAATCCAACATACACAGTTCAGGAATATGATTTTTAAAGAGTTCTAGGGTTTGCGTCAAAATAATCCACAGTTGTGTCACGTTTAGCCCAAAGTACCAGTAGATGCGACGAAAGTTCCAAATAGAAGCTGCAGTGTTGGAAAACAAGTGATGCGTCACTCCTGAGACCCTGGGGAGGTGATGCGACAGCCCCGCTGCACGCAGCGGGCTTGTTGCGATGAATCCATTTTTTCGGGTGCTAGCAGGTGGGGTGACACTCCCTCACCATAGCAGAGGAGTTGCTGCTGCTCAAATGTGCACTTAGCTATGCCTGTGTTTGCACACATTACAACATTAAAGCCAGACCTGCTGATTTTGACAATGCTTCTCACTTTAATCACCAAGCCATGAAGGTTCTACACTAAGGAAAAAAGGCACTTTACAAATGGTCAGTTGAGTCCTCTCCAACTGTTGCAGACCAGTCGATACAGAAACAGTATTCACTGGATTTGCAGGCATGAGCTCCTAGGGCTAGGAGCTCAGCCTGTGTCACTCCAACTCACTCCATAATGGATCATCTTCAACAGGGGTCAAAGCACTGTCATATAACAAAACTACTGCCAACTCTTTTGAAGCAGGCTGAGAAACGTTAGCAACATGCATGCACAGCAGTTAGCAAACCATTATTACTGTTACAAAAAAATAAAACTGCCAGGAATTGACAATTTAGGGAGTGGTAACGTCTTCCCCGTAGACCCCATCCAGAAGCACAGATGATATATCTAAACTACAACCACAATGGAAGCAAAGCACTCACTATGAGGTGGAATGATAGTCCAAAGAGCCAATAGCAGCAGGTGATCTTCCAAAATGGGATTGGCAAACTTTCAAACCAATGGGTGAAAGGGGCTGATCCAAATAAGCCAGTGACTGCAGGAAGCTGTCCGAAAGCCCACTCTTGGAAATTGGAAAACGTAGGGCTTGCATACAGCTGCACGGTCAAGCCAGACGTAAAACGGACAAGAGGACAAAATCACTGTATTGAAAAAGGATGGCTAATAGAAGTTCACTATTTTTTAGTTGTTCCTGGTCCTACAAATATGCTCTGATTCTGGAATTAAAAAGATTGAAAGGCACTGATCTTCTGTTACCTGTAGTGCAAAACTTTGCCCTGCTATTTCCTCACCCAACACTCAAGGTTACAAAAAGGTAAATTAATCTGCTTTACCAGCGCAAAGATAACCATTAAGGCCTGAATGCAGGTGTCGATCAGGCTGTCTGGTGAATTCTATAGTTACAATCACTTTGAATGGCCGCGCATTAACTGACAATGACAGGCCTATGTGGTCCAGATAGACAGAAACCCCAGCTGCCTTTATGTGTGCAGTCCAGGAAGGCAGCACGGGGAATCAACTGTATTCTCACTTTGTTTCTATTCCACCTGGTGGGCGGACGAAACAGGTGCAGCCTCCCCCCCTTGATGTTATTGCATACATGCAAAAGAGAACAAACATTAGAGACACTAACATCCACGCACAAAGCAAAATAAAAAATAGGGAAAACACTGACATGTCACTTGAAAGGTAAATCCATGAAAGAGTAAACAGCATAGTATATTCAGAACTCTGTTCTATGCAGCGACTAGAAAGCTATCCACTAGAGCAGCCTTGAATGCACAAGGACTTGACCATCTGTGTTTGAATAACAACAACGACTTTGCTAGTGAACTTGAACCTTTAATTTCTCTCCACTGTCCCTGAAGATATGGTTATTCGTTTTCTGGTGGCCTCTTCATACCTATCTTCTGCTGTTAGACTAGTCACAACAACAACATGGGGCCCGATTCACAAAGGTACATCTAGCCCAAAAGTCTAAGTTTATGACTTTCGGTATCAGGGGCTGCTCCTCCGTTATGGCGGCCCTACTGCTTTCAAGCAGTGGGAAGGAGAAACCTAAAATGATAATTACTTTGCGTTATTATCATTTTAGGCTTCTTCCGAATCCTGCTACTTTGCAGGTAGGTGAGTGGGCGGGGCTGCTCTGCTCTTTAAACAGGGCAGGGGCGGAGTGGTTTGCCCACTCAAGTGTGCAATGCCCTCTAGGGCCGCCTAACCCAGTCATGTGCACTTTCCCCTTCTCCATGCAGGCTGCATTGCAGCCTGTATGGAGAACAAGCCCAGGCCCCCATTCCCTAGTTGAGCATCAAACCAGGATGCTCAAAACCAATCACAACGCTGCTGCAGCATTGTGATTGGTAAGGGGAGCCTCGCTGCTCACCAATCACAACGCTGCACTGCAGCGTTGTGTTTGATTAGTGGGGCCTGCTTCCTGTGCCACAATGTGCGGACATAAAGATACTACTCATTACTTACCTTTGGTAATACCGAAAGTCGTAAACTTAGACTTTTTGTCTAAGTTTACCTTTGTGAATCGGGCCCCCAGTGTTTACTGTTTCAAGAGAAAGTGGGAGTATTGCATACCTGGCAAAGCAAGAGCACAGTAATACTAGCATTTCATGGAATGATGAGGTTGAAAATATTCCAGAAGATGTGGTTGAAAATATTCCAGAAGGTTTTGTGGAGGCAAAATGTCTGGTGAGAGAGCTGGCACTCTGCCACTCCTACTCACGATTCAAGGCAATAAAAACATGTTGATTTATGCAGACAGCAGGGATGAAGGGGTGATAATTCCCCCCTTATCATCACCATCCTGAATCTTTTAATCCTGGCCAGGAAATCCAGGAATAAAGGTACTTACGGACTTCCCCGAGCCAGTTTTATTCACTGTTTTGTCTGACTTCTGCATTGAAAGATCCCTTAACATATGTGTATGTATTGTCTTCCCTATCCCTTTGCTCCATCCCAGGTCTGTGCAGGGATGCTGTCAGCAAGCCCGATGATGAAGCATGCAACTATTAGTGGGAAAGGGCATTTTTAACAAACTTTATGTTTGCCTGTGTGACACTCTCACTTGACATTTTTGTCCTCCTTTTCCTTTTGGGTGTGTGTGTAGGGTTAGTGATCTAGGAGGGTGGATTAAGAGAGGTACCTCTTTCCCCATTGTTTTGTGTGTGATAAGAACATTTCATACCAAGCAGTGCATGGAACCACTGCCATGTGCCAAGTGTGATTACTTTGTACTTGTGTTTAAGACATAAATATTTTCAACAAAAAAACTCAATAACAGAAATCTAGTTCTGGTCTATAGATACATATATATGCGCCTTTCATTACACATGCTATGCATCGCCAGATATTTGTTGTCAGCAAATCAACGCAGGATAAAACAGCTCTGTGGAAACAAATGAGGTACTTAAAAAAGAATGAGTTGGAACTTCCCCACACAATAAATATCTAAAAAATGTGGGATCTTGTTGGAAACCATGGAAACAGATCAAGCACCGGATGCAGGCCCTCCCCTTCAAACATGAAGGAAAACACCAAGTTATCTGGGACAAGTAAATAGATTTGAAGGTTCATGCTGATTTACCCGCCTCTTCACGACACACAAGTTGTTTATTGTTCTAGGATATCTCAACACAGGAGAGGCAGCTTGAATATGCATAATTAACATTAGTGCCTCTGAGTGACGCTCAGGGCTCTACTGTTGATGGTGATTTAAAGGACAGAATGATTCAATAAGTCTATCTGCTGAGGCTTCTTCACCCACAAGGGTTTTCTTCAACGATTGCAGGGAGGATGTTATTGTCAGTTGAGAGGGGAGAGTGTATCTGTGAAGCAGATCTGGACAGTAATAAAGGTTTGCATACAGAATAATGCTCATTTGGGCTTTGGGTTGTCAAGGAAGTGATGTGCAGACTGTAGGGTGCAACTGGGAGTGAAGAAATGTCTGTTTTGGGTAAGGTATGCAGACAATAAGTGTGAATACCTATGAAGACCAGAGTGAGGAATTTGAAGATTTGCACCATTTTCTGGAGAGAGACAGCCTATCTAATAGTGGTGTGGAAAATTGGGGTGGTCTGGAGCACATTTTAGAGGGTGTGTGTACGGGAAAGTCATGACTCTCTCATGGCGAGTTTGGAATCATGATGAAGGACCCTAGTTTCATTTGGGTGTTGACATGTACCCAGGCATTCTAGCTGAGGGGGAAGGAATTAGGGTGTCAGGTGGGAAGGAGAGGTAACATTGTTGATGCAAAGGCTAAAGGGGCCATAAACATTACGGACGTCCACATTAAGACAGGCCATGGTTTATCTCATAACGTATATTGCGTGATTAAGATGCTTCCTATGGTTAACGGATTGTATGCGGGTTGCACATTCTTATGCAATACACTACTCATGTCTCTGTATTGTCTGTATCTTTTTGAAAAGGGTGAATAAACACATCTAAACCTAAAGCGGCCATAAATCATGTATCTGTTTGCCGAATTTAGCATAACTTCATCAGAGTGCTGTGAGGTAGGAAAGCAGTAAAGTTAGACTGGGGGTGGGGTGAATGAGGGTACGGTGGATGCTAGCCTTGTCAGATTGATTCCTAAGTGACAAAGAAAGGGATTTTTGCAAGTGAATTTATTCTTCTTTGTAGTATTAATATTATTGTTACTTTTGTTGGAATGTCGGATCCTTATATGTATTACTAGGATCCAAGCATTTATCAAACATGCAGAGCTTATATTACATGTTTACTGGAGTTGCGTTGGGAAACTTCTAAAACGTAGGGGGGGGATTACATGTTTAGTACCAAGCACTCTTCATTTTCTAGGGGATTGCCTATTTAAATGAGACATGGAGCACCTTCCAGGGCACCAAGGAACAGATTGATCCAGAGGGTAGGAATGTTTATGTTCAGGAGAGGGAGGATGAAGAAAAATTTGCAATGACTTCAATCTGTGCCCCAAGTGTTGAAACTGTAGGTTTGTTATATGACCTCTTGATTATGCTTTTATCAGCTTTATATACACCTTTCTTGAACAAGTCATTTTGGAGACTACCCCGAACGACTACTTCTAAGAGGGCAATTAGATTCAACGTCTGGCTAAAAAACTGGAATCTTAGATATGAAGGGATCACTATGAGGTACTATTAGAAAAGTTGTGATTCTTGATTTCAACCAGCTATCAATTGGATGTTTATGAGGTATTGCTCCTATTTATGCTCTTGTTTTAGCACATCTGTACTTACTCTTCCCCCACAATACTGCATCCTGCAGAGCTATTGTCTTATTTAAGCCCACCATCTCTTCCATTTCGGACCCTGATCATGAGGGACCCTAGGATGCGCTCATTACGCTGACTGATGTATTGAGTGCGATCAAAATTATGCCAAGGGTAGTTGCCGGCTACTCTCATCTTCTCCACGGAGGTTTAGGCAGTGTTTGCAAGCTTGTTGGCTCCCTGCTAGTTGGCTGTTTATAACTCTTCTCTATCTCCTCGGCTAGAGAAGTTTAACTGTAATGGTATTTCCAAATTGGATCTTGACCGTCTAGACAAGGCACCCTATTGGCTTTGTTGGCGCTTTCTGTCAGATAATCTACATGATAGTCATAGCACAGATGCGGGATCGGGGACGGTGTTGTCTTCAAGAATAGATGAGAAACTTAGTCCCCAAGACTGTATTACAACAGCATTTTGAAATACAGTTCACAAATAAGGACTGATTCAAAAAGGGATCTTGAGCCAGTAATTTAACACCATAAAGTTAATTAAAATTCACTGCAGGGACCCAAAAATATAGTAGTGTCAATAGATCAATCATAAGGCTCAGAAATCATTTGCCATATGACCCTCGCAATTTAAAATATATGCAGCAATGAGCAAAATATGGGAAATAGACTAAGGGCCTGTGTTTGGCAGATGGGTTACTCTGTCACAAACATGACAGATATCTCGCCCTCCTTTTTACAATTGACATTGGATATAATGCACTTGTAATACAGTGGACGAGATATCCGTCACATTTGGGACAGAGTAACCCATTAGCTGAACTCTAAATTAGGCCCTGTGTCCAGAATGTGCAGCAAATAATTAGAGAAAAAGACAGCACGCCTACTGGAGACCGTAAAGAATCTGGCTCACCTCCAAAATCAGGGCATTTTCTAATATATTTTACCATGGAAAGCAAAGGAAATCTCACAGTAATCATGGGATGAGCAAATCTAACCACACATTGTCAAATCACAGTTCAGCATAATATAAACATCATATATTGCCACCATCCAAGTACTATCCCCTAAATGAATAATAAAATGATTGCTCTGACCTCCAAATCTGGTTAAACAAATAATGTAAAGACTCATAAATAAATAGCCTACAGCGAGGGAGCAGGAAGTGCCTTGAATGTAACTAGAGGCTCCCTCTGGAGTTCTTCGAGAACAGCATGTCACTCTAAAGCATCAGTGCACATTTTGCTGCATGTGGCGTCAATGAGAAATAAACACACAATTAATATTATGGATGTTCCAAAAAGAAAAACGGAATTGAGCCCTAATTGAGGCCTAGCTTGGCCTAAACCAGGATAACATATTTCTGTGCATCACAGCACGGGTGTTTCAGTTCCAAAAGATTCATGTTAATATACAAATATGATTGTAATCAATTATTATTATTATTATGAAGAGGAAGAAGAAGAAGAAGAAGAAGAAGAAGAAGAAGAAGAAGAAGAAGAAGAAGAAGAAGAAGAAGAAGAAGAAGAAGAAGAAGACATAATAGTAATAATAATAATAGTACTTTTGGCCAACTGCTCCTCCGAAGCACTTTGCAACAATTTAATCAAAACTCTGAAATGAAAAACTGCCCTTCAAAAGTGACGTTGTTAAAGAGGTAAATATCAAGAGTGGAAAAGGCCATGGACAAGTTTCTAAAAGGTGGGAGTATTGCCAGAAGGGAATTAAGGTGAATGATGCTGAAGAAAGAGATCATTCCAATCGAATTTGTTTTTAATTTGGAAATGGTTTACAAAATTTTGGGGTCCAAACATTCGCAACAAGTCTCAAATCTGATGATCCAAAGATACAAAATATTACAATTTAAATCCTCCTAAGTCCCACCTGTGACTTAACAGAAATTTAGCTTTTTGATCACTGCAGTAACTTTTCTGCTGCTCCGCCCCAACCATGATGAAAGCCTCTACTAACTGAAGTCATCCCCAGTCCTAAAAAATACATTATCATTATTGTAGCATTTAAGAAACCATCAGCACAAATGACAATCTAGGCAAACTCCAGTTGATGCTCAACATGAAACAAACTCATGCAAAGCACAGTAGCGAGGCAGGTTCAAGATTATGTCACTAAACTGCTAACTCCATAACACTAGTCAAGACTTAGGCCTGCAAACGTTTTGTATTTTGTGTTTAAGTGCTCTACTCTGTCTCCGTGTGTGCTGCTCTCGTCCTGGCTAATTGTTATGGTGCAAAGTCATGATGTGTTCTCTATCCTAGTCTGGAGTGAAGAGACAGTGGGTAAGAGAGACTGAACTGGTTACATCTCCTTTTCCTCTTCAGGCATTAGCTTTGTTGTACATACAAAAAAGCCTGGTTTGTTTTTGGGCTCTTCATTCTTTAATGGCCTTGAAAGTGTCCTGAAAACACTTTTACTCACAATCTCTCTTATCATGCTATGACAATCCAACTAAAACAACCACCAATAGACAACTATCTTTGCCCCATTCATATCTGATCACTCACTGCAAGTCATCTCACCCCACATCTACTCACACATATATGGCAACCCTCTAGTGTTGATTCCTGTCCCTTAGCTCCTGTGTCCAGTGTTCCCTGACTTCACTCATTAACTACTCTCAAAAGAGTCACCTAACCACTGTGCTGCAGTAGTCTTGCATCCACTCAGAACACTGGTGCCTGTGCCTTTTCTGGCTCTCCTGCTAACTATCAACCCATTGCTCTTCTCCTACATTCAGGGACGTGTAGTTTTCAAACCTCTTTCTCTAAGGCTTCTGAGCGATGCATTCTTCAGAAACCACTCTCACGTATGTGACCAACTTGTCTGCCACCTACCTCTCACCACAATCAACTCACATTATGCGGCATATCTTTACACCTTGCAAAAGCATTTGATATAATTGTTAACTATTATCTTTACTGGTACTACACCTAACTGGTTTCCTTCTTATCTTTTTGATTGTTCTTTTTTACTTTCCCTCAAAATCTCTGTCAGTCGGTGATCTCCTCTCCTCATTTGGTTTCTCCTATGCAGATCTTCTTACTATTTCCTTCTTGTACCTGCCTACTTAAAAGTCCCAGGTTGCATAATAGCCATCCAGCACTGAATGCTCCCTGCTAACTCATATTAACATCATCTAAAACAGAATAGTCTGTGTCCATGTCATGGTGGCACCTCTCTTTCTTCCCTATCTGTTTACTTCTGACACCTTGATCCCAGCACCACCTACCAGAAACCATGGTTTATACATTTTTTTTGTTAAAATATTGTTACAGAAATATTGCCTGGAATAGGAGTAGCCTTCTAAATATTGCTTACAAAAAAACGGTCCCATTGTAGATTTGCAATTATTAATGCCAAAGGGACTTTTTTGTAGACAATATGTAGGACACTATACTTTTGCAAGAGGATACTCCGACAATTATATTTGTGTACGAAACCCTAGGGCCACAGCAGCCACATTCCCAGTACTAAACATGAGTAAAATGTACCCAAACGCTCCTTTCCGTACAGTTGAGATCCTCATCACTGCACTAGTACAGTACTCAACACATTTCACTGTTGCACAGCCATTTGGTGGGTCTCCCCAAATATCCCTTGTGCAAGGTGCTGAAATTCAAAAGAAGATAGCGTGTCTGTAGAACCCTAGACACAGCCTAATGCCATTAGATTGGCTGGCTGTTGGCCAGATACTGGTCCTACTCTTTAAAGCCATTACTGGTTTGTCTGTAAATACTTTCCAGAAACCCTCAGTCAATATGCCCCTTCTTGAAATTCACGCTTGGTCTGTGATAGCCTCCTGGTCTAAGCTAAAACTCTAAGCACAGAATCAAGATTCTGGTCCTACAATGCACTTGAACATCTACTCTGGAACTCCCACTGATCTGATCTCCGTTCGGTCCCATTGCTTCACAGGTGAAATACTGCTCTCAAAGAACGCCTCCTCCTATAAGATTCAAAAGACTGGCCAACCAATTTCTTTAACTGGGTTTTGACATTGTCGTCCTATGTGCTGCCTTGGAGAGTGTAATGTGGCTCATCACTGCTCAACATCTATGCAGGGCACTTTGCACAATTCCTTGAGCAGTAGTAGATAATGGCACCCAAATCCACATTTGGCTGAAAAAAGAGCCCAAGTGTAGTAGATCAACATCACATATATGTAACACATTCCATTAATGGATCCATTACACAAATGGATCCAAAACTGACACCCTGGTGCTCTGAGGACTCCCTAGTTTATTGATTTTCATCTAGCCTCCTACCCTAGTATTCCTCCTACCAATCTCCATGGCAGCTGCGTCATAAAGGATTTAAGAAGCTGCCTCGCAGCATCACAACAAATGGCCACAGACAGATGCCCGATTACAGCAAATGCCCTTGTTGCTGAAGGAGTGGGAACAGCCAAATGACAAACTGACATTTTACCTGGTGCTCCAAAAATCCTTGCACTGGAGTGTATATCCTTGCAACAAAGATAATGAGTGCTATTTTACTCCCTGCCCTCTTTTGTCCATACACTCAAGTCACCAGTCAAGGAGGTCAACCAGTAGCTCTCCTTACTTGAAAAATCCTGCACCTGCTCCAGGGTGATAGGAATGGTGAGAGCATTGTTGATGTCACACCTACAGCAAACATCCTGGTCTCTGTGCTCTCAAAGAACCTAATCAACAGGATCCAAAGGCTACAATCACAGATGGACAGAACAAACCTGAATTATCAGCAGCATTATCAGAGAAAACCTGGCCAAAAAGCACTTCACTGGCCAATACAGGATCCATATATGTCTGGCTTACATCTTGAATCCGGACTAAAACATTAAAGAAAAGATCGCTGCAGTGAAAAAGTAAAAGAGAAAAATTAGTTTATGCGGTATGCAATACATACATGAGATATACGATTTAACGTGTGTTGACTGTGTGATGATGCTTCAGTGTATTTTTGGGTGTAAAATAGTCCCTCGTGCATTGAACGCTTTCCATCCGTAGGAGGTGGAGTGAAAAACCAAATAGCCAATAGCGTGTTGTGATGGAGCAATAGTCCTCTGAGAGGAACCACACTATGCATATAAAATAAAATGTACAAATGTCATGCATACAGCTGCACTGTCCAGCCCGAGCAATAAACAATTATAGCTCTCTGAAATGATTGTAAGGTAAATCATTAAAGGAAGAGTGATATCTGCACATGTAAATAAAACTTTCATATATTTTTATTATTAAATATAGGTGCTGCATGGCTTTTTTTATTTGTGGTGAGAAAGGGAGTCCCAGTTCCCTATCCTATTAAATCGATGGTTTACTCTTAGGCATTAAACCTTAATACCTCGCAGTAAATTATTTCCTTGAATGCTCCATAGAAGATGTAGGTGAACAACGCAGGAGGGTTGGATCTGTTTCCTCTCATTTCAGCACTTTGCCACTTTTTTTTTCCTGATGTGGACCACCAGCATTTATTTTTTGGGAACGGCACTTATTTTTCCTCATCAGACTTTTCCCGAGAGTAATAGAGGGAAAACACATAAATGGGAAAGAATAAGGAAGAGAACGAGGGGAAAAAATGCACCAAGATCGAAAGCAGGAAGGTGAAAAAGTGAGACACAATGGCAGGGAGTGCCTGGTTGTGCTTTTAAGAGGCATGAGGCGGATTCATAAGTAAGCAGCCTTTATTATCGGTGGGTCTACATTTAACAGCTTTGGGCATTAACACTCATTCTTTTACAAATTAAGTACTGCGCTTTGCGCAGTAGGGATTGTGTCGACACCTCTACACCAACATCTTCAAGAGGGTTATGACGTGCCAACAATGACAGCACTGTCTTGTTTCAGTGCAGACAAGTACAAAGGAGCGAAGAAAAAAATACAAGTATTCACGTTCGCGATAAAGTGCTGTAAAGATGACAACTCAGGTGAGAGTAAAATTGTAGTTTATTAGCAACTTCCAACACAGAGTGAAGAAGGCCAGTGAGGACGACCGGGAGGAGTGTCCGGTTGCGGTGATCATCAGCTGTCGTCTGGACAACATTCCAGAACGCTCAGCTGATGACAAGGAGGAGGGAGGGGAAGGGTGGCGAGAGGGGCCAAAAGGGAGAGGGTAAGCACAACACATCTTACTCTTTACAGAACAGTAAAAACGAGAGGAAACTGTTAATCACATACAAAATCATTGAGTTTTCTTGGAGGAACTTTAAGTCGACCAACTCTGGTTCTTAAAGGTACATCACTGCCTATGTCAGATAAACGCTCTTTTGAGCACATAGAGGTTGTATGCTGGGTAATTTGTGAATGATCAACATTTTCGTCATCCTCCCAGAAATCACACATTTCCGCCCTAGGGAGCTTAACTATAATGTGTGTCCTTGGGCTCTTGTCTATCCTGGCAACTCGGGTTGCCTGCAGATAGCTTGGAGAAATGGCAAACTTTACCGTTATTCAATAGGGCTGAGTTGCAATACACCTTTTCTACCGTGAGAGGTTTTGAAAACCTGCTATGACCCTTTGAAATGAACCCACTCATTTTCACACGTACAATGTCACCCACACACAAATGCACTGGTCTGCAGCTGTGTTTAGTGTCGTAACGTGCTTTGCATTCCTCTTGGGGTTTTGTCTAAAATGTGTCTTACTTGTTCAGGAGACCATTCTACCCTTTTGGTGGCAGCTAGCCAGCCCACATTGTCCTTGGACATAGGCATCCTCCCTCTCATGAGTTTGAATGGGCTGCGTCCTGTGCTGTTGCATGGTGTATTGAGGTATGCTCATAAAGTCTTGCAAATGTCATTCTTCCATGCTTAATCGTTGTTTCTGGCTAGTTGTATAATGCCCTTAATTATCCTATTGAAGAGCTCAACAGCCCCATTGACCGCAGGGTGATATGCAGACGTGGTTTTGTGTGTTATATTGTTCCTTTTTAAGTAGTTGCGGAATAACTCTGAGGTAAACTGGGGGCCATCGTCGCTGACAATACTTTTGGGTAACTCGTCCTTAATGAAAACCTCATCAAGAAATTTAACAATGCTTTGTGCATCAGTTTTGTTCACAAATCCAACTTCAGGCCACTTTGAGAAATGATCAATTCGGACAATTGCAAAAACCTGTTCCCCAAGATCCATGACTGGTCCCATGATGTCTTTTTTTTATTTTTTTTATTTTTTTATTTATTTAGAATTTTACTTCAACAAACAGTCATACATTGAGCAGTGTAAAAGAAAGCCAACGTAATATTAATAAAATACAGACAACAAAGGAACAAAAAATCGGGGAAATTTCCTATATCCATTTGATAACTGGATCCCAAATTTTTCATCCTTGCCTTATTTTCTTTATCCCCTTGAGCCTATACATAGCCATTTCTATATGAAAAATGGAGAGTAGCTTACATTGCCATTGATGAAAGGTCGGGGGTTCATTATCAATCCACCGAGAGGTGATGCAGAAACGGAAAACGGACATACAGATGAACAAAAATGCTTCTTCAGCAATAGGTCTTATCCCAGACTGATCCGCTTGAATACCAAAAATTACCAGTTCGGGAGAGAATTTCACAACTATCCCTAAATTATTATTAATAAAAAATTCAATTTCAGTGATAAACCGGCAACGTTTTTCACATGTAAAAAACATATGGATAGAGTCCGCATCCACCTCCTTACAGCGGTTACATATTGATTCACCGCCAACCTTCCACTTAGCTATCTTAGCGGGAAAGTAATAGAGATCGAAGACAGACATGTAATGTTGACTTTGTAGGGATCCATTAAAGAGTACCTTCATAGATATATCGATTGATCTTCCTATATCAATATCTACTAAATCTAGCTTCCTTAGCCATTTACTCTCTACAGAGGATAGATCATCTTCAAGTTGATTGATAATCATTTGATAAACTGGGCCTATTTTCTTTGTTTTCCTAATAATTTCTAATATCTTATTAGAGTTCATACAAGAATTAATAAGAAGGCCTTTCGATTCTAGGAAACTCCGAATCTGAAGATACTTAAAAAAATGATGCTGTGGTAAACCATATTTAATTCGGAGAGCTGAGAATGAAGAAAATTGGGCCTCTTCGTATAAATCTCCCAAGATTTGTATTCCTAAGAGAAGCCATGTTCTGGTGATTTGGTCATGAAAAACCGGAGGTAAGGCAGAGTTATTGAGTATTGGAGAGTAATAGCTGATTTCACCCAGACCAAGAATTTTATTCCTGAATTGTCGCCAAATTGTAGCACAAGCTGTAATAATCTTAAATTTAGTTTTTTTATAATAACTGGGTTCGATGATTTTGACTAAGCATTGAGGAGCCGCCTTACCTAGCAATAATTCATAGACGGAGGTTAAGCAAATTCTTCAGTAGCTATATCCGAAAAAAGAAGTGTACCCATAAATCTTAAAGAAATGAGCCAATAGTACAACCGAAAATTAGGGACACCCCACCCCCCTTTTAGCCTAGACAGAGAACACCATTTCAACGCTCGACGAGAGCGGTGATACCCCCACAAGAATCTGGAGATCATTCTATCAATTTTTGTGAAATAATATGCCGGAAACAAGAGTGGTATAGTTCGAAATAAATATAGAAACTTTGGTAAAATTAACATTTTAATAATATTAACTGGACCATAAAGAGAGAAGTGCAGATTATTTAATCTCTCCAGAGTTTTGTTAGAAGAATTCAAGACAGGCTCGATGTTTAAGCGTACTATCTCATCAACCCTGGATGAGATCGTTATCCCTAAATATTGGGCTTCGAGATCGAAAGCCAATTCATTAGGTCGGCCGAAGTCAGAGTGAATCAATTGAGTTTTGGCCAAATTTAATTTATAGCCAGATAGCAAGCCAAATTCTTCTGCCAAGAGAGTAATTTTTGGTAATGTACGACCAATGTCTATGGTAGTTACGGCAACATCATCCGCATAAGCGAAGATTTTAAATAAGTTGTTATCAATTTTAACAGGTATAATATCTGACGCAAGAGACAAATTACGAAGAAATGGTTCCAAATATAAAGCGAACAATAAGGGGGAACAAGGACAACCTTGTCTAGTCCCCCTTGTTATCGCAAAGCCCTTCGAAAGAGAGTTAGTTATTCTTATAGCAGCTTTAGGTTGAATATAGAGGGTTTTCACAGCATTAATATATGAGATGGGAAAACCCATCCAGAGCATGACAGACCAGAGAAACTCCCAGGAGACCCTGTTGAACGCTTTTTCTGCGTCCAACAGGGCCACTGCGACCGGGGACTCAAAGGTCTGGGCCCAATCTAATAATGCTATATTTTTTAACATGGTCTGTGGTGTCTCTTTTCAGTATAAAGCCATGTTGTCTAATAGACACAAGGGTCGGCATTAGTGGATTCAATCTATTAGCAAGAATTTTGGAATAAATTTTGCTGTCTGTGGGAATCAGAGCGATGGGTCGGTACGAACCTAATTCTTCGCTATTTTTACCTTTCTTTTTAAAAATTACTATTATGGCATGGGACCATGACTCGGGTGGATTGCCCACAAAAGCTGAGCAAAAAATCTTCATTAGTTCTGGTTTTAAGATTCCTCTGAATACTCGGTAAAATTCCAAAGGAATGGAATCAGGGCCCATGGCTTTTCCGGAAGCAAGACCGGTAATAGCTAGTTCAATCTCTTCCCAAGTAACTGGGGCGCTGAGACACTCCACATGTTCTGTAGACATTTCTGTAGTATTAATCTTATCAAGATAGTGTTTTATAGCAAAATCAGAAATAGTGTCCGGTTGATGATACAGCAATTGATCAAATTCATTAAAGGCTGCTAATATATCTATTTTAGAGGTTTTAAAACTCCCGTGAAGATCTTGAATTTTGGCGTAATCTTTGTGCTAAAACTTTTCCAGTTTGTTCACTCAGTTCATAACTTTCAGTCCGATGCTGAATATGATGTAAAGCTACTTGATCAGCTATATGAGCGTAAACAGAGCTGCGCTTAATCGATAGATCATGTTGGGATTCCTCTATATCCCTATTCGCTTTAACGCATTCGGCCAGCCGTGTCTCTGCATGTAAAACCATATCACAGTCCCTTCTAAATTTATCCCGTTTATTCTTAGATTGAAAATTAGCATATTTTAATGTCTCTCCCCGTACTACTGATTTGAATGTGTCCCAGACTACTGGAACTGAAGCCGACTCATTGTTTACCTCAAAAAACTCCTGGATAACTTTAGACATAAACATGATGTCTATGCCAATTCTTTCCCAAGGCATGTTGGGACATGGGATTGGATGAAGTGGGGGCCTGAACGTGACTTGAGATTTTCCAGAATTACAGTATTGCAGGCAGTTCCTTACAATCCTCTCTGTGGCAAGGTCAGCTCCAGGTCACCAGTGCAGCTCAACTTTGTTTTTAAATTCTGTGGCATTGAGGATGGCATCTAGAAGCTCTTTCTTGGGTTTGATACCATCTACTGTTATCACATGCCCCAAGTATGTTACTTCCGAACGGGTAAATTTGCACTTGCTGTGTTCGGCAGCAAACCCCTTGGATTGAAGAATCTCCAGCACTTGCATCAATTTATCATTATGTTCTTGTTTTGTTTTTCCCATGACCAATATGTCATCCTGGAACATGAGGATGCCATTGACGTCTTTAAATGTTTCCTGCATCCGCCTTTGGAACATGGCTGCGGCCGATGCCAAGCCGAAGGGAACTCTTTTGAAGCGGAAACACCCAAAGGGGGTAATGAACGTTGTTAAACTCCTGCTCTAAGGATGTAGGGGGACCTGATGATACGCAGACTTAAGGTCTATGGTTGAAAAATACCTGGCCCCTTTGGTACACGCCAACATCTCATTGATGCGTGGTAGAGAAAATTGATCCACTAGAATATTTTCATTGAAATCGCGTAGATCTATGCATAATCTCAATTGCCCGTTGGGACGTTTGACCGCAACCAAGGGGGCGACCCACTCTGATTACTCCACCCTTTCAATGATGTCGTCCTTAAGTAGTTTCTAAGTGGGCTTTTAACTGCTCTCTAATGGAGAATGGAACATTCCTGACTTTGTGTATTTTAGGAATAGCATACTTCTTGACACAGATTTTATGTTCAAACCCTTGAAAGTGGCCAATTGAATTCAAAAAGACTTTGGGGAACTTTTGTAGTACATCATTACAAAGCTCATCATCGGTTTGGATGATGAGAACAGGTTCAACACTGTTGGGATTTAAGACAATTCCCAGTTTTCCCTGATCTAACCACCCTAAAACCGAAGGGCCTGACTTGGACACATAGGGGCAGATTTATGAGCCCCTTGCGCCACTTTTGCGTCACTTTTCCCATGTTAAAAGTGACGCAAAAGTGGCGCAAGGGGCTCATAAATCTGCCCCATAGAGTTTGCATAACGATTCTTTCCCCTTGAATGTGAACTTGAGTTTTATGTACCCTTTCAAATCAATTGGGTCCCATTGTGAATGTTTTTATGGTGATGTCTGGTGGTTCTAACTGATCACAAAGATGGGGGTAGAAATTTTTCTATCCAACTTGGCGGCTCACGATTGTGTAGGGCGCCCCAGAGTCAGCAACAATAGAGATATCTACACCGCCTATACACATTTAGCAAACAGTTTTTTTCCTGCTTGTTATCATCAATCTCAAAGATGTAATCATCATCGATATTCAATACAAACATGTACATGTCATCCTCATCGGAGAAATTAGAATCTTCCCCATCATTATTTTCAACATACTTAACCGATTATGCAGACTTTTTATGGCACACGTTTTGGAAATGACCCATAACTCCACAAAAGGAACATTTATACTTCTTTGCCGGGCAAATTTTATCATTGGATAAGTGGTTCAAGCTGCCACACCTATAACAACGTCTCTTCGTAGTGCCAGATTTGTCAAAGTTCCTCTTGCTGTTTGGTTTGTTGACGTTACTAAATCTATCTTGTTTGGATATCCTGTCACCCACCTTGGCCATGATGGTGTCCTCTTTTTTTTCCTTACTTTCTGCAATGACTGCCTTAGCGCATCTACCAGTAAGTTCTGTTCTTCTGGCAATGTCAATAATAGTTTGCAAGGGACTCTCTCCTTTAGCCCACAAATTGTCTTGAATAGCGGAATTTGACCCTTGCATCACTATTTGATCTCGTACACATTCATCATGAAGGCCACCGAAGCAACATGGGATGGCTAAGTTTTATAATGCTGCCACATAGTCATTGATGGATTCGTCATGCCCTTGCTTCCTATGGAAGAACTTATACCTGTTCACCCCCATGCAAACAGTAGGCTTGTAATAATTATTAAGGTCATCAACAGCATTTTTGAATATGTCTCCATCATCTACTTCTCTTATTTGCTTATTAATTCTTTTGTAAATTTTAATGCCACCTGCACCTAAACAATGCATTAGAATGTTGTACTTTCTTTCCGCAGTGAGCTCCTCCTCATCATCTAGAGTGGAAATGAGATTTAAAAAATGTTCTCTCCACTCTTCCCACTTGATGGGTGGTTCACCTCCCCCAGCTAGAAACAATGGGGGGGTGTCAAACCTGTAGACATTTGGGAGTTGTGAGAAGGCAGCAATTAATTTGTCTAGAGGGTGGAAGAGTTACAGAGTGGGGTGGAGAGGGTGGACCTTATCTTGATGATGCCATTAAGAGTACAAGGACTGTGGTTACAAATAGAAACTACCTGCGTACTGCGTACTGCCACGCTGTGCCTATCAGAGAAGAGAGGCACCCAAAGAATGGTGTACATTAAAACTTACTTCCACTTTGCCTTCGATGTACTCAATGAGGCGAGTGAAACTCAGTGATGCTTAAGGTGCTGTGAAAATATACGAAGGTTTGATGAGGGGAAAGCGGCTGAGGGAAACAACAAAATGGCTTTGCTAGCGTTGTGTGCGTAACGACATCACAGATGATGGAAGGAGTGGGGCGGCAGCATTTCTTTGTTAAAGATGGCCGCCGAATACATAGCGTCGCACATCATGGTTGCTGAGTGACGGTTGGATACAGTTGGAGTGAAGCAGTTGGCTGAAAGATTACCGTTGAGACAGTTACAACTGTCAGCTGAGGAGAATGTGACAGGAGGCTATCTGCGTGCACATACCAAAGCAAATTCTGAATTCAGCTGTTCCTTTCTTGCTTTAAGTTTCAGTTTTTACGATTGAGTAGCGGTGCTTAGTGAAGTGCAGAAATGTGCATCCAGATGAGAGTAAAATTGTAGTTTATTGGCAACTTCCAACACAGAGTGAAGTAGGCCAGTGAGGACGACCGGGAGGAGCGTCCGGTTGCGGTGATCATCAGCTGTCATCTGGACAACATTCCAGAACGCTCAGCTGATGACAGGGAGGAGGCAGGAGAAGGGTGGCAAGAGGGGACAAAAGGGAGAGGGTAAACACGACAAGTGTGTAAAGCCTTCAAAGTGCTTTCTGGCCAATTGAAGCTTAATAGGATTTCCACACTCTGTGTTAATCACTCCTTGGCGCCGCACAATAGAGGCCTCCATGGGTGCCCGGCCTACATAATACTTGGACGCATACACACTTCTGGAAGAACAAAACGCTTGAAGACGTTAAAAGGCAGAGGAGAGGTATGAAGGGAAGGAAGCATGCTGGAGAACCAGGGTGAAGTAGGTAAGGTGAGGTAGGGAGGTGAAGGGCGTGCTGAGGGCCCATTGTTTACGTGACTGAGAGAGTCTGTATGTCACAATGTTCTCAATGTGATCCTTACCGTTAACAGTAAATCCATACAGCAGGACATTGGCTCTACTGTGAGCATGTAGTGGATTCAGTCAGGGAGTCTTTCCTTGTTTTGTGCAGGGGTAAGTAGTCCCTGTAAAGGTTGGAAGCCGCGTTTTCTGTTAACAGACATTAATGCATACCCCATCTCAATGCTATTAAAAATACATTGGGTTCTTGAGAAAGAAAATGTACGAATTCAACACATCATATTAAAAAGCTTAGTCAACTGCAAGTAAAGATTAAGGGCCAGATTCACGAAGGGCCTCCGAACTCATGGTGTGGGCCGCGCGCTCATGGTGGGACCTCCGTACTGCAGTTACCCAGTACAGAAGTCCTGCCACAACTGCGGGCCCCCACCATGAGTACGGGCCCCCTGCCACACCACGATTGCGGAGGCCCTTTGTGAATCGGCCTCTTTGTCTTCATGGAAGGTATATCCCTCTCTTATACTTTTTCTAGATTTAGAAACTCTTACCTTGTTGATAAATGTAGGTCAATACATTTGCTCTCTTTTCACAGCATTTGTCACATGTGAAACTATTAGCTTTGGCAGTCCATCATTAAATACACATACGGATCAATAGATTAGCAAGTCCAGTGTTTAAGGTACTATAACCTTTTACTTCTACATCGCACTAGATTGGTAATTGATAAAATATACACCTGTTTCGGTACCTCCATGGTACTAACTCATTGCTTTACTTGTTCAGGCATTGAAATCTATTCAGATCGGATCTTATTCGTGAGACTGACATCGTCATATCAGATCGGCATTCCCCTTTCTTCCGATACTGCTATCCTCTCAAGGTAATATGGAGTTCCATTCAGGATTAATATGTGGCACGTTCCTTATGAAAACCAGTCTTCATCAACAGGCTTTATATATATCGTGCACTAAGTATCTTTAACACATCAGTTGCTTGCCGAGGGCCCCATATCCCCAGTGCCCATTTCAAAATTCACTATGCTCTTTAGGGTCTGCATACTCAAATCTTTGGGGATAAATCACTCTCTTTTTCTTTCTTTTTATTTCACAGTTCCATGAAACCACATATGGGTTTGGGGTTATAAGGTACTAAGCAAAAACATTTTTGCTACTTCCTGTTTTTAGAATTGTATATAACTGATGGACTAATGTTTTTTGATAATAAATTGTAGAAAATTACTACATTGAGATATCTAGCTCTATTTCCCTCTATTTAGAGGCTTTTTTGTACAAATAGAACCTGTTTGCGAACATTATCCTTTACTGTTATTTGTATGTACTTTGTTTAGGTTAACTGAAACATATTTACATGGCGTCCTGATGAAGGCTTCAAGCCGAAACGCGCGTAGGATTCAACACCGATAAAGCCATGACTACATGAATTTGTTATTCTTTACAAACTTAACATTGACATATATTTGAGCTTATTTATTAAGTTTGATTTCTGATGAAAAAGAAACTATAGGTTTAAACACTCAATAACCTTATGAAATATATGTTCTCTTTTTGTTTCAACTTTGGATGTATGAAGAAACATGAACATGACCTGTAATTCCTTCATAGTTTACATTTAATGTGATAAAAATAAAGCAAATCCTATTTTTTGTATCCATTAGTATATACATTTATTTATCTTGTTCGCTTTGCAGGTCCATGTCATTTTAATTATTGTTCCTAAATTGTTTTGCTAACAAATGTTACAAGCACCCTGATTTAGGAATAAATTTCAGGGGCACCCCTATTTTCTCAAACATGGAAGCACAGGAGCTCCAGTTTATTAATCCAACCCTTTTCTAACATCTAGAGATGGGTGAGCAAACACTTCAACAAGGAAATCCGAGCAAAGGGTCTGGCATGGCTGTAAGAGCAAGTGCACAAGCCTAGCCTTGCCAAATAATGCTAGGTTTGTGGGTGGCAAATAAATAATGCGCCAAACATCATGCAGATACTTTATATAGTCTCTTAAAAAAAATGCAAAACATTGTATTTTTTTTAAATGCAGAAGCATTTCACCTTAGTACATCAGATAATATCACTGCATAAAATGTGCTTATCAAAAGTGGTAGTTTCTAAACATGAATTTAGAAACGTTCCTGCCACCCTGCCTGGAGACAACGTCATTAGTGGACTTAGAGGAAAGTCAGTTGTCATGTGCATCCTATATGTGACCTAGTTTCTTATTGCGGATGAAGCAACGTTGTAGACTATTAAATCAAACTCAAGAGGGTTTGGTGCAGAGCTAATCCAGAAATCACGTTTTTGAAGGTGTCTTCATATGTGATAATAAAGAAAAAGGAGACTGAGTAAAATAAAATATTTGC
Source organism: Triturus cristatus (assembly GCF_964204655.1). Taxonomy (NCBI): domain Eukaryota; kingdom Metazoa; phylum Chordata; class Amphibia; order Caudata; family Salamandridae; genus Triturus; species Triturus cristatus. Next base: position 657,359,977 of record NC_140586.1, read on the forward strand.
CATGCCTCACACAATTTGCAGAGACTTAGGGATTGTGCCAGGTTCTTCAGGTTTGAGTTTGTGCAATTCAGCAACCAAATTGATATCTCGTTTTCTCTCCTATATACATTAAATGTTATTTCTGAATCTTTAATTTTTAGCACATGAGGTTAGAGCTTCGAAGGCAGCCTCAGCTCGGTGATTGTACTACCAAATATATTTAGCTGCGCTTACGATGCTGGGCGAACTTGTATCCTCCTGACACTGTTTTGTACACTGGACTGACCAACCTCTGGTCGGCAGTCCCGCCTGCCTCATTCGGATGCGACCGAACACTGTTCGGTCGCATTCTGACATTTCCCTATGGGAGCATGCATTACGGCAGTATGCCGTAAATGGAAGGTGTTGTTCATCCCTGCACCCCGTGGCAGACACCTGAAGGTGCCCCCAACCGGAGGCCACACACACAAGGGCGCCCTTCTGGGGGCCCCCAAACACTCTTTCTGACATGGTTTCCATGTCGGACAGGCCGTCATGGAAACAATGCCTGAAACCATGCATTGTAATCCCGAAGACGGAAAGGCCCGCCCTTTGGGATTGCGAGCCAGTTCCAATTCAAGGAGCCCATCGGAAGCCAGCCGCAATGACCGGCTGGTTTCAATTCCGACCGTCTGATAAATAATCAGCCGGTCAGAATTGAAACCGACGATGGGGGTCGGAAAGCCTCCGACCGAAGATCGGAGGGTTTGCGACCTCCATCGTAATAGGCCCCTAAGTGTAAAATATTGTGGAATAGAAATGTCAATACCACAATTTGGACACCCACAATATTGACAACACTATACTTATAATTAAAATTACCAACATATTCAAACCAAAATATAGTTATACTAAACAATCTAACGTCTACAAATATTAAAACCCAAAATATAGATCACAATAATATAGACTTTTTAAAATAACATTAAAAGTAACCAAAATATTGAAACCCAAAATATAGACTTAAACTGAACTATATAGTTTAAATATATTAAGTATATTTAATCAAAACTAATTTTAAACATTTACATTTAACTAATATATAAATACATTATATTAGTATAAAATATTTAAAAATAATGTATCCACAAAAGAAGCAGCTCAAACAGATGGACTCACCAAAGGATAAAAATGAATTTCCACTACAACATTTTAGTTTCAGCCTTCCTAAAGTAGTACAAGATTGTTTGCTCAGCCACTAAGCACACCCCTGAACCCTAAAACTATACTCATCCCTAGTAGTAAAATCTATTTGCTACCATTATCCTCTACTCTTCCCTGAGCTCTTAAAACTCCCTATTCTCTGACCATCCCGGAACCCGAAAAACTCCATACTACCACTATTCTCTACCCAATCCTTAGTCCTAAAAACTCTTTAATACTCATACCTTTGCTCTAAAAGTAAATTATTAAAATGGTGCAACACCTATCTCCACGCCCTAAAAACGAATGTTAATGTTAATGTTACTGGGATTTATAAAGCCCACGAATACCCAGAGGTGTCTTGGCGCTGAGGACATTAGAAAGCCTGCTCGGATGTCTAGTTCTGGAACAACCAGGTTTGTAGTCCTTTCCTGAAGGAGGAGAGGGAGCTCGCACTTCTGAGCTCCCCCGGAAGAGTGTTCAAGAATTTAGAGATGCCAAAGCAAAAGCTGCGGCCACCCCAGAACGATGTTTGAATTCTAGGCACTGTCAGGAGTTTGGCCCCTTTAGAGAGAAGATGTCTGGTCGGTTCATACCAGGCAAGAAGGTTTTGCAAAAAGACACGGCCTATCTGGTTCAGTGCTTTGTAAGACAGACACAGAGCCTTGAATTTTATCCATTGTGCTACAGGAAGCCAGTGCAATTTTCTAATCTCTTTGGAAACAGATTTGCACCTAGGGGTGTTGGACAGTAGCCGTGCTGCTGTATTTTGTACAATTTGAAGCTTTTTTAAGCACCGCTTCTGAGTGTTTAGATACAGCCCGTTGCAATAATCAAGTTTAGACTGAATCAGTAATGTAACAACAGTTTTTCTGGTGTCCACAGGACTATAAGGAAGAATCTTCCTTACTTTCTTGATAAGGAAGTGGGCGGAGGAAACAATTGCATTTGTGTGCTGGGTAAGCGATAGTTTGTTGTCCAACCACACTCCCAGGTTCTTGGCCTTCACTGCAGGTTTAGGTGGATCTCCCATCTCTGCCGGCCACCACAGATTGCCCCAGTTAGGTTGCAAACTACCAAAAATCAGGATCTCTGTTTTATCAGAATTAAGTTTAAGACAATGTGTACTCATCCATCGGTTAATGGCACACATTCAGTTCTGAAATTGCTGAAAGGGGGGAACCAGATTTTTATATGCAGCCACCACAATCTGAGTGTCGTCAGCGTACGACGTAAGACTGGACCCAAAATCCCGGATCAGAGGGACCAGTTCAGAAACATATACGTTAAGTAGAGACGGGCTCAATGAGGAGCCTTGTGGCACTCCACACGGGAGGGTATAAGGCTTAGAGTAATACCCATCAACCAAAACTGTTAATCTCCTAACCTTTAAAAAGGAGGACAGTAGGGCCAGTGCTGTACACCTGATCCCCAGACTCTCCAGCCGCAGGAGGGAATGATCAACGGTATCGAAAGCGGCTGACAGATCGAGGAGTACTAGGGTCGCCGTACCTCCTCCATCCATCACTGCTCTGATCTCCTCTGTGGCTTTAATGAGTGCCGTTTCCGTACTGTGTTCTTGGCGGAACCCAAACTGGGATTGATCAAGCAAATTATTTTCACGAATGAATTGGGTTAGTTGGATATTCATCAGTTTGTCAATTATTCTGGCAGGCAACGGTAACCGGGCTATAGGATGGTAGTTGTTGGGGTTGGTTGTGACTACGGTGGGTTTTTTTGACAGTGGAAGGATGGAGGTGTCCTTCCACATGAGCGGAAACTTGCCAGAAACAAACATTGAATTAAAAATTTCTGTTAACCCGGGACTCACCAGGTCCGCAATTTCTTTCAGAAATGCTGGCAGGCATGGGTCGGAGGGAGATCCTGACTTTGCTTCATGAATGTATTTCGCCACTGTTTCAGAGGAAATGGGTGAAAAACTACAATGGGTATTCTTGTCTGAGTCAGAACTTATCAGAGGGGTAGAGGGGAGGTGAACTGAGGGATCCTCAAAAAATTGTAAAATGTCCAGGACTTTAGTTGTAAAAGCAGCTGCAGGATTTTTGATTGCCCTTAAATCCTGTGGTCCTGGGTGTCGTGAGCTTGTTTACTACTGTAAAGAGTGTTTTAGAGGAATGTTTTGCTTCCTCAATCTGTTTGGCAAAGTGATCCCTCTTTTCTGACATCAGTAAGTTTTTATAATGTGTTAGGGCCGTTCTGTACGCTCTTTTCTCAGGTGAGTGATAATTTACACGCCAACACCTTTCTAATCAACGACATTTTTGTTTTTCTTTCCATAAAGCGTCGGAGAACCAGGGGGCTGAAGGGGTCTTCCTGTTCCCTGTAGTTTTGTTTTTATGGGTACTGAGGCCTTAATTGTGTCATCCAGCCAATCTGTGTATTTGGTGACAGTTAAGTCAGGGTGACTGTTTAAATGTGGATGGGAACTCTCCAAGTATGTGCGGAGGATTGTTTTGTCCATTTTACTCCAGTCTATCTGGGTAGTGCCTGGGGTCTTGGAGGTCCCTCCAAGCCCAAAAGAGGTGATTGGGAGGTAGAACTTAATGAGCGAGTGGTCTGACCAGGTCAAAGGAAGGGTTTCTTTGCACGTAAGACCTAGGGTTGAGGTGAAGATACCATCTAGTGTATGTCCCGCCTAATGAGTAGGGGTCTGTACCAATTGGGTAAGGCCTACCGCCCCCAGAGTATCTAACAATACCTCTGTCTCCCTGTTGTCCCTGTCTTCAAGATAGAAATTAAAATCACTAAGGATAGTGAAGTCATTGTTTAGGAGAGTAGGTTCTAAAAGGCTGTCTAGGTTTGTATTAAAGGTACTTCTGGAGCTTGGAGGCCGGTACAGCAAGATACCTCTGAAAGTCTGCCTTGGACTGAGTTCAATCGCAAAGTGAAGAGCCTCATAAAAAGGCGTGGAGGTAGAATGAAATATAACAGGGAGATGTTCCCTCAAGATAATTGCAACTCCGCCTCCTCGTTTTAGTGGTCTGTCGACCCTGATGGCCCGAAATCTGACCGGGGTTGCGGTGACAAAGTCAGGGTCGGAGGCAGCATCTGCCCAGGTTTCTGTCATGAAAAGTATGTCTAGATTGCAATCTGAGATTGTGTGTGCAATCTCATATTTGTGTTTGGCCAGTGATCTAACATTTACTAGGCCACCATAAAGTTTAGCAGTCTCTATAATTTTAGAAGAGTTGTGACTCTGAGATCTGTTGTGGAGCTGGAAAACCCTAGTTCTTTGTATTTGTGGGAGTATATAGCCACAGGGACAGTTTACATCACCCTCATCCGGAATTAACCGGCAGCAGTTTCCACTGGAAACGTTAAGGAGGTGTAACTCTTTTGTGGTATAACTGAGCACCTGGGTATTGGAAATATCAGGGGTCCTGGCCCTGGGCCCAGGCACAGACGGACGAAGACGGGCTTGCCTTAGGCGCGCCAGTGGCACACCTGCACCATTTGGCAATTTTATGCGATTCCGGTGGACGACTAGACCGCGTCCACCCGGAATCAGTAAACCAGTGCAAAACCCTTCCCTGCGCCCAAAACACTAATCAGTAACCCAGTGCAAAAGGCACACAGCACCCTAAAAAGTAATCAGTAACCAGGTACAACACCCACACTGGCACAAAAATAGGTACAACACCCACGCTGGCACTGTAAAAACGAATTAGTAAATCAGTGCATCACCTATTCCGGCACCCTAAAATCGAATCAATTACTTAGCGCACTACCCACCCCTGCACCCTAAAAGGGTGTTACCTACAGCAGCCCCCTAAAAACGAATCAGGAAACCGGTGGAACACCAATCCCTGTGCCCTAAAAACGAATTAGTGACCTGGCACAACACCCATCCGTGCTCCCTTAAAACTAATCAATAAGCTGGTGCAACACCCTCATCGGCAATCTAAAAACTATCAGTAACCAAGCACCACTCATCTCGGTGCCCTAAAAGCGAAATCAATAACTTGATGCAACATCTATCCCGGCACCCTAACAACTAATCAGTAAACCGGTGCAGTTCACACACCAGCACCTGAAAAACTAATCATTACAGTGGCGCAACTCCCATCCTTGCGTCCTGAAAACTAATCAGGGAACGCGATAAATATGAATCGGTAATCTAGTGCAATACCCATCCCTGCATCCTGAAAAATAATTATTAAAGCAATCAATGCAACACCCATCAATAAATTCCAATAAAACATTTAAAAAAAACACATATTAAATGTTTTAAATTAGGAAAATAAATTTACATTTTTTAATCATGTACTTCAATAATTGATGCAGTCTTGCTTCCAGGCAAAGACCAGCAGAGCCCAAAATTCCAGACGCTGAAGAGTGTCTTGGTTTCAAGATAGGATGCCTACTGGTAGCCATGCGCTTAACAAATGTTAATTAATAATAAACTACCTAAAAAAGTGTAAATACAGTTACAGATTTAATACACTATCCACGCAAACCGTGATAAAACCCACAGCGCAAACTACACATGATATATGAGAAGTATCATATTAGGGCCTGTGGTCCAGGAGGGAGACATTTTCTTAGATTATCAGTCAGTAGCCAATCCCTAAGCAGTGTTAATAGTTTCTGCTCCCTGGGAGTTCTCCTCAGGGTCTTGGCATTCGCAGGTTAGAAATTCACGCCTGAAGATCAGTAGGTCAGCAAGGAGCAATATTTAATCACAATGGGGCATATCAACAAGGGCCTTATCTCTGCTTTTTTGGCTTTAAAAGCCAAAAAAGCAGAGATAAAACTAGCACCCTATCAACAACAGGGTGCTAACATGCAAATTTGCATGTTAGCACCCTTTTACTCTACGCTTCCCCTTGCATCTCTAATGAGATGCAAAGGGAGCGTTCCAGAGTAAAATAATAGGAGAAATGTCGCTAAGCGACATTTCTCCTATTATCAAGAATATCACTAACCCTGTTAGAGACAAAAAAAGCAGCCCTAACCGCGGTTAACGTCTGGTATTTTTGTCTGTCCCTATCAACAAGCTAACGTGAGATTATCGCTGGGTTTCCAGTGATAATCTCACGTTTGCCACTTAGCGTTAGGATTTTTATCGCTATTGAGATAAGCGTTGCTAATAGCACGCTATCTCAGCGATAAAAATCAACGCTAGCCGGCGATAATTATCCTAGCGCTAAGTGCGCTTAGCGATAATTATCGCCGGTTGTTGTTGATATGCCTCAATGTTACTTCTTTACAGAGTTAAGTCATATATGTAGACGGGTCCTCTTTTTTCTTCCACCCAGCTCACACTTTATTCATTCAGAGCTAGGTTCACAGCACATCTCTGAGAACGTGAAGCTGGCCCCACTTTTGTTATGGGTTTTCATCTGGGCCAATAAAGAGGCCAGTTTGAATAGGGACATTAGACAGGACTGTCTCAATTTAGAGAAGGGCTTGTCGATTACCTGGTTGGGTTATGTTCAAAATACCGTAAATGAATTAGGTCTGATCGACATGTTCGAATCACCTTCTACCCTTTACAAAAGTGACAAGCAGGAAGTTACGCTCGGTTTTCAGGAGCTTAGACAGTCACAGAGATTACATACTGAATCTAACAAAAACTCAGTTAGAGATTATATCAAGACTCGAGTACCTGTTGAGGCCCTCTGTATTCAACCTTAGAATTTACACGTTGGGAAAGATCACTTCTTTTTTGCTTTAAAGCCGGCACAGTGTGGCGGCTTTTGTGTTTTTTTGGAGGATCAGAGTGGTTTTGGCAGTATTGCATCGGCATGCCCATGTGATGGACTGTCTGAGCAATCCCTGATGCAATCAATGTATTTTTGTAAATTTTTTAGATCCTTGTTTCTACTCTTTTTAAAGCCTATTTTAAAAGAGTAGAAGTGCCAGAACTGCAGGGAGGCGCTATTCTATTTGCAGCTCTTAGGCTGCCCTGACGTTTGCTTTAGAGTTTGTTCCTTCTTTAACCTCCAGGCCGTAGTTACTGCCTAGAGAATTTCAGGACTTTGTCACCCTTCAAGACAAAGGCATGCTAAGGTTGCCAGGCCCAGCCTCCAAGATGTGGTGCACATTTACAAACGTAAGGTCCTCCGCAGTTTTAAAACTTATAGAATCATAGCAGACCTTTACAGGTTTTTGATGTCTGTATAAATGTAATGCGTAGGACAACCCATGCAAGTTTTATTTGAAGATTAGAACTTATTTATTATCACACCTTGGAGAATTGACCATGCTGCTCCTACTATTGCAGGACTCATTGTCTGTATTTCGTTTTCGATAACGTTATCTTGTGGCGCCTGGTTTGTTGTGCTATATGCCTTGTCACACTGTTACCTGCCCGGCCTGTAGGCACTTTATTTCATCAGTTATTTTTATGATGGAAACGGTTATTGTACCTAAGTAGTTTGATGCACGGGATGTATTGTATCTCATTTATGATTTTTTTCTAAAATTTGAATAAAGAAGAATTGATTGATATAATTACAATTTAAAAATGCAAAATTATAAAATGTAAGCAACAAAGTATTTTAAATACCAGTCAATATGCTTCTACACAACAGTCCTCTTACTGTAACAAACTTTATGTAAGGAGTTTCTAATCCATTACAGGCAATTCCCTGACCTTACCGGTCCTTAGAAGGCTAACTGCCAGGCCTCCAGTACCTTGTCACACATCTCATACTGTGCTGGTCTCCCCATAGTCTGGAGGGAGATTCCTATCTTGCACTGACATTGCACTGAAGAGATATGCTCAATGTATTCCTTGGTTGTTGTGAGTTTCCTTCAGGAGAGGATGTAGCTTGTGTGGGCAGGACAAGTCTGAAGAGCTTCTGGTTATTGAAAACCTGAGCCTTACCTCTGCCTGGGTAGCTGTTCACATGCATAATTCCATTACACAAATGGAATGTCAAATCCTGATGTTGTCTGCCACCCTAAGTGCATGTCCAGGCTCCATGGTAACCAACAATCACAAAGTACATAAACCCAGTAGTTAGATTCCCTTCCTCCTTCATAAAGAGTCCTGCTCCATTTTGCACCTATTTTGTTCCTGGGATTTGGACCTTCTTATTTCTGCCTGACTGACCCTTTTTACTTCCCTGTCCTTTTGCATATTGACTTGAAAAAGTTTCATACACTTTAACTGGATTCATCTTTGACTGGCAACTGTGATTTTTGCTTTATTCTTAGGATAGTTCTGATTGTTACATGTCTTGGGATTGTGAGCTTTCTTTGGAATATTTTCTGGATTCTTTCCTACAAAATCTGAACTGTTCCTTCTACGCCTTGTCTTGCCTTGGACCTCAGAATTACGTTCCCAGAACTTGTCTTTGGCTGCACTCTTCTTCATTCTAGCCATTTACCTCTGTTTCTCCTCCTCCGACTACACCAACTGTTGTTTCCGTACCTGTCCCATTGTAATAGGCTCCATGTGAACCGGGCCCCTTACATTTTGCATAACAGAACCAAACTCTTTCTTGTTGCTCTTGTGGAAGTTGGAAATGTTTACGTAAATGTAACCTCATAATAATATAGAAATGTACTTTAATAGTAACATAGAAAATGTATATCAAACTAGTGGTTAGAAAATGTGCTTTTATTAAACGTGCAAAAAGTAAAGATGCTTCTTATTTCTGCAGAAAGCTCTCATTTCTGTCATTCTTTTGCTGCTAGGCCTCAATATTTTCTTGATTTGTTCCTATCCCTCTAAGAAAATAAATGTATTTTTGTAAAATGATGATTTAACGTTATAACTGAACTGTAGAACTTGACATCTTCACAAAATGTGCTGTTTGCTGTAAAATGCACATTTCCTTCCTCACACCATATGACTTCATTATATTTTAGATTGTTTTCTCTGCCATATGCTCATAATGATCAAGTATATTAATGAAACAAATGCTAGTTATTCGTTTAAATTCGATGATCTAACCATGAAATGCTAGAAATTAATGTTTCATTTGATAGAGCAGACCATTGTTGCACAATGGGACACTGAACAGCTAACAGATGAGGCTTGCAAAGTTCTCATGAGAACCTTCCTAGATGTATCTTTTTGTAATAGGCTGTAGCCACATTCAAATAACTACACGTGTTGCATGGATGTTTACTGTGGGAATCGATTGAGAAGGTAATGAACCATCGGAAGATCCTTCCTAATTGGCTATAGATGACATAGCCACCTGTTTTTGCAACATGTTTTGTGCTTTCTACATAGTACATGTTCCTAGCTAGAGAGTTAAGACATTCTATGCACCACAGTCCTGCCATGTCCCTTAGTACGTTGCTGTGCGAACCTGAATTGCCATAAGCCACTGCTAACAGTGATTTCTGTTTTCCTTCCAATTTGTGAGGAGACTTTCTATCTTATGCCGATCATGGCTACTGCTGTGATTAATTCCTTTAACTATTTTAACGGTTGCGACTGCGGCTGTTAGGGAACTTGGCTGAGTTTCCAGAGCTACACTAAATGGGGAGTTCAACCTTATTCATAGCTATCAGCCTTTTGCTCAAAACGTTTACTTGTTATTTTCTGAAAGGAAGTCTTTAAGGGCTTTTAGATTAGGATAGGGACTAATTCTTTGAGGAACATTGATCCAGCGGATTACCAGCTTGGGTTTACACACACACCATATACCTGGGCCAATAACCATTCGTAAAATAAGCAAGTAATACCGCCGGAGTTAATATTGGTTTTACCTGCAAGATTTTGTTATCTTTACCCAAATATTACCATTCCAATCTCCTTGTCAATTAATTTCCTCTGGTCAATGAATCTAGTTGCTAGTAGTATCGGCAAAAATTAACATTTAAGGTTTTCTCCAATAATCACAGACTCAAAGACTTTTAAAAATTTTATCTAATCAATAATTATGTGAGTCAAGGATCAATTACAATATTAACATCCAATTTCATTCAGGAAAGAAATCTAATTTTAGTTCAATAATAAGTCTCATTAAAATTCGTGATGACAGTACCTGAAGAGGGAGGGAAAGAGAGAGTAGGTACAAAGACAGATCTCACAGAAGTATATTTACCTAAGGTGATTGATGAACCCAACTCCCTGAAGATGAGCCAGATGGAGTCCACCGGGACAGGTGGAAGACAGAGGATCAGGACAGGTTCAGGACCAGTAAGGTGACCTCTTCTAAGTTCAACGCCAGCATCGCACCCCTCTCTAGCACTACTCTCCTCGATTTTTCTTCCACGACTCCCCTTCTAGATGATTGGATTATCGATCAGTATTTCGGTCTCTAGAGCAGGGTCTCTGACATCTGCAGGGTCTGCGGCTGCGTCTCGGACAGCGTCTGTGGCAGCATACATGTCGGGTCGGATTCCTCCAGCAAGCCCGGTCTAACTAACTAACTTACCTCTATTATACTATTCTGTGTTCGTGTACCACCCCCAAATGTTTCAATATCGTGTTTTCCCCTATTTTTGATTGGACAGGGCAAGGAGGTGAGTTCATCACACCATATTAAATGTAATATTTTACTTAGCTTCTTTGTTCTCTGTTTCCACCCCGTAATTTACTTTCCCAAAGCTTTATTCCCACCCACATTTCACATTATACTTAATACAATTTATACTATTTGTAACATATGTTGCTCTTGTCCGGGTCGATGGGTTAAGTTCCCATGTGCTTCTTGCCAGGCAGGGATTAGTGCGCGTGCGCACAGATCAGGTGGGGTAGATATTTCAGTCACCCTCCGAGGCCCAATTACGAACTAATAATAAAGCCAGAGAAAGACGTTAGAATACTAAAATAAATGAATTCACTGTATACCATTTACCACTACTCTATTCCCATTTACGTATATAAATCTTTCGCATTAGTATTTAGTAGAACTTATGAGGTTTAGTTTAAGCAGTAGTATGTGCATTAACATGTGAGTTTCAAGCGGCCATTTTAGAAGCTATTGCGCAGCTGCAAAGGTTTCCCTCCAAGCATAGAAAACATCATACTACGTAGATGCAGTAGACGCATGTGCAATGAAATTCCCACGTTTTGTCAGCCATTTTAAGACACTCGGTTACTGGTTAGTAATACACATATGAAAGCATCCCCTAGATACGATATATTTTGTGTAATGCAATATTAGTATTTACAAGACAAATTGATTACAGTATTATACGTTATTTGAGAGGATTGCATCCGAGCAAGTTTCTTCTTTACGAAACCTTGCTCCATCAATCCCCTCTCTGATGGCATTTTATGCCATCACCAATTTCTATTACTAATTCAGATGCCAACTTTAGCACTTTTCTATTTTGATTTCTTCTTCAACTCTTTCATTTCTTTCTTTTTCCCTTTTATTTTGTAAACCCCATGTTCTTTTGTAAAAATCTTGCTTTATTTCTTCCAGCTGTATTTCTTCGTATTTTCTCTTCTTTCCCTTTTCATTCACTCATACTCCTTTCTTTTCTTGCAACATTTGTGCCAAAACATAATGGCTAAAACTAATAATGTTATTCCCATTATGGGCATTATTATTTGACCTAAGATTCCCTTTCCTATATTAGAAAACCAACTACCTATAGTAGAAATGCTATTTGTCAATTTCTTCCATACACTGTAAACTTCGAGTGGTTTCAAATCTTCTTCTAATTTCGTAATATTCTTAATATATCCTCCAATTTCAACACTTTTATCAGGAATGTAAGTGCAACAATGTTGCGGTTTCAACATTTTACAGACTCCACCCTCTTTTGCCAATAATATATCAAGAGAAAGTCTGTTTTGCAAAACCATAGATCTGATCGCAACCAATTCTGTATTGATCGTCAAGAACCCTCCAGCAGTGTCAGTAGATAACCGATCCACTACTGTAGAAAGCTGACAAATTTTACGAGAATTCAGAATTACTCCCACTGAAGGTATCAATGCACCGAATATATCACCTACTATTTCAGAAAAACTAGCTCCTTTTATTCGCGTTAGTTCCTTTGCGTCTTCTTTGCTTCCAGTGATTCTTTTTACATGGTACACTTTCGGAAATATTATTCCAAAATAGCAACTCCTGTACCAATGATCAGGCAATCTGAAATAAGCTTTATTGCCACATACATAATAAATTCCAGGAAATACTGTATCTGTTCCATCTTTTAGTCCCCATCCCCCAATTACTAAGAAATTATGTTTGCATTCACTGGAACCAATAAACACATTGTTATATTCAGTCTTTAATCTATGGAGGCAGATCTTCCCTTTCTTTGCAAAGTCCAAGGACATAACAGCATGAGTCTTGCCAGTTTTTATAAATTTCATCTTTCTCAGCCCACTGAGGTATCTGTGGTTTCGGTTCAGAAGCCCTTCTCTGGATGTCCTGTCTCCTTTGCTCAACCAAATTCAGAAATATCTTTTCTTCTTCGTGTAATTTACATGTTAAATTGTACTTATGTGCTTCAGCTAAATCTATCGCTTTCATAGTTAGAAAATATTCACCCATGAATTGTGAGTTTCTAGTACTAAGAACTGGGTTCATGCTCTTTCGCATAGGAACCTCGGAAAAAATCATATCTACATTAGAATAATAATATTGCAATTTTCCTGTTCTATAAAATAAACTTGCTAAAACACCACAAGAGATACCATATGTTAATGGAATATGATGATATGTCACACCTTCTGCTACTGGTGCCGGTAACTTTATACATACATAACAGTCAGTAACTTCCATAGTGTCCACGTATTGCACTAATAGTTTTGTAAATACATTAAAGCAGTGTCATTGTCTGTCAGTGTATGATATGTCTAACTCATCTGGTGCTTCTAAATCTACTTTGTCTCGTCTTGTCTTATTCTCATCTGGTGCTTCTAAGGCTACCCTATTTCTTTTAATGTTAGCTACTCTCTCCTGCATGTGGATGTTATTCTTTTCTACTGTATCCATTATATAAGGAATAACAACTGTTAGTTCTTTCAGGTTGGTCTCACTTCTTCGTCAATTCGCTCTGCATTTAATTCTTCATCACTTCCTTCATTTATTTCTAGATTCTCAAAGTCTTTAAGAATAACGTACGTCCCTTCAGTACCTTTGAATTTATTGTTCAGTCTTTTCAATCTTGGGCTTCTTCGTTTGTTGTTTTCAGTTGATTGTTCAGTCTGACTGGATACCTCGTTTACTTGTTCCGGTTCCTCATTTATAGTTTCGAGTCGGTATCTCACTCTCTTGATAACACTAGGCCGATTATCGCCTTTTCTGATTCTTTTGGCATGCACTGCACTTTCACTTTCTTCAAGTGTTCTTTTGTTTTCATTGGTTTGCGGCACAACTTGGTTATTTTAGTCCTCAGAATTTCTCTCTATCTGACCTTGTCCACGACTTATTGTCTTAGTATCATCTGCCTTGATGCGTTCTTCTTCCCTAATCTGACCCTGTTCAGGTTTTATCTCAATTTGTTTTTCTTCTTCTTCTCCCTGAACTTGTTTTTCTTTTCCTGTCTGGTCCTGATCAGGTCTTACTGCACTTCGGCTTTCTGCCGCCTGAACGCGTTCTTCTAAGCCTATCTGTCCCTCCTCAGGCTCAGGAGCTGTGGTTTCAGTTTCTTCTGTCTGAGTAGATCGTTCTCTTCTAGACTGGTCCTGCTCAGGTTCCCTAACTGTTGTAATTTTACTTTCCTGAGCGCGTTCTTCTGCTCCTATCTGGTCCTCACTCTTTTCCTGGCTAACTAATCTGGTTTGGCTTCTTGTTCTCACAATTACTTCAGGTATCTCTACTATTGGAATCCAATCATCCTGACTGGTGCTCGGTTGTTCTTGATCAGACACTTCAGGATCTGTTATTCTGGATCCTTCATCTGTACAACCTTCAGCATTCCCAACTGTTTGGGTCAGTTGAGGCCCGTCTTCGTTAGGTGCTGGTACCCTTTTAGTATGGCTTGCATGAATCCAATTAGGCAAGCCCGCACATTTTACTGCTGTCGTTGTGACCAATATAACCTGATGTGGTTTTTCCCACCTTGGTGCTAGGCACGATTCTCGAGTATGATTCTTCACCACTACCCAGTCGCTGGGGTTCAGATCATGAGCTTGGTTCAGCTGCCTGGCGACTGCGTCTTCTCCAACCTGGTGAGAGATAGAACGCACTTGATCAGCCAACTCTTTGCAATACTCTAGCACCAAATCATCAGATATATTCAACAGCTTGTGTCCTGGTATGAATGCTTGTCTCATTGCTCTTCCCATGAGTATTTGATGGGTACTCAATCCAGTATTCTTGTCCGCGATACTTCTGAGTCCCATCAGAACAAGAGGTAAAGCATCAGGCCACTCAGTGGGGTGGATGCACATACTTTTCCCAATCTTTGACTTAATTGTGCCATTCACTTGTTCTACTACTCCAGAAGCCTCTGGGCAGTATGCGCAGTGCAGCTTTTGTTCAATTTTAAATGTTTCACAAATTAATCAAATTATTTCATTATTAAAATGAGACCCTCTATCTGATTCAAAAGTTACTGGAAAACCGAATCGAGGAATGAGTTCTCTCAATAGGAGTTTGGCCACTGTCAGGCTGTCGTTTCTTCGGGTTGGGGTATGCTTCCACCCATTTTGAAAATAAACAAACTAAGACAAGTACATATTTCAATCCTCGACAAACAGGCAACTGAATTAAATCTATTTGAAGCCTTACAAATGGGCCTTCTGCCTTTCCAAGTCTTCCCATACTGACTATGGTTTTCTTTCCTGGATTCATTTGTTGACAGGATAAGCATCTCTGGCAAAGACTCTCTGCTACATTCCTGAGCTTTGCATTAAACCAATCTTGTCTGAAAAGTCTTATCATTGCATCTCTGCCTATGTGGGTGTCTCCATGATACATCCTAGCCATGGGTGAAAACATACAATCTGGCATTACTGGTCTGCCATCTAAATATACCCATACACCGTCTTCTGCCCTTCTCTGACAACCAACTTTTTCCCACTCCTCTCTTTCTCTTGTTTCCACCTCCTCTTGTAGTTCTCTTTCTTCTTTCCATGTTTCTAATCCTGAAAGCAGCATAAGTTGGCAGCTGAATCCACGTGTTTCAGTTTTCCTGTGCACTGCCATTTTATATTTGGCGCAGTGTTTGGCAACCTGGTCAGCATATCGGTAACCTGCCGTCATTTCCTGACTGATGTGCGGCACACTTGACCACTGCCACTTCTTTTGGAAAATGTATTACCTCAAGTAATTCTTTCACAAAATTTCCATTTTTAATGGGAGACCCTGAAGAAGTCAGGAAATCTCTCTGCATCCAGAGCTGGCCAAAGTCATGCACAACCCCGTAACCATACTGGCTATCATTGTAAATGGTTACTCTCCAATTTTTCCAATTTTTGCAATCTTTAATTAAAGCTATTAATTCGGCTACTTGAGCAGACTTGACTACTGGTAAATGGGATTCTTTGACTATTCCTGCCAATGTACACACAGCATAAGCAGCACTTAGTCCACCTTCCTCATGGCGCATACCCGAGCCATCTACAAAGAGCCCATGTTCAGCATTCTCCAAGGGTTCCTCATATATGCCAGGACGGGGTTTGGTACTGAGTTCTCTCACGTCAAGACATTCATGTTCGACTTCATCCTTCACCTCTTCATTGTATGGATCTGGTAACAAGGTAGCTAGGTTAAGAACAGTACATCTCACTATGGTTACGTTTTCAGCCCCTAGGATATTTATTTCATACTTTGCCATTCTACTTGGGGTAAGATACTGAGTTTGGGTTCTTGTAAAAAGAAGTACAACTCCATGTGGGACGTACACTTTTACAGGGTGTCCCATTACAATGGACTTGCTCTGCTCCAAACTCATGCACGTTGCAGCTACTGCCTTTAGACAACCAGGCAATGCAGATGGCACAGGGTCCAAGGTAGCAGAAAAATATGCCACCAGACGTCGCATTAGACCATGTCTCTGTGTTAAGACTGTGAGTGCACAATTATCTCTCTCACAACAGAACAGTGCAAATTATTTCAAATAGTCAGGCATACCTAAAGCAGGTGCTTCACACAGACATTTTCGTAATTTTACAAAGGCTTCCATGCTTTGATCCTCCCACTCTATTGGGTCCTTTGCTCGCTTCTTTGTCATTTGTATCAGGGGTTTTGCCAATAGGGAAAACCCTACAATCCATTGTCGGCAATATCCTACAACACCAAGAAGCATCCTTATTTCTTTGTGGGTTTGTGGCAATTTCATTTGACTTATTATTTTTATTCTCTCAGAGGTGACTTTTCTTAGTCCTCGCTGTATCTGATGTCCCAAATACTTAACTGTTGTTTGGCAAAACTGTAATTTCTCTGGGGGCACTTTATGTCCATCTTTTGCCAGATGGTTCAATAAAGCAATGGAATCAGTAACGCAGCCATCCTTTGTTTTCGATGCGACCAACAGGTCATCAATATACTGTACCAGGACTGACTCCCTAAGCAACACTAATGTTTCGAGACACTTTTTCAATATTTGGATAAAAATCGAAGGACTTTTAGTATAACCTTGAGGAATGCGATTCCAAACATAAATACGATCCTCAATTTTGAAAGTAAATAAAAAACTGACTATCAGGATGCAATGGAATAGAGAAAAAGGCATGGCACAAATCAATTACGGTAAACCATCCTGCCTTCCATGGTATCTGGTACAAAATCACTACAGGGTTAGGTACTATAGGGCAACATAGCACAACAATCTTATGTTTTGTAAATCTTGTACTACCCTATATTTCCCGTTAGGTTTCTTGGTGCCAATTATCGGTGAGTTACAAGGACTACTCATTATTTCTTTTAAAATGCCTTGTTCAACCATTCAATCAATTTCTGCTGCAACACCAGCTTTTATTTCAGGACTTATTTTGTATTGTCTTGTATTTGGATAAACTGCACCTTCTTTTACAGTCACTTTTACGGGATCTACATTTTTCATTAATCCCAATTGTTTTCCTGTAAAATCCCACACTTTAGGATTTACTGTTGCTTTGACCTCATTTGGTAAATCTTCTTTGGTCATTACAGAATATAATGCATCTACTTCTGATTCTTGTTTTGCTAGCATGATTTTGTACACTCCATCTTTGTCTGGGGTTTGAATAGAAACACCATCCGGTGCGCAGAATATGGTGCAATTCATCTTGCACAATGGATCTCTGCCTAATAAGTTCACAGGACTGGAGTCACACACTACAAACTTATGCATCTCTTTGAATTTGCCAATACGTACCTCCATTGGTTTTGTAATTGGGTCCTAATTTGTTTATTAGAGATGCCTACAACTTGGATCGCTTCTCCCGAGAGGGGTAGGTTTGGGATGTCTGCTGTTCTCACAGTAGAATGGGTAGCACCAGTATCCAAAAAGAAGGTAATGTCATTTCCTTCCACCTTACCATTGATATATGGACCTGACTTATCTACCGACAAGGATGCGCCAAGTACGCACATTTTCTTACCACTTCCTTCTTGAAATCCCGTGTCCGTACTGTACTTGGCTTGACTCTGTTGGCATAGGGGCAGGTGGCAATTGACTCTGTAGGTTTACAACCTGCTGCAGTTGACTCATTATCACCTCATTCTGCATCTGTGGATTTAAATTTTGATTTGGCCCATTATTATTCTGTATACTTTTACACATGTTTTTCCAATGCCCCAATTTTCCGCTCCCATTACAGGAAAACTTTTTCTTTGCCACTTCTCTGCTCAATCGCCCTTTTGGTTTACCCCCATTATTCTCACCATGACCTTGCCCCCTTCCTGTATTTCCTGCCTGATTCTGTAGCTGGAGTTCTTGTTGTTCTGCTAATTTCACTTGAGCCCACATCACTTTCTCCTCTAAACTCTTTCGTCTATTGATAATTTCATCTCCACAATACTTTGCATATTTTAGGATCTCATCTATGGGCTTTGCTTGCCAGCACAAATTGTGCTGCTTAATCATTTGGGATATCTCTTGCCTTAACCCTGACGCAAACCAATACACAAAATGAGTCATGTTCTTATCTCCGATATTTTCAAATCCACTATACTGCTTGAATACCTGTAAAAGTTGTTCATAGTAAGCATGTACAGACTCATCCTTTTTATGAGTTGTTCTATCTACCTTTATCCAATCTGTTTCTTTTGGGGTAATTTTCCCTTTTAAGAAAGTGATTACTTGGTTATATTTCTTCATAACCTCCTCAGATGGAGCTCCTGTTTTTTCATCTCTCGGGTACTCATCGCTAGGCCAATCAACTGTAATTTTACATTCGGTCCACAAATCAGCAGGAACCACTATATCAAATAAAGCATCCAAATCTTTCAACAAAACCTTCACAAATCTCTCAACTTGCCTGTACCATTCCACTGGCTTTTCTCTCAGTTTAGAGAAATCATTAGTAAATGATAAAATATCCTGTCAGGTCCATGGGACATGTACATATCCCCCTCCTGGAACCTCTCTCATTGGGTACAATCTTTCAACCTTCTCTGTTTCTTTCATCAAATATTCAGACGTCGATTGATTTGTCTGTGCTTCTTATTTTTTCTTTGTCCATCTAACTTTCCATCTATCTAAATCTTCCCATTTTCGTAATATTGTCATCAACTCCTTTATCTGCAATTTTCTTCCCGACATATTCATGTTTTCCAAATCTTTATGAGGAAATTCTGCTCTATAGGGTTTCTGCAACACCTTGGATCTCCCTATTTCAATTCCCATTTCAGAGGCCAAATTTGTCAATTTCTCATGAAATAATTTCGTATTTCCAGTTTTGCTCCTGCAAATAAACAGCAACTCTTCTTCACTATAGGTGTTTAACCTATCCAGCTGTACATTTCCAGCTATCATTTCTTCTAATTCAATCCTTAATTTGAAAAAGTCTAATACTTTCGGTGGTGGGTTTGGTTTCTCTATTTCTTGTGCCTATCTTTCTATTTCTTCTGGGGTTACTATTGTGGCACTTTTCGTCCCTGTGGATGTCTCTATTCGTACTTCTTTCAAGCAACCTGGGATGACTCTTCTGGGTGTGTCATTTATTTGCCCTCTTATCGGTAAGTCCATTAATTAAATCACTGACTCACATTCACTAGCTTGGTCATTAATTATTATTTTCTCTTTTCTCGGTTCAATGATGGGTGTAGTCATGATGGGTGTTTTAAGACTATTTGATTTATCCCCATACAATGGGACTACAGGACCTATAGTCACTGGTATAGTCAGACCTTCAGAATGTGTGTTTAACTGAGAAATTTTCTGTATTAATTCAGTTCTATTTTTATTTATCACTTCTTTTTCTCTTTCTTGAAGTACCCTCTCCATTGTTCTTTCATGTCCTACCTGTGGAATTAAAGGTATATCTAGAATTGGGGCACTCGGGGTAGTTCTATTAGATCTTTCTTGATAAGGAGAAGGACTTTTTATTAAAATATCTTCTAAATAGTCATCTTCTGAGACTCCACTACCTGCCATTGTTAAGTGCTTTGTTTTCTCGGCGCATTTTCCTCCTGTCTGTTCCTCAGCCATCAATACAGGATATAATCCTTCTGTCACCATGGCTTGCCTGCACTGTTTCATCTGCCTATCTCAGGGATGCATGGAAATGTTTGATAAAATCTGCTCAAGTTTCTGTCACTTCTTGATCTATTGCGCTCAAATGCTTCAGTTTCCCATTCTTCTAATGCCTCATACTGTGTTAATCTGGGTCTGGGTTCTAATTCATTCATTCTAGTACGTAAGTTATGTAGGATTTTTCCATTAAAGGTTCCAAACTCTGGAAAAGCTAGTATTCCATCATCATTTGTATATTCTATCCAATTTTCTAACCATACACAGGTATGATAGCCTCTTTCCATCATCATGTAAGATGCAGGCATTTTCGGGGGAGGGATAAGAATCCATTCTCTAGTTTAGGTTTATCCTTTTTTAAATAATTTAAAATTTTCTGTATATATGACATTTTCCTTTTCTCTCCGTACATTTTTCGAGACCTTACATTTCTGTACTGTTCGTGGGCAAATCCTTCTATCTGGATGATTCCCTATCAAAGTAGGATCGTGTCTCCACATGCAAGACCCAATTATTATTATAGCTTCTATTTTTCAACTGATCAAATGTTCGCTTTTACTTTAACAATTGACCAATACCAGAACGGCTTCTTATTCTTCTCACCAATCAGATTCTGTTATGCTATGCGCTTAGCCAATACCAGCGTGGCTCTCTATGACGTCAGTATCGCTCCTTACTACTAACCCCTCCTTTACATTTCTTCGCGTCAGTCACATGCCCGCTGTTTCAACCAATCCCAGCGCAGCCCTCTGTGACGTCAGTGCAGCACTCGCAGCTGACCCCTCCTTTACAAGGTAATGCGAAAACGTATTTTCTTCAATTTACGTACACATTTTCATTTAATTAACAACATAGAAACATTTGCACTTTGTCTGATCCTCTAAATTCAAAGAATAGTCTATTTCTTTTGCTGCGAGTAAAACCTTTCTGCTTACTCTTCACACACTACGAGAAAAAACCTTTCCGCTTTCTCTTCACTCAAGCATCAGAGAACCTGCTACTCCTTCAGTATTACCCTTTCTAGGTGATATATGACCAAAGTTTCACCAACGAACTCCTTTGCTACAATTACTCTCACTTTTATACAAAAGAAAATAATCCCTAAATCAGTGCTTCTAGTCCTGCATAACTTTTCAGCACCTTCCTGATCCAGACAAGTAACCTCACTGCAGTGTGGCTTCCATTCGCCAACCGCTATTCAATATTCCCGGGAATTTCCAGACAACATAGAACATAATACAAACGAATAACGGGTGTTAATGCATAAATCAATAATTCAACACACAATATTTTCTACTTAACTAAGTAGAACCCTAACCATAGCTCTGCCTCCAAGAAATACTGATCCAGCGGATTACCAGCTTGGGTTTATGATAAAAAGCCACAGTCAGAATAAATCCTAAGGAAGGTTTATTCAAATGCAACCACCGACTGGTAGACCAGTCTCAACAACAGCGTATCCACAGCTGGAATGCCTCATGACAATCCATGAGGTAATAACATTCTACATTCTATAACTAATACACATAGGCTAATTACAACACATCCCCTTTAAAAAGTCATATGGAATAATAGAATAAAAAGTAACGGTCTCTAACAATGTCCTAATACATAAGAGACATAGGAACAGAAAGTAATTAATGAAAACTTTACATAAGTAAAAAGTAATATTTCAGTACGAAATATAATCTTTGAATCTCCCAGGCACACGCCTGTGTCTGTTTAAATAACCAGTCTTTTTGTCTCTGTTCACAGGAACTAAACCACGAGTAATAGCTGTGCGGTTTGTTGGCTCAGTGAATTTCACCAGCCTGGACATACTCCAGGTACAGCCATTATCTAGGGTCCCAACATTCTTCTTGATTGCGGTGATGATAAAAGAACCATGGAAATTAGACAAACCTTTGTGACCAGGCTTAACTTTCTTCACCAATACACGATCACCCAAATTCCATCTCTTTTCCCTGACTGATATTTTGTTATCATACCGCTGTTTATATTTCTGTTGATATTCAGCAAGTCTAGTTTTCCTTAGCTCATCTGTCACAGCACCGCTCTTCCAAACAGGAAGCCAAACTGGATTAAGCTTAAAACTTGCCACTCTACCTTTCAAGGCTTCAAATGGAGTTTTTTGAGAAATAGCATTGGGAACAGTACGGTGTGCCCACCAAGTTTCTCTCAACACACTGCTGAAAGAAATTCTTGAATCTAGTGCTCATTGAGCACAACTTTTGACAACTCTATTCATCCTTTCTGTGAGACCATTGGCCTGTGGAGAATATAGAGCTGTCTTCTGATGAATAACTCCAAGATCTCCAAGAAAAGTATCCATCTCATGGGAGGTAAACTGCCCTCCGTTGTCAGTGATTAAATACTTAGGAATCCCTTCTGAAACAAACACATCTTTTAAGAATTCAATCACTGGCCTCGAATTAACAGTACTCATGCATTTGGAAACTACCCACTTTGAGGTGTAGTCCACTAAAAGAACAACAAACCTCTCATGGGAAGGCATTAACTCAAAAGGACCAACTATATCCAAACCTAGCTTAGTCCAAATGGCATCAGGAATCTCCACAGGCGAAAGGGGGGTATGAAACCCCGAGGTCTGTCAAATGCTAAGAAAATGTGGAAAACCACTACATCAAAATTAAATCAAAACAAAAAAGGTGGAACAAAACCAATATCTAAACCTAATAGACACATCTTGGGCATATCCCTTTATAGGACGAAATCCCTCACTCACCAAAGGTGACATGCTTCATCCTTTGGGATTCTCCTCCCAGAGGAAAAACCTAGTTCCTCTGGGGGCTACAACCCCCTCTCTGAGAGGGAGGAGCTCAGGGATGTTTTGTAATATGATGTTGGATATGCTAAATCCACAAATGTAGAGCTAGAAGTATGAGTGAGGGCGCAGCGCAAAAAGAAAATTTTGAAAAATGTGAAGGAGAGTGAAGTTTAAAACTAGCTCAGGAACGTAAAGAAACTTTATTATAGTATGTTCTTGGCCAGGATTAAAAGATCGTGCACCAGCAGTCCAAAGATTTTTAGACCGCGGTGATGGAATGATTGGTCAACATGTTTCAGCCATATAGCCTATAAGAAGGCTCACCTTTCTTCAGGACCTGTAATACTACTGTGTGTAAATGAAAAATGTGTTATTGACACAAAGAAGGATACAAGAACACACACATTTTCAATGTGTCCATTAGTCGTGAAAATTACCTATCAAAGTAAAAAACATAAATGTCAGAATAACAAACAACTGGTAGTGTTCCACAAGAAAAATCTTAAAAATAAAATATACTCACCCATAAACACTGGGTAAGTCACCACACCTCAACCTGGCAACCGCTCAGGAAGGGAGCACCGCTCTAGAAAAGACGGTGGTAACCCATTGTTAATAAAGATGTCTGCATACAAAAGGGGAATTTTTATAATAATTTCTAAACCCTTTAGTGAGCATGTGAAAAGCAGCCAAAATTAGTTAAGGGAGACTGATATTATGTCCGAGAGACAATATAAAGTGAGCAGCTCATATAGCACTAGCAAAAAATGAGCTAAACCCTATGTTAAAAATACAAGGCAATAATGTAAACCATGGAATAATCACATGGTTAGACATGAATAACAAAAACCATGTTCGTGTAGTTCCTACAATAATGAGCTACACGCTGTATTTGCAATGAAAAACAGAGTTGGGGGAAAATAGATGTTGAATGCCATGCAGTAATCACATGGTTAAACATACTCTCTCCATTGTCAGTAATGAAAGCTGACACCAGCAATATACCAACTCGAAATCAAGGATCTACTCTATATGCCTAAACCTAATGTCGATTCAGCAGAGGAAAAAGTTGTTTAAAATAAGTCAGGCAAAAAAGCTTTGTGTAATGGTAAAAATAACAAGCTGTACACGATTATAAACAGGAGGACTTCACAAAGCTTACCTGTCCGTCGGTACGCCAGCACCATATTGAGTCTGAAGCCGGAGGTACCGGGACAGTGAGGCCACTTCCTATAAAAGCCTCTCCTTGACAAAGTGTAACCAATCACAGCACAGAGCGGCCATAGTTACCGCTCATGTCAGTAGCGGAAGACACTGGTTATTTAAGCATGCGCAATTCGATAAATGGCACGGGTGCGTCAACGCGCATGTGCAAAGATCAGACAACTCCGTTAATGTCATTCGGTCTTATTATGCAACGAAGCGGCCGCACCACAATATCAATTAATCCACGAGTGAAATCATGGAAAGTATGTAAAGCACTGCTTATAAATCAAATAATTCAGCAAAAAGGAGGAATACAACTTAGTATATTAAAAGTGAGAACACCGATCGCAGGTATAACAAAGTAGTACTCGGTGAGCAAACTAATTTAGTCTATAAAAATGCTTGGAAATACTCAATCCAAATCAGCAAACACAAGCCTGACGATGATCAGTATGTGTATCATAAAGTATAAGACAGATGTTTCATAGTGAAGCAGGTTCATCAACAGTAACCACTACAATGCCTATAATCAAAGGATGTATCAAAAGGAGGGACAGCCTAACATAGAAATTTGGACAGATGCCTACAATAGCAACCAAGGAATGTCATCATTTAAACCACAAGTGTCTGACTGTAACTTGTGTACCCACCATTGTTCTCGCCTGAACAAAAAGGCAGAAATGTCAGTGAGATGAGGCGAGATAAACAGTTTATCTAAAACTGTTCACTTCAAGTCACTAGGACTATGTTTGATTGTGAGAAAATGGTTAGTCAGTTTAGTTGGTCATCCCGACATACCGTAATGGACAAAGGCATGTGATCATATAGATCAAATTGTCGCTGTTACAGTTGGTATGACACTTAAGGACCCAAGGCCTAGGTGATCCTATATCAATCTCTGTTGTGATGGATGTGTGAGAACAAGCTGCAAAAAGAACCACATGGATGTTGTCCTTGTATTGGGGAAAGACCCCGCAAAGTGTTCTGTGTGCCTTTCTTTTGAACACGGGGACGAGTGTGTACCAGCCGGTCCCTAAGATTGTTGCTCCGTTTGAATGCAAACAGAGGTCGTGGTAGTGTTTCTTCACCTACATTCAAGATTCTCCAATTAGACAAGATGCTTTTTTTGATTTGATTGGAGAAATTACAAAAGGTGTGAACACAAGTCAGTCTGTTCTTAGTCTCTTTCGGAATCCTAGGTTCAAGTAAAGCCTTACGATTGTTGTTGAGGGCCCGTTTGAAAGATCTTCTCACTAGTTTGCTGGGATATTGCCTAACTTGTAATTATTTGGACAAGTTGCGAGCATGTTCCTGATATTTCTCAATAGATGAACAATTTCTTTTAACGCGTAAAAATTGTCCAAAAGGCAGATTAGCACGCAAAGCTTGTGGATGGTAACTGCCATACAACAGGAGAGAATTTTTAGCCAGAGGTTTTCTGTATAATTCAGTAATGAGTCCTCCTTCAGAAGGTGAAATCAACATATCCAAAAAAGGTAATTGGGTCTTGCTGTATTCACAGGTGAAGTTCAAAAAGGCATTACAGTTGTTTAACCAAATTTTGAATTCCAAAAATGATGTAAAAGAGCCACGCCAAACTACAAAAATATCATCAATATACCTTTTTCACACACGTATATGAGCTTTGTATGGATTATTAATATCAAAGATGTGTTCAAGCTCAAATACGTGGACATACAAATTAGCCAGGCTGGGAGCAAAAATGCTCCCCATTGATGTACCAGACACATGGAGGAACAACTGTTCCTCAAATTGGAAAAAGTTTTCTTTCATGGCCAATTTCGCACATACAATGATAAAAGATACTGGTGTAATGGAATCTGGAGGATTATCCAACAGGAGAGTCTCGATGACAGATAGTGTCTCATCCTGAGGAATACACGTGTAGAGTGACTCAACGTCGAAAGAGACAAGATAGTCAGTCTCTGAATCGAAGGTCAAGTCTTTCACCAATATGAGAATATCTTTGGTGTCCTTCAAATATGTGGGCATCTTTTCAACCAAAGGCCTTAGAAAGTGCTAGGTTTTTGCTTCCAGCCTGGCTAATTTGTATGTCCACGTATTTAAGCTTGAACACATCTTTGGTATTAATAATCCATACAAAGCTCATATACGTGTGTGGAAAAGGTATATTGATGATATTTTTGTAGTTTGGCGTGGCTCTTTAACATCACTTTTGGAGTTAAAAATTTGGTTAAACAACTGTAATGCCTTTTTGAACTTCACCTGTGAATACAGCAAGACCCAATTACCTTTTTTGGATATGTTGATTTCACCTTCTGAAGGAGGACTCATTACTGAATTATACAGAAAACCTCTGGCTAAAAATTCTCTCCTGTTGTATGGCAGTTACCATCCACAAGCTTTGCGTGCTAATCTGCCTTTTGGACAATTTTTACGCGTTAAAAGAAATTGTTCATCTATTGAGAAATATCAGGAACATGCTCGCAACTTGTCCAAACAATTACAAGTTAGGCAATATCCCGGCAAACTAGTGAGAAGATCTTTCAAACGAGCCCTCAACAACAATCGTGAGGCTTTACTTGAACCTAGTATTCGGAAAGAGACTAAGAACAGACAGACTTGTGTTCACACATTTTGTAATTTCTCCAATCAAATCAAAACAAGCATCTTGTCTAATTGGAGAATCTTGAATATAGGTGAAGAAACACTACCACGACCTCTGTTTGCATTCAAACGGAGCAGCAATCTTAGTGACCGGCTGGTACACACTCGTCCCCGTGTTCAAAAGAAAGGCACACAGAACACTTTGTGGGGTCTTTCCCCAATACAAGGACACCATCCATGTGGTTCTTGTGCAGCGTGTTCTCACACATCCGTCACAACAGAGATTGATATAGGATCACCTAGGCCTTGGGTCCTTAAGTGTCATACCAACTGTAACAGCGACTATTTGATCTATATGATCACATGCCCTTGTCCTTTACGATATGTCGGTATGACCACACGACGGGTAAAAATCCGCATCCTTGAACATAAAAGTACCATCCGTAGCAGCAGGGCTTCAACTAAACTGACTAACCACTTTCTCACAATCAAACATAGTCCTAGTGACTTGAAGTGGACAGTTTTAGATAAACCGTCCCACCTCATCTCACTGACATTTCAGCCTTTTTGTTCAGGCGAGAACAATGGTGGGTACACAAGTTACAGTCAGACACTTATGGTTTAAATGATGACATTCCTTGGTTGCTATTGTAGACATCTGTCCAAATTTCTATGTCAGGCTGTCCCTCCTTTTGATACATCCTTTGATTATCGGAATTATAGTGGTTACTGTTGATGACCCTGGTTCACTATGAAACATCTGTCTTATACTTTAGGATACACATACTGATCATCGTCAGGCTTGTGTTTGCTGATTTGGATTGAGTATTCCCAAGCATTTTTACAGACTAAATTAGTTTGCTCACCGAGTACTACTTTGTTATACCTGCGATCGGTGTTCTCACCTTTAATATACTAAGTTGTATTCCTCCTTTTTGCTGACATATTTGATTTATAAGCAGTACTTTACATACTTTCCATGATTTCACTCGTGGATTAATTGATATTGTGGTGCGGCCTCTTCGTTGCATAATAAGACTGAATGACATTAACGGAGTTGTCTGATCTTTGCACATGCGCGTTGACGCACCCGTGCCATTTATCGAAATGCGCATGCTTAAATAACCAGTGTCTTCCGCTACTGACATGCACGGTAACTATGGCCGCTCTGTGCTGTGATTGGTTACACTTTGTCAAGGAGGGGCTTTTATAGGAAGTGGCCTCACTGTCCCGGTACCTCCGGCTTCAGGCTCAATACGGCGCTGGCGTACTGACGGACAGGTAAGCTTTGTGAAGTCCTCCTGTTTATAATCGTGTACAGCTTGTTATTTTGACCATTACACAAAGCTTTTTTGCCTGACTTATTTTAAACAACTTTGTCCTCTGCTGAATCGACATTAGGTTTAGGCATATAGACTAGATCCTTGATTTCGAGTTGGTATACTGCTGGTGTCAGCTTTCATTACTGACAATGGAGAGAGTATGTTTAACCATGTGATTACTGCATGGCTTTCAACATCTATTTTCCCCCAACTCTGTTTTTCATTGCAAATACAGCGTGTAGCTCATTATTGTAGGAACTACACAAACATGCTTTTTGTTATTCATGTCTAACCATGTGATTATTCCATGGTTTACATTATTGTCTTGTATTTTTAACATAGGGTTTAGCTCATTTTTTGCTAGTGCTATATGAGCTGTTCACTTTATATTGTCTCTCTGACATAATATCAGTCTCCCTTCACTAATTTTGGCTCTTTTTCACATGCTCACTAAAGGGTTTAGAAATTATTATAAAAATTCCCCTTTTGTATGCAGACATCTTTATTAACAATGGGTTACCACCGTCTTTTCTAGAGCCGTGCTCCCTTCCTGAGTGGTTGCCAGGTTGAGGTGTGGTGACTTACCCAGTGTTTACGGGTAAGTCTATTTTATTTTTAAGATTTTTCTTGTGGAACACTACCAGTCGTTTGTTATTCTGACATTTATGTTTTTTACTTTTATAGGTAATTTTCACGACTAATGGACACATTGAAAATGTGTGTGTCCTTGTATCTTTCTTTGTGTCAATAACACATTTTTCATTTACACGCTGTAGTATTACAGGTCCTGACGAAAGCTGAGCCTTCTTATAGGCTATATGGCTGAAACATGTTGACCAATCATTCCATCACCGCGGTCTAAAAATCTTTGGACTGCTGGTGCACGATCTTTTAATCCTGGCCAAGAACATACTATAATAAAGTTTCTTTACGTTCCTGAGCTAGTTTTAAACTTCACTCTCCTTCACATTTTTCAAAATTTTCTTTTTGCGCTGCGCCCTCACTCATACTTCTAGCTCTACATTTGTGGATTTAGCATATCCAACATCATATTACAAAACATCCCTGAGCTCCTCCCTCTCAGAGAGGGGGTTGTAGCCTCCAGAGGAACTAGGTTTTTCCTCTGGGAGGAGAATCCCAAATTGTTAGATCTGGGGGTCTCTAGTTGGCAGAGGTAAGTACCTTAGACCAAATAGGGACCCTTGCTTCTAGTCAGGGTACAGGGACACACACGGTAGATAACCCCTGCTCACCCTCTAGGTAGCTTGGCTCGAGCAGACAGGCTTATCCCCAAGGCAGTGTGTAAAGTATTTGCAAGTAACAACCACAATGACCCCCCCGGTACACCACAAATGTAGACCACAGAGGTGAGTATATTAAAAATATAACTTTATCTAGTTTCAGCAGTAAGATTCAACCGTCATAGCATTGCACATTAATCTTCCGTTTCTCTTTAGCTTTCTCGGATCGCTAGGCATGTAAAATGAATAGTCTCTAGTCTCTTGTGAGCGTTGGGTGTCAAAAGGTATATGTCTTTCTCGGTACCGAAAGTACCTCCTCCAGCTATGCCCCTGCGCTTACAACTGTAGCGCTTCTCTCCATACACAGACTCACCAGGCTGCGGATCGGGGAGCACGGACTCGGCGCGTCGGAGCCCTTCTTCGCTACGAGGTTCTTGCAGCTTCTCGAGCGGTGGGCCAATCAGGTTGCGGCTCCCTCGACGAGCCTCCAGCGACGACGCCGAACGTCACCGGGCGTCCGCCAATCGTAGCGCGGCTCCTTCGGCCAAGCCCCTGCCGCCAGCCAATCCGGTCGCGACCTCCTCGCTCCTTCGTTCGCGGCACTGTGGAGCAGAGTGGCACAGCTTCTGGTCGATCTCGGGCCCCCGGGCTGCAGCGGTGAATTGCGGGCAGGATATTCCAAGGCGCCTCAGGTCAGCGGGTTGATCGTGGCTCCGCCAAACCTCACAGCTGCTTCGCCAGCCCTGGGGGCGCCCCACAACCTTTCTAGCCGCCGTAACACAGGTGCCGATGAGCACGTCGGCCTCTTCAGCGCGGCAGCCGGTCTCAGGCACAGATCAGCACTGCTCCCCTAAGCAAAGCAGAGAGCAGCCAGCGCATTTCACGGGACACAGCAGAGTTTGGAAGTCTCGGCAACCTTTATGTCCCTGGGTTGCCAAACAGGAGGCCAGCTCTTCTCAGGCCCTTGGAGATTTCAAGTTGCAGACACAGCACACAGCAAAGTCTTGGTTAGGTCAAGTAGGCAGGGCCACAGCACACAGCAAGGCCCCTTCTCCTCCTCAGCTTCAGTTGTACAGCAGGACAGGTCAGCCCTTAGAGCACACAGCAAGGCAATCTTCCTTTGGTCCTTCAGCAGTCCGTCATTCAGCAGAGGTTCCTCTTGATTGTAGAAATCTAAAAATCTGTTGTCAGGGGTCCTGTACTTATACCCCTAAAAGTCTTTGAAGTCTTTGTGCAAGTGGGTCCTGAGCCCGGTCTGATCCAGTTCTGGGTGTTGCTGGAGCACTTTGTTTTCCTGGCTTCTGCTTACCTTTCAGAGTGAGGGGCAGAGTCGTCAGCCGCCCAGCAGGAGGTAGAGCCAGCAGTGTGGCAGGCAGGCACAGCCCTATTCACTCCCAGGTGCTATCTCCTCCCTCCACTCTACTTGCAAATGCAGTCATTCAGCAAAGGGCTGACTCATCCAACCTCCTGGGGGCTCCCCAGCCCCTGTCACTCTGAAACCAGACAGTCAATCCACAAGCATGCCCAGGCACACAGAAGGGTCAGACAAGAGAACAGCTACTCTCTAAAAAGTACTGTTCTCCAACTCAGGATTTAACAACAACCTCTCCTAAAAGATGTGTTATTAAATGCTGAGCTCAGGGATATCAAACACTCATGTCTTATCTTGTTCCTATGAGAAGATAGGCTGATGGCCATTGGCACCAGCCTCCCCCATGTTAGCCTATGGAGCAAGATAACCTTGCAGCAGTGAACACACAAAATGGCCGCTGTTCACTACCAGAGCATGATACCTGCACTAGTACATGCTCTACCTTTTACATACACTGCACCCTGCCCAGGGGGTACCTTGGGCCTTCCATAGGGATGACTGATGTGCATAAAAAGGGAAGGGTTAGGCCCGGCCAGTGTGGACACTGGCCAGGAGAACATGGCAGTCCAGGGACTGCAGGCAGGCCTGCGGTGGCAGGCCTGAGACACCATTTAGGGCTACTCGGGTGGGTGGCGCAATCAGCGCTGCAGGCCCACTAGTAGCATCTGTCATCACCAGCCCTGGCACACACAGTGCACTTTACTAGGGACTTCACGGTGATACAAATATGCCAATCAGGTATATCCAATCAATACGATATTTTACACAGGGAGCACTTACACTCTGGCACTGATTAGCAGTGGCAGAGTGTCCAAAGCATCTAAACCAGCAAAAACGAAATCCAGCACAGCATCAAAAATCCAGGTAGCAGAGGCAAAAGATAGGGGAAAAACCCACGCCAAGGATGTCAGGTCTAACACAAATGATGAAGCATGTCACCTTTGGTGAGTGAGGGATTTCGTCCTATAAAGGGATATGCCCAAAGAGGTGTCAATTGGGTTTAGATATTGGTTTTGCTCCACCTTTTTTGTTTTGATTTAATTTTGATGTAGTGGTTTTCCACATTTTCTTAGCATTTGATAGACCTCGGGGTTTCGTATTGTTGTTGGTCTTGACTTTGGGGAATAAACCCTGTGTGGTCTTTAAACTTTCCCTGAGACCCTCCGGTTTTGAACCGTACATTGTTATAGAAAGGGGGGTATGACCAGATTTATCATTAATGGCACAAAAGTGGCAATCTTTAACAACACACTCTACCATCTGATCCATACCAGGCCACCCGTACTTTTCTCTGACTCGTGCCTTGGTAAGACTCCTACCCAAATGTCCCTCGTGAGCTAAATTGACTACTCTTTCCTTTAGCTCACCAGACGGAACCACTTTGTCGCTTCTCATTAGATTTCCTTGGTAAAAGGTAAGATCATTCCTCACAGTCCTGAAAGGCTTCAAATCACAGTCAAGATCTTTGTAATCTGGCCAACCCTTGGAGATAGCTATTTTAAGGGATGAAAATACCTTATCATTGTTAGCACACGACAAGCATTCTTCTTTTGATAGTGAAGGCTCCGTCAACCAATTCACACATTCAAAATCCTCTTCTGCATGTTCAGTATCTAAGGGCAAAC
This sequence comes from Triturus cristatus, assembly GCF_964204655.1. Lineage (NCBI taxonomy): Eukaryota > Metazoa > Chordata > Amphibia > Caudata > Salamandridae > Triturus > Triturus cristatus. Next base: position 657,391,797 of record NC_140586.1, read on the forward strand.
GTGACAAACAGTCAGCAGGCTTATTATTTTGACCCGGGATATCCTGCACATGAAAATAAAACTCTTGCAGGCCTTCACTCCATCTCTTAAGTCTAGGGGTCATGTGGTCACCGCGATGACACGAAAAGATTTGAACAAGGGGGCGATGTTCAGATTTTACAGCGAACGGAATTCCCCAAAGATAAAATTTGAAGTGCTGTATTGCCCAAAACACTCTCAGTGCTTCCCTCTCAATACAAGAGTAATTGACCGCAGCCTCTCTAAGACCTCTGGAGGCAAAGGCTACTACTCTTTCCTCTCCATCTACAATTTGAGAGAGTACAGCTCCAAGTCCTCTGAGACTGGCGTCAGTTGTCAGAATGGTTTTCAACTTGGAATCAAAGTGACCTAATGTTGGCATTTTCCCAATTTCAGACTTTACTAAGTTGAAAGCTGCCTCACATTCAGGTGACTACACAAACTGCGCCCCCTTCTTTAGCAAAATCCTGATGGGCTCAACAACACTCGCAAAACCTTTAACAAACTTAGAGTAGAACTCTGCCATACCTAGGAAGGACCTAACTTGCTCTTTGTCTTCTGGTGCAGGAGCTTTGATGATACTGTTCGCAAGCTCCAGCTTGGGTTGTATACCATTTCCAGAAATTACATGACCGAGATAAGTAACAAACTTTAGTCCAATTCGGCACTTCTCTCTCTTGCCTGTGAGCCCTCTCTCTTTCAATTTGCTCAACAGAGATCTCAGAACAGTCTCATGTTCACACTCATCTTTACCATACACTAAAATATCGTCCTGAAAAAACAGGACATTAGGTAGACCACCCAGAATAATCTTCCTTATTCTTTGAAAACAGGCTGCCACTGAGGCTAACCCGAAAGGCATCCTCAAGAATTGATAAGCTCCCAAGGGACGAAAGATGTTAAATGCCTGGAGTCTTTATGAAGCATGATCTGATGATAAGCAGAAGATACGTCTAGCACGCTAAAAATGTTGGCGCCCTTCAGCAAACTGATAGACTCTGATGTGTTAGGAAGGGGCTGGTGGTCCACCCAGATCCATTCGTTCAATCCGCGCAAATCCACACACATCCTCACAGCAGAGCCACCATCCTTGGGTGCTAAAACCACCGGAGCTAGCCACTCCGAGGCCTCAATTTCTTCAATTACACCCAACTTCAACAATCTTTCAAGTTAAAGTCTTAATGGTTCAACCATCAAATTTGGCACTCTCCTCACTTTGTGTGCACATGGCTTTGCTGATTTTTTAAAAATGATCCGATGCTCAAAACCTTTGAGGCAACCAAGAGCATCAGAAAATACCTCAGGAAAATCTTTAAAATATTTATTCCCTTCACCCACTGTATCAACCAACATGACTTGTGGATTCCCATTCACACTATCCATCAACATAACTTGGTCCTGTGGATTCTTGGCACCGGGATTCAGGATTATTCCCAAGTCATTTTGATGTCTCCAACCAAGAAGATTATCTCCCTTCATAGCCACATAAACTTTTCCAACTGTCTCTCTCCCCTTAAACACAATCTTCGCCACAACATACCCAATGATATCTATACGAGACCCACCATAACTAAGAGGAGCAATGTCTGGAGGTAAAAGTGCCACATTCTCAAACCCAACAATTTTGTCTCAAATTATGTTACCTATTAAAGTAAACGGAGTGCCTGAGTCAGCCATGACACTGAACTCATTACCATCCACGCAAATGTTACAAAATGGCATATAAATTTTTTCAGAATCCACATTTCCATCACTCTCAGAAATACTAGAAACAACCACAGTATGAATAGCATCAGGAGTGTCTTTCTTGGAAGACTTGCAGACACGGGCATAGTGCCCCTTAAACCCACAGTTGTTGCACACAGAATCAATAGCATAACAGTTGGGAAAATTTGACGAGTGAGAAAAACTACCACATCTATAACATCGCCCTCTTTGATAGTCACTACTCCTTTCACAATCAAAAGAACGTCGCTGATGTACATCTCATTCATTACGTGGTTGGACATTTTTTGCTAGTGGTAGTGTGAGAATGAGCGCTTTTCAAAGCATTTTTATTCTTGGTATTCAATGAAACTTTAGCGATGTTGTCAGAAAACACATCACCAATGTCACCATCAGATAATGCACGCACATCATCTTGATCTTTCTTTGTGCCTTCACTCTGAGTTTGGTTACTGTCTTCACGATTTTTCCTTATTTCTTTAACCCAAGAGGAAGAATTCTCAACACTATCCACGATTGCAACGGCTTCAGTTAACGTGGGATTTTTGGATAAAAGCTTTTCTTGTACCCTTGAGCTGTTGGTACACCTTACTAGTTGATCCCTCACAAGGGAATCTGAAAGCTCTCCAAATTCACATGTGCGTGCCAGGGTTTTGAGAGAAGCAACATAGCTCCCCACACGTTCAGTGGAACCCTGGGCCCTTGTGAAAAATCTGTGTCGTTCCAAAATCACGTTAATTCGAGGACCAAAATAACGTTCCAACATAGTCATAGACATTTCATACAAATCTGCAGGCCCGCCATCACCATTGCCCACTGGTATGAGATCCATGCAATATTTCTGCCTTTCACACCTAAATTGTGTAACAATATAGCTTGTTTCCTGAAAGCCGAAACTTTTTCTCCTCCAATTGCTGCAATGTAGGAATCAAATAAATTCCTCCATCTCTTACAAGGAAGAATTGGTTCTCCCTTCTCAGATAGAAATGCGGGGGGGGGGGTTGAGACATGCTGGTAGACGTGGCCATAACTCTTTATTTGTGAAAATCAACAATTGTCCAAAATTGAAATACTAAAACAAAATCAGTGAACTTCTCACCGTAAATAACTTGAAATCGAGTAGATGTGAGAATCAGTTAGCTCTACTCACATCACAAGTCGCGCTCCATTGCTTCATTGAAAGTGCATTCAAAACTCACTGTTGAGGAGATTAAGAACGTAATCAATATGGCCGCCACGTTGCACGCTGCGTGAACTGATGCGCACATCAAGCGTCAGCGCGGCGTGAGCTGAAGAATTAAATAGATCAGAATTCCGAGATGAAGTGGAGACACGCGATGAATATTCTGAAGGTAAGCTTGTCGCGTGTAGGATGCAGACATGCGATGAGCACGCAATGGAAATTCAAAAGTAAGCTTGTAACTGTCAAGCTTAAAGTTTGCTGCAATTCTGTAAGTTTAAAATGTTTATAAAGTACATACGTTTTGGGTGAGCTCCGAGTTCCGCTTTCACAAAAAGCCACGTAGCATGTAATCTGCTACTTCAAACGAAATTCTTCCATCCAAATATTTCGGCCCAAATCTTCCCATCCAAATATTTCCGATGAATTTTCATCATTTGTGGGTTCACAGGGGAATCGGTGGTTGCTTGCACTTGTCCCCAATCAAGCTTCTCGTCGCCAGTGATAAAAAGCCACAGTCAGAATAAATCCTTAGTAATAACATTCTACATTCTATAACTAATACACATAGGCTAATTACAACAGTTTACACACACACCATATACTCACCTGGGCCCATAACCATTCATACAATAAGCTAGTAATACCGCTGGAGTCAATATTGGTTTTACCTGCAAGATTTTGTTATCTTTACGCAAATCTTACCATTCCAATCTCCTTGTCAATTAATTTCCTCTGGTCAATGAATCTAGTTGCTAGTAGTATAGGCAAAAATTAACATTTAAGGTTTTTGCCAATAATCACAGACTCAAAGAGTTTTAAAAGTTTTATCTAACCAATAATTTTGTGAGTCAAGGATCAATTACAATATTAACATCGAGACAGTACCTGAAGAGGGAGGGAAAGAGAGAGCAGGTACAAAGACAGATTTAACAGAATTATATTTACCTAGGGTGATTGATGAGCCCAACTCCTTGAAGATGGGCCAGATGGAGTCCACCGGGACAGGTAGAAGACAGAGGATCAGGACAGGTTCAGGACCGGGAAGGTGACCTCTTCTAAGTGCAACGCCAGCGTCGCACCCCTCTCTGGCACTACTCTCCTCGATTTTTCTTCCGCAACTCCCCTTCTAGATAATTGGATTATCAATCAGTATTTCGGTCTCTTGAGCAGGGTCTCTGGCATCTGCAGGGTCTGAGACAGCGTCTCGGACAGCGTCTGTGGCAGCATACATGTCGGGTCGGATTCCTCCAGCAAGACCGGTCTAACTAACTAACTTACCTCTATTATACTATTCTGTGTTCGTGTACCACCCCCAAATGTTTCAATATCGTGTTTTCCCATATTTCTGATTGGACAGGGCAAGGAGGTGAGTTCATCACACCATATTAAATGTAATATTTTACTTAGGTTTTTTGTTCTATGTTTCCGCCCCTTAATTTACTTTCCCAAAGCTTTTCACATTATACTTAATACAATTTATACTATTTGTAACATATGTTGCTCTTGTCCGGGTCGATGGGTTAAGTTCCCATGTGCTTCATGCCAGCTTGACCTTGGCTGGCTTTCAATGGTGTCATCATAGTTCCGGGCAGGGTTTAGTGCGCGTGCGCACAGATCAGGTGGGGTAGGGATTTCAGTCACCCTCCGAGGCCCAAATACAAACTAATAATAAAGTCAGAGAAAGACATGTTAGAATACAAAAATAAATGAATTCACTGTATACCACTTATCACTACTCTATTCCCATTTACTTATATAAATCTTTCGCATTTGTAATTAGTAGAACATATGAGGTTTAGTTTAAGCAGTAGCATGTGCATTAACATGTGAGTTTCAAGCGGCCATTTTAGAAGCTATTGCACAGCTGCAAAGGTTTCCCTCCAAGCATAGAAAACATCATACTACTTACATGCAGTAGACGCATGCACAATGAAATTACCGCATTTTGTCGGTCATTTTAAGACACTCGGTTACTGGTTAGTAATACACATATGAAAGCATCCCCTAGATACAATATATTTTGTGTAATGCAATATTAGTATTTACAAGACAAATTGTTTACGGTATTATACGATATTTGAGAGGATTGCATCCAAGCAAGTTTCTTCTTTACGAAACCTTGCTCCATCAACATGCTGTTCTTTTGTATAATTGTTCTAACCAGAGTTTTGTGAATTTTTCTGTAAATGGATTTATTTGACTAATCTGAATAAAAAGACAAAAATACATGCTAAGAGAAAATAAACATTAGAAATGTCACCAAACCTCTAATTATTGACTGAACATCTAATGTTGAAGGCAATGTTTATTTTAGAGATGAGTTTGGGTTGTGCAGCAATCAAAAATGGTGGCAAAGATTCATCGACCCGAAGAGGTGTACAAGTCGGAGGTTCGGTTAGTAAGTTTGAGGTGGAGCTACTTATAATATTTTTTTAGATTTCTGCGCTCACAAATCTGGTAGCAGAGAAAAGGTTTAACACCCTTAATTGAGTTATAAACGTACCCAGAAATATTATTTGGAAATCCCTGATTTCTGGATCCAAAGCAGTGCTCGAAGGCGGTTGCAGTTTGAAGGTGTGAGTATTATTAGGGCAAATGAGTTGTGGTTGTGATTGTGCTTTTTTTTAGACTGAGTGTTTGATTAGAATGGGTGGGTAAGAAGAAATAGTCGAAAAGTGGTTGAAAAGGTGTTCGAAGATTTCGGACTCATTGTAGTCAAAAGATCCCGGGATGACATAATAATTGAAAACTTGTTTGCTGATACTTTGAGGTGTGGTGTGTGTGAGTGACATAGGGTTATTAAGTTGTTGTGATTGATTAACATTGAGCGGTGCAAGTTCAACCTTATTGTGCAAACAGGGGAAACTGCAGTGATTTAGGTGATTTCAAACTGGTCGAGATTTCACTTGTCATTGTTGATATTTCTTTAGTGGAGCAAACAAGAAGGTGTTTTAAACGTTGATAATCGTAGTTGTGCGAGTTCAGAGAAAATTGCAAAGGAGGGTGAGCTGCTGTGAGGAGTGAGGTTGCAGAAAAGGATAAAAGAAAAATTAATGTTAGCACGAACAAAGCTGGCTCAGAAAGGTTTTCAGAACCATTTGTTTGTGGGGACTCAAGGGAACATGCAGGGAGTTGCTGTGCCACATTCTGGTTTTCAGGGGACTCAAGGAGGACTGAGTACGTTACAGGGAAGAGGTAGATGTGTTCCTGTAAGTACACTATCTGGATCAGCTATTGCTACTATGTAAAAGATTACATCTTATCACATCTGTCACAGAGTTGGACATTGGAAGAGGGAATGTCGATATAATCCCGACCATGCTGGAAGAAATGTACAAATACAGCAAGGTATGCAAACTTAAAATGTGCCCACACAGAAAATGAGGATGCCAATGCAGGGACAGGCTCCAATGATGCCTGTTGCACAAATGGGGAATCATAGATTTAATCTGAATCAAATGCCGAAGATGAATATGAACTCATTTCAAAATGCCATGCTATAATTTTTAGATTGTAATCCCCTAGCAATTGTGCCACCCATCCCAGAGTTACCAGTGCCACCAGTATCAGAACGGATGGAGTATCCAGAAGAGTTACCGGGCCACGCTTCATGAATGCTCATGTTGCAACTTGTGTGTCCTCAAAGTCCTATGTGTAATCCACGGTAACGTTGGCACCCCGGACCTGATGGTACCAGTGCCCTTGTGTCCTTATGATACCACTACTGGTACCATTTCAAAAAGTCATCCACCATGCAACACACCTTTTCATGGAATGCCCAAAAATATGGATCACACACCTTGAGACACCGTCTCCACGGTAAGTTCTCCTCTTTAGAACATATTTATTTGCAAAAATGACTGCAAGTAAGTAAGTAAGTAATAGTTTATTAGCATAGTTAATTATAACCATTGCAATTCATCCTTAGAAAAATAAAACACTAATGTGTACACAATACATTATTCATCACTTAAGTAAAATTACATTCACATAAAATCTATATTTATAATTCCTTTCAAAAATTCATAAGATTTAATATGTTGATAAGATTAAAATAATAAACATATTGTTCTGAATGTCCTCTGTAATTTAGGGCAAGGCGACAAGTTCCAGTATTCACTCTTCTTCCACCTTCCGAAATTGATACTTTATAGATAGGATTCTGCTTAATTTCAGAGCCTCCAAAAACATGACTGTTTGGAGTATCGTGCAAAGCTCCTTTCACAGGCACGCTCGAAATATTTGTGTGTTTCCTTATTTTTCATACAATAATTGGCTAGCTGACTTCACTTATCTGAAAATAATTTCTTAACGTATATTTTTTTCATCTGTTTCCTGCGTCCGTCAAACAGAAACTTGAGAGCAGCAATGGGAGAAGAAAGATGCATTTGGTGTATGTAGGAAAGATTTGTGGGTTCAGAGGCCACTGCAGAGAAATGAGTGCAATCTCGAAGGTCTCAGGTTTCAGTGTCAATTCATACGATCACACTTTCGGGGTGTAAGAAACAGGAACCGTTGAGACGACTCACTCTGTAGTGCAGATTATTTAAAGTGTTAGTTCAATTAAAATACAATTTTTAAAAAAAATCCTAGACCTGTAAACTTGTTTGAACTGCAGACTTTTTGCACTGAAAAGTCTTGCAAGTATATTTACATCTTTCATAAGCAGCAACAGCAACTCTATGATTTTGATTCAGTAACTATTTACACAGAAAACACTCTTTTCATTTTACTGATGGCCCTGCACACAAAGAACCCGCATTACATTTGGCAAATGTCTGTCCCATCAACCTCAGACTGCTTCAATTAATTTTCATGTAATGGGTCAAAGTGAGGTGAGTTTTAATCAGCGCGAACTAGACCCGATGGTATTGCTTTACAGCAAACAAATGATGGACGGAATGCTGACATTGCAAACATTCTCCCCCAGTCAAAAGATCTGGGTTAAATCTATTGTTCTTTTGCCCACTACGCCACCCCAGTTTGGACCCAGCCATGTGCAAATCAGTCTTGACCCTGTGCCCCATGGGAACAGTCCAGACCGAACTGCCAGGCCAGGTCCTCCCTGGACCGGAAACAAGCATCCTGGGACCGGTTTCAGGGTATGTCACCCTTCTTCAGCCAGGCTAGCTTGAATACAGTGGCACAGTGAGCAAGGGACCCATGTCTGGGCATACCCATCCCACTTAGGGCAAAAAGTGTTACAGCAAACAAATGATGGACGGAATGCAGACAATGCAAACATTCTTCCCCAGTCAAAAGATCTGGGTTAAATCCATAGTTCTTTTGCCCACTACGCCACCCCAGTTTGGACCCAGCCGATTGTATTGCTTTACATGAGTACCAGTTGCGTTACAGACGGACACATTCCTTTTTGTTGAGCGGGCGGAGATTAAGTGATTTGCCCAGAATCACAGGATGCTGAGCGTTTCTGCCGAGACTAGCTTCGATTTCGACCTCTCTAACTGTTAGGCAGTGTTATTGATCCCATTTTAGTGCTTTGTTTTTAAAATAATAAGTGCCCGTGCCAAATGCCTAATGTGCTGCTCAGACATCCGTCTTTGACGGCGGCGGTATATGAACACTTGCAACCCCCATGTCCAAAAGATCATGGAGTACTACGGTGGGCGAGAATGGGAATAAGATGTGAACTCTTTGAGGACTTTATCACAATCAGTAGAGGCCTGCTGAGAGTTCACAGGTTGTAATTCAAAATGGAGTTGGTCTGTAACTGTAAAATAATTAATTTGTTGTAACCATTTAGTTGGTTTGAAGCTGAGGAAATTAGAATGTTATAAACATGCGAAGATTGAACACAACAGACACCAGGCTGGGAGAGAACCCTTGTCTACTAACAGCACCGGCAGCGGATCAGGATCTCCCACGCACCAGCCCAGGAGGCTCCTGTCAGGAGAGTGCACTGTCTATGAATAAAGAAGATGAGACTGTGTTTGAAGGTCCAGTCCACTCTTCCCACATCTTTGTTTAAGAGAAGCCATGCGTGGGGCAGAAAACAGCACTATGCACTGTGTCAGGGGAGATGAGGACTTCGGGCACCTCAGGCTGCAAAGTCCCCTCTGCCACTGGCAGCCAAGGACGAAAGAACAGCCTCTCAGTTACTGACAGGAAGGGAGCAGGACACACACGTCGTCGTCACCACCACAGATAGGGTCTGCGTGCGCGTCCCTTCTTGCTCCTGAGGCAATTCTCCGTAGGGTGAGACATGCACCCACCAGTAGCCATTTGCAGTCTACCATTTTTAAATGACATACCCACAAGCCAATCCAAAACATAGGAGGAGTCATATCCCACAAAGTACAGACAACAGATCGCCTAACTGCGCAAGCACTGTAGGCTCGACCTAAAAAGGAATCCTGAAGGAACTAATTGGAAGTCCATGTAACTCTCTAAATATGGGTTTGCAGAAACCCAATGGTAAATCCAGGATCATTTCGGATTTGTGAAAAGTAAATGAAATAGTAGTGCCCAGTTGTCCTGTGGTACCGAATCCAGCTATCGTATTGTTTCAAATCCCCTATACTGCAGAGTGGTTTACAGTCATTGACTAGTGCCAGGCTTTCTTCTCAGTGTTATTGTACGAAGAAAGTCAATTTCTACTTTCCTTCATATTACAGCAGAAGGTATTAACATGGTGTCATGCCCCACAAGGATATACAGAGAGTACATCCATTTTGAATCAAGTCCGGAAAAGAAATGTGGAAACCCTGTAGATGCCCGGTAGTTCAAACTTTGTGCAATACATAGATGATCTGCTTGTGGCATCAGAAATGCTAGATGCATGTAAACATGACATGATTGCACTCTTGAATCACCTGGCTGAGAACGGACACAAAGTGTCTCCAGGGAGACAGCAGTATTGTCAAAAAGAGGTTCAATATCTGGGAGAGAATATTGTAAAAGGAACTATGAAAGTGTCACCATGAAGATAAATAAATCCACCTCGAACTCAAAAAGAAATCAGAATGTTCTTGAAAATGGTTGGCTACTGTAGACAGTGGGTACCAAACTTTTGCTTGGTGGCAAAACCTCTACTGAGGCTGACACACAGAGATGTGTCAGATCCGATTCCATGGGGCAACAAATGTGCAGGAGCATTCCTAGAGTTGAAAGAGAACTTGTGCCGGGCCCCAGCACTCGGAATGCCAATTTATACAAAATAATTCCCACTGTCTTGCAGCGAGAGAGATGGATGTGCTGTCACGGTTTTGACACAAACACATGGAGGATCCGGAAAGCCTATTGCCTATTTCTCTACCACACTTGACCCTGTAGCAGTAGGACTTCCCGGTTACCTTAAAGCAGTGGCAGCGGTAAGTACTAGTCTGGAAAAGAGCGAGAACATAGTGATGGGATATCCATTAACTGTCATGGTCCTACACTCTGCGGAGCTACTGATAACAAGAACAAAGACACTATATATGACCCATAATAGGTTAACCCGATATGAGCAAAATATACTCTCTTCTGACAATATTGTTTTAAATCATTGTACAGTGTTGAATCCTTCAACACTGTTACCTGTAAATAATGATGATAATGGTGTTGAACGTGAACATGATTGTCTAGATGTCATGGAATTGTGTGCCAAACCCTACCCTGACAAAAAGGACGAACCCCTGATTAAGCCTTATCACGCGTTATTCGTAGATGGCTCATGCTTGAGAGGAAATGATGGCACCCTCAGAGCAGCATATGCAGTGTGCACTATAAATGATGTACTTGAAGCTTCATGGCTTCAAAAGGTTTTTTCTGCCCAAGTTGCTGAACTGAGTGCTTTTACTATAGCCTGCAGTTTAACTGCTCGAATGAAAGTCACCTTATTCACTGACAGCCAGAATAGGTTTGGTGTCGTCCATGATTTCAGACAATTTGGGCCACAGAGAGGCTTTCTTACATCTTCAGGTACCTGTATCAAAAATGGAACTTACGCCAAGAAACTGTTGGATGCTCTGCAAATACCAGGTGTGATAAAGTGCTTAGCACATCAAGGAGGAAGCAGATACATTGCGATGGGCAACCTATACGCTTGCCCAGTAGCCAGCTACTGTGCACTGTTACCCTGTGCCTTAATTGGAAATTCCACAAGTAAGTCCGAAGAAGAGAGTTCTTTTGTAATTTTGATAAAAGTAACTGACACGTGGTATGAATTGAAATGGGTGCACAAAATGTGTCAGAAGCAGAACAGAATGGTTGGGTAAAAGCAGGATGCAAGAAAAATGCAAATTATATCTGGATGTCAGCAGATGGGAGACCGGTCTTACCAGTTCAGTTAGCTTATTGTTTCCAATGACGCAATACTACCATGGATACACACATTTAGGGAGAGACGCAATGGTTAGACTTTTCAGGGAGAGTTGGTACAAACTCAGATTCAGAATGTTGGCAGAAGAGATTTGTCATTGGTGTGTATCTTATCAACAGCTAAACGTAGGGAAACGAACACGTCACTCTAACACATCTAGGGAGATCAGGTGGGCCATTCAACAGGATGCAGATGGATTTTATCGAGATGCCTGTCCATAATGGGCTGAGATATATCCTGGTGATTGTGTGCATCTTCTCAAGATGGGTGGAAACCTGCCCACCTAGAAGAAGCTACACTCTTGCTGTAGCTATGCTGTTATTATGTGAATTAAAAATACCCAGGTTTAGCATGCTAATTTCTCTTGAGGCAGATAGAGGAACACACTTCAACAATGAAGTAATGAAGATGATCTGCACAGCCTTACAGGTTGAACAATGATTACATTGCAGCTACAGACAAGAAGCCTCTGGTATTGTTGAGCAAATAAACGGTACCGTCAAGTCTAGACTGGCCAATGTCTGTACATCAACCTCTCTGAAATGGCCAGACGCTATACCATTCAATCAATCAATCAAAGCATTTGTATAGCGCACTACTCACCCGGAGGGTCTCAAGGCGCTAGGGGAGGGGGTCCGCTACTGCTCGAACAGCCAGGTCTTGAGCTGTTTCCTGAAGGCGAGGTGGTCCTGGGTAAGGCGGAGGTGGGTCGGGAGGGAGTTCCAGGTCTTGGCGGCGAGGTAGGAGAAGGACCTTCCTCCTGTGGTGGCTCTTCGAATGCGGGGGACGGTGGCGAGGGCGTGGCTGGTCGATCGAAGCTGGCGTTTGGGAGCGTAGAAGTTGAGGCGGCTGTTGAGGTATCCTGGGCCTTGGTTGTGTAGGGCTTTGTGTGCGTGGGTGAGGAGACGGAAGGTGATTCTCTTGTTGACCGGGAGCCAGTGCAGGTCTCTCAGGTGTCCGGAGATGAGGTTGCGGCGGGGGATGTCCAGGATGAGACGTACTGAGGCGTTCTGGATCCGCTGGAGTCTCTTCTGGAGTTTGGCGATGGTTCCGGCATAGAGGGAGTTGCCGTTGTCCAGACGGCTGGTGACGAGGGCCTGGGTGACCGTTTTCCTGGTCTCGGTGGGGATCCACCGGAAGATCTTACGTAGCATGCGCAGGATGTTGAAGCATGCTGAGGAGACGGCGTTGACATGTCTGGTCATAGAGAGGGAGGACTCCAGGATGAAGCCCAGGTTGCGAGCATGGTCTGTTGGTTTGGGTGCGTTGCCTAGGGCGGGGGGCCACCAGGAGTCGTCCCAGGCGGAGGGTGAGGAACCCTGGATGAGGACTTCCGTCTTGTCCGAGTTCAGTTTCAGGCGGCTGTTCTTCATCCATTCGGCTACCTCTTTCATCCCTTCGTGTAGGTTGGCTCTGGAGGTGTCGGGGTCGTTGGTGAGGGAGAGGATCAGCTGGGTGTCGTCGGCGTAGGAGATGATGTTGAGGTTGTGCTGGCGTGCGATGGCTGCGAGGGGGCTCATGTAGACGTTGAAGAGGGTTGGGCTAAGCGAGGAGCCTTGAGGAACGCCGCAGATGACTTCGGTGGCTTCTGATCTGAACGGTGGGAGGCGGACTCTCTGTGTCCTTCCGGTGAGGAAGGAGATGATCCACTCCAGTGCCTTCTCCTGGATTCCGACGTTGTTGAGGCGCTGCACTAGGGTACGGTGGCAGACCGTGTCGAAGGCTGCGGAGAGGTCTAGGAGGATGAGGGCTGCTGTTTCTCCGTTGTCGAGCAGGGTTCGGATGTCATCGGTGGCTGCGATCAGGGCGGTCTCGGTGCTGTGGTTGGCTCGGAAGCCAGACTGCGAGAGGTCGAGGGATCCATTCGTCTCGAGGAAGGCGGACAGCTGCTTGTTGACGGTCTTCTCAAAAACTTTTGCTGGAAACGGGAGCAGCGAGATGGGGCGGTAGTTCTTGAGGTCGGTGGGGTCAGCTGATGGCTTCTTTAGTAGAGCGCTGAGTTCGGCGTGCTTCCAGCTCTCCGGGAAGGTAGCGGTGTTGAAGGAGGTGTTGATGATGTCTCGCAGGTGGGGTGCGATGACAGCGTCGGCCTTGTTGAAGACATGGTGGGGGCAGGGGTCGGTCGGAGACCCGGAGTGGATGGAGTTCATCGTGCGGACGGTATCTTCGGAGCTGATCGGGGTCCAGGCGCGGAGGGTGGTGGTGGGGGGCGGTGGTTCGGACGTGGCGTGCGACGGTAGAGTGCTGAAGCTGTTGTGTATGTCCGCGATCTTGTTGTGGAAGTAGGAGGCGAGGGAGTTGCAGAGGTCTTGCGAAGGGGTGATGTCTTTGTTTCCGGCGTTGGGGTTGGAGAGCTCTTTAACGATGTTGAAGAGTTCCTTGCTGTTGTGTGCGTTGTTGTCCAGTCGTTCCTTGAATGCTGTCTTCTTGGTGGCGTGGATCAGTTGGTGGTGTTTTCGGGTGGTGAGCTTCAGGGCCGTCATGTTGTCAGGTGTTGGGTCTCTGCGCCAGTCTCTCTCGAGGGCTCGGCAGTTCTTCTTGGAGCTCTTGAGTTCGTCGGTGAACCATGGGGCTTTCTTGCTGCCGGGTCTGCTAGGCGGGGTCCTCAGAGGGGCGAGGTCGTCTGTGCAGTCGCTGATCCACTTCGTGAGGTTGGTGGCCGCTTGGCTGGGGTTTGTTGCGCTGGTGGGTGGGTTCTTGCTCAGGGAGGTTGCGAGCTGGTCGGCTGTGATCTTGTTCCAGCTTCGGCGTGCAACCTGTTGCTGGTGGTGGTGGATCGTGGTCCTTCTGAAGCTGAAGTGGACGCAGCTGTGGTCCGTCCAGTGGAGTCCGGTGGCGTGGCTGAAGGAGATGTCCTTGCTGGATGAGAAGATGGCGTCGAGTGTGTGTCCCGCGTAGTGGGTGGGGGTGGTCACCAGTTGCTTGAGTCCGAGGTTTGCGAGATTGTCCAGCAGGGTGGTGGTGTTGCGGTCATTGTTGTTCTCCAGGTGGAAGTTGAGGTCCCCGAGGAGGAGGTAGTCAGCGGAGGCGAGGGCGTGCGGGCTGATGAACTCGGCGATGTCTTCGCTGAATTGTGTGCGTGGTCCTGGGGGTCTGTAGATGAGGGTGCCTCTGAGGGTGGTCTTGGGGTTGATGTGGATCTGGAAGTGCAGGTGCTCGGTGGGTGTGAGGGTGTCGTCGGTGTTGGTCGTGATACGGATGGTGTTCCTGTGGATGATGGCGATGCCTCCTCTGGTCTGGTTGATGCGGTCCCTTCGGATGATCTTGTAGCCGTCTGGGATGGCGATGGCGATGTCGGGCGCTGAGGAGGCGTTCATCCAGGTTTCCGTGAGGAAGGCGACGTCTGGGGCTGCGGTGTCGAGCAGGTTCCAGAGTTCGATGGCGTGTCGGTGGATGGAGCGGGTGTTGAGCAGGATGCACTTCAGGTGGCTGTTGCTGTTGCTCGTCTTGGTCTTGGTTGGTGCTAGTGTAGTGCAGGTCTGGATGCAGGTGAATTTGCAGGCGTTGCAGCAGAAGGGTCCGTGGGTGCGTCCCGGGGTGGCTTGGTAGCAGCTCGGGATTCGGCCAGCGTTGAGTGCGTTGAGTTCGGTGGCGTCGTAGGTCCGGCGGGTGGGCGGGTGACTGCGGGGGCCAGGGGTCCTGGCACTGGGCGCGATCCAGGCGCAGACAGGCTTACCTTTGGCGCACCTTCGGCGCTCAGTCGGCACTCCCGCTGCGCGCGTCCGCTACGCGGTCGCTCAGGGGGCGTCATAAGTAAGGAGCCGGGGGGGAGGAGCAGCTGGGAGGCGGGAGCGGGGTGTCCAATGGGCCGGAAGGGGAGGCGGGTCAGCAGGGTCAGCGGCGGGAAAAGAAGTCACTGGGTGGCGGCGGCGGAGAAAAAATGCAGGAAGCAGGCAGCAGGAAGCGGCAGGCAGGCAGCACTAGCAGGGCAGAGAGGGCGAGGAGCGACCGGCTGTGTGGGGCACAGGGGTCACACTGACCAGCCCACCGCGGTCCCCTTAAGTAAGGAGCCGGGGGGGAGGAGCAGCTGGGAGGCGGGAGCGGGGTGTCCAATGGGCCGGAAGGGGAGGCGGGTCAGCAGGGTCAGCGGCGGGAAAAGTAGTCACTGGGCGGCGGCGGCGGCGAAAAAATGCGGGAAGCAGGCAGCAGGAAGCGGCAGGCAGGCAGCACTAGCAGGGCAGAGAGGGCGAGGAGCGACCGGCTGTGTGGGGCACAGGGTATCAGGAGTACACCTGGCAAGAAGACAGGGTTACTCCCCCATGAAATACTGATGGGCAGAGCTATGAGATTGTCCGCCATTCCTGCCAATGCTCTTTTAAATAGTACTAATTATATTATATTAGAATATTGCAAGGGACTGGCTGACGTGATTCATTCTGTCTCTCATCCAGTCTCAGCTTCCACACAAGACCTGCATCAAGAACATTGGCTCGACCAATGCTGGTGACTGGGTTGTGATCAAGAAGCAAATTCGAAAGATTTGCCTTGAACCCAGATGGAAAAGCCCCTTTCAGGTGATCCTTGCTACAAATACTGCTGCTTAGTGTGCTGGAGTCACAAGTTGGATTCATGCCTCACACACCAAAAGAGTGAGCAATCCAGAAGAAGTGCCTTTGGACTATTATTATGAATGGAGAGCTTTGGGGTGGCTGCACCACCAATTGAGAGGCCACCCGGCCAACAGCAACAGTGTCAGTCCAGCCACTGGAAGAAGGAAGGGATGAATATCAGTAGAATGTCAAATGCAAGTACCTGAAATAACACAGAGTTGTATCGAGATCTCAACCAGAGGAGAAGCAGAGATCGAGACACCGAGAGAAAGTGCCGCTGATGTGGCACTAAGACTAGATCCAAATCAGCAAAACCTAAGAAAATCAAAAAGATCACAAGTGCCCTGTCACGTATATTCAGCACCTGAATGGTCATACTTTGTGAACACTGCTTTGAATGTCACATTGGAAGATTTCTGCAACGTGATCCTTGAACTATTTCAACTTCCCTGAAAAAAAGAAAGTGAGATTGATGGAAAAGATCTGAAAAAAAAACACTTGAAACCAAACGAAATTGAAGACGGAAATTGAACTGTGCTTATTAGATATTTGTTGTTTTAGTTCTTTGTTTTATAGAAGATCCACCTAGGCCCAAATTAAAAGTTCAAGAAATATAGGGACAACATATTAGATGAGACCACGGAGTAGATTTAAGGATTGTCAGGTCAAAAGATTGACTGTTGAGAAAAAAAGAACTGCACTAAAGAAGCTACTTTCTAAAACTTACTACAAGCTATTGAACTAAGGGGCATATTTACAAGGCGTTAACGCCACCAGAACGTCACTTTTTCTGATGTTCTGGTGGCCTTAAGTCCTTTGCCTTATTTACAAGGTGGCATTAAGCCACTTAACATGTCCTAAAGCCGCCTTGTAAATAATGCCCCTATTCACACAGCACTTAGCGTGAAAGGGGAGTTCAATGGCTATTGCAGTGGGCATTCTGCCACAACACCCATTGCTTTTTGACCCCATATTTACAAGGTATGGGGCAGTACCAAAAATATTGCCAGGAAATACCTGGACTTAAGCAGGTGATACGTGGAGAAATTATTCATTTTTGTCTTCTATTTTGCTCTTTCCATTTATGCTCCATTTTGTAGCACACATAGAAACAGCACATCGCCTGTAAAGATTATGTTGGGGAAGGTGTTCCTTCCTGCACATAAACAATCACCCTTACAGTGCAGCCACCAGTGGCAGCTCGTACAGGTAACGCTGTCGGCGGTAGGGCGGGTGGGGCTGGGTGGGGGGTAGTGGAGTGTGACATACGATGGGAAAGTCGAGAGTAAGGAAATAAAAGCACTTACTTTGCGCTCGCAGCATCGCCGACACGGCGAGACTCAACTGATGATGAAAGTGCACTCTGAAACAGACTCACATGTGAAACATAGATCTGTGATGATTAATAAAATCATCAGACGGTGATTTGTGGAAGTTGAAAATGTTTAAGTACATTTAACCTCATAATAATAATAATGCTTTAACAGTAACATAGCAAATGGATATCAAAATAGTGGTTAGAAAATGTGCTTTTATTAAACATGCAAAAAGTGAAGATGCTACTTATTTCTGCAGAAAGCTCCCATTTCTATTGTTCTTTCACTGCTAGGCCTCAATATTGTTTTGATTCTTCCCATCCCTTCAAGAAAATAAATTCCTTTTTGCTTAATGATGATTTAACGTTATAACTGAACTGTGGAAACTTGACATATTCATGACATGTGCTGTTTGCTGCTAAATGTATATCTTTCCTTCCTCACACCACATGACTTCATTATATTTTAGATTGTTTTTGCTGCCATATGCTTATAATTAACAAGTATATTAATGAAAGAAATGCTTTATATAGGTTTAAATTCCATAATCTAACAGGGGCATGCTAGATATTAATGTTTCATTTCATAGAGCAGACCATTGTTACAAAATGGGACACAGAACAGATAACAGAGTAGGCTTGCAAAGTTTGTCATGAGAACCTTCCTAGATGTATCTTTTGTAATGTGCTATAGCCACATTCAAATAACTACATGTCACCATGGACGTCTACACTGGGAATCGAGGGAGCAGGCGAGGGAGATTCAGAAGATTCTTTCTCATTAGCTGTGGATGACATAACCACCTGTTTATGCAACAGGTTTTGTGCTTTCTATGTAGTGCATGTTCTTAGCTAGAGAGTAAAGACATTATGTGCACCCTTATTCTGCCATGTCCCTTAACACTTTGTTGTGCTAACCTGAATTGCCATAATCTACTGCTAATAGTGAGTTCTTTGTTTTCCTTACAATTTGTGAGGAGACTTTCTGTCGTATGCGGATCATAGCTACAGCTGTGATGAATTCCTTTATCTGTTTTAACAGTTGCTACTGCGGCTGTTAGGGAACTCGGCTGGGTTTCCATAACTTCTCTTAATGGGGAGTTCAACCTTTTTCATAGCTATCAGCCTTTTGCTCTAAAACGTTTACTCGCTCTTTACTGAAGGGAACTCTTTATGGGTTCTTGCTAAAATAGGTTAGGTTGTTTAGATTAGGATAGGGACTAATTCTTTATAGAACACACTGTTATTTTGTATGCTTGTTCTAACTAGATTTTCTCAGAATGTTCTGTAAATGGATTTATTTGACTAATCTGATTAAAAAGATACAAATACATACTAATTGCTTAGAGAGAAAATACACTTTTAGAATTTCACCAAACCTCTCATTATTGACTGAACATCTAATGTTGAAGACAATGTTTATTTTAGAGATGTGTATGGGTTGTGCTCCATTCTAATACTATTGCAAAGATTCATTGACTGAAGAGGTGCAGAAATTGGAAGTTTGCTTAGTTAGTTTGAGGTGAAGCTGCTTATAAAATGTTTATGAGATTTCCACGCTCACACTCTCATCTGAGGTGTCCTTTTTCCACTATGTTTGTTTTATCAAAGATTCTCATCTTTCTTTCACCTTTAATTTTCCCAACTCCATGAGTCTCACTGCTGCATGGTACTTTTCAAAACAAAATCCTTTGATATATTGCCTACAGACACCTTATTTTGTGACCATCACTTGTCCTGTTCTTTTTCCCTGTCCACACCCACCTCTATCATACCAAGGTACAGAACCAATTGAACTGGAAATTGTCTTGATTTCTGGCACATAGCTGTCATTAATGCATTATTTACAATCTTGTCCACAGCTAAGGTGGGTTCCATTGTGACACATACAGCCTAGAAATACCTGGCCTAAGATTAGACAACCCCTTTAACCTTGCCCCAGCTGTGGGGTCCACCTAAACAACAACATCTTGGAAGGAGCCATCCACATGCTGCTGTTGATCCTAAGGTTCTCTCAAAGCATCTTTCCTTTGAACAACTGTCCTATACCCTATTCCTCATCTGTTCCTTTGTAACCACACACTGTGTGTTCTCCTGATTTTTGAATATGACACCAGCATCACAGACATCCCTTCCATCACTGCTGAGTCTTCATCGATTTCCCATTTCCCACCTCTGTACTGCTGTCTAGCTAATGAAATCCTTGATTTATTGGCACTTGCTGCCTCTCTGTCCTCTCACCTGTTGCTCTAAAATTTGCTTTGATTTATCCATACCGCAACTTCCTTCTGCCACATCAGCTTTCTTCTCATCCTTCTGCTTCTTCCTATTCCTTCACTTCTCCCTTTCTTTATTCCCTTTGTCAATTTCCTTCATCTTCTGTTTATGCCAACACTTTAGCATTAATATAAGCAGCACTTCATGGCTTGAAAGTCTTTCCAACCCTGGTATCCACTCCGCCTTTTTCTCTGACTCTGCTCAACAATTTCCATCTTTGCCTTGTCTCTTTTCCTCTGCGATCGCTCTTCCTCCTCTCTCTTCACCTTTTTGCCTAGCTTTCTGTCTTCACTCCCTGTACCCTTCACACACATATAGTTAGGGTATCCTCTGTCCTCTAATGTGTCTCCTTGGTCGTTCATCTCTACCTGGTCATGATCCTGACCACTGGACAATCCCCTCCGACCCCACTTTGCTCTTGTGCTTCTCCTTAACACCTAGCAAAGCTCTGTCAAGTCTGACATCATGATCATCACTGCAGTAATAATCAGTAAGTCGCTCTGATTCATACCATAGCCATCTGCTCTGTCTTCTCTTTGGAGGTCTTGCAATGCCCCACAACTATTCACCCTCTGCCGCCCACACAACCTTGATTTAACTTTGCCTAAATATTCGCTGGTTGGGAAGTTTCTGCCATTAAATCAATAAATACCAGCAATCACCAATCCTTCAGAGCTGCTGTATCCATTTTGTGCTGCATCTGAGCTGTTTCACATAATTTCCTGTGACTCACCTTCTCTGAATAAAAAACCTGAGGTTGTGATCATAAGGGGCATGAGGTAATGTATCCCTCAAACCCCCATTCATAATGAGTGTTATGGGGGTCCCTAAATGTTTACAATTGGAAACATATTAACGTTATAATGCTTATAATGGTCAGACAATGTTTATACTGTAACCATGACATTTATGCCAGCCACAAATTGCTTGTTGTTTTCCCCATTTCCTACACTAGATTACTACAGGTTCACACAATGTTATACTGCCCCAGGAGTGCCGCCCCACACAAAAAATAAAATGATAATAACATAACATTATTATCATTTTATTTTTACGGTACTTGCCCTGTTTTTTTTTGTTTCAGGGTGGGGCTGAGCTGTCAGCAAGCAGGGGGAGGAGAGGTATGTGCACTTAAATGTGCATGACAATTTGGCCAGCCGTATTGGGGCCGGCCAAACCATCATGCACACATTGCATGTTCTCCACCCAGGCTGCATTACAGCCTGGGTGGAGAACATGCCCAGGCTTCCACTCCCTCACTGAGCGACGAACCACGGTACACAGACCAGTCACGGCGCTGCTATGAACAGTGTCGTGATTAGCTGGGACAGACTGGGAGCCTGGGTGCTTCCTGTTGCAGCGTCCTTGACTGAAGAACGGAGGAGAGGCAGCGGCCAGGTAAGTGCCATTTTCTTTCTTATTTTATCCCCCGCCAGCCCTCCCCCACCCAACCACTACCACAGCCCCATAGCAGCCGCCATTGATACAGTGATGAAACTCATGTTATAATATTAACATAGTTGCATAGTACTCATAGGGGAGACTGTATATTTAACAGAAAATGAGGCTTAGGTAATAGGACCTGGGCCGGCCTGCCATAAACCCCTAGGGAACAGCTGATCTGAGTCATAAATTGGTAGGCTATATGGGAGAAAGAAATTGAAAATGGCCTACCTTAGAACCAAAAGTTCTTCAACTCCTTGGGAGGAAGGAGGTTGTGAATGGGAGATGGTACATTTTGTCGTTTAGCTACTCCCACACGGACTGAGTGAACAGAGGACAAAATGTATTCTGTCTTGAAGGAAGGGTGTAGAAATGGGATTAGTTTTGCCTACAAAAGCCATTACTTGTCTTTCCTATACAAAGAAATAGGATCAGTGACCCAAGATCCAAATGTTTATGTTTTTTCTTCAAAGTACTTGGTATGGCCTGCTGCTGCATCCATAGTTCGCTGATCTGGATCCCGGTGAAGAAAGTGGGTGTAGCGAGGCTCTTTGAATTCCTTAACCTGCATGGGTGACCGTCACTTAAAGGAAGGTGTTCCTGTGGCCCAACCCTCCCAAAGCCATGCTAATTTGGTATGACCGGCTCCCACACTGGGTTCCCTAGACAATACAGTCTTTCTACATTCTTCTGTTGCTGACCCATCCCTACTGCACCATCTCTGCATTGTAGGTGCCATCTGTTGCCTTTTTTGTCTCCAATTGCTCTGCCATCTGCTGTGTTTCTTGCCCCATTATATTCTGCTCCTGACATGCAGTACTGTGAATTAAAGGTCTTCTGCTGCATGCCAGTAACCGTGGAGAACCCAGCTACCTTTCCTATTACTTCTGACTGTATGCTTTGCTTTGGCCCTGTACAGCACTCCACTGCCCTTTGGCTAGTTTTATGCTGTACAAATACAATATACATGCCAAAGTTCACCTTGGTGTTCCGTTCTTCACCACATGAAGGTGGACCAGTAAAGTGACATCACTGTGCCTACATGCTTATCCATGCAGTTATACAGTGGAGGAGGGTGTAAGTGGCCACTTACCCTCCATACAAAAGCCCCGAGGCAACATGTGCTCTACTTGGGGAGAAAAGCCATAGTTAGATTCATTTCTTGAAATTATACCTGGGCGGAGTTTGCGTAGTTCCACTACAGTGAACTGCACGAAGTGACAAAAATAACTCCACTGCGCTACGTGGAGTTCTGCAAGTGGTGGAGTGCGTTACGATGTGCTGTTTGCGCTGATTTTTGGCACAGGGTGTTTGTCCGCGTTGTAAAATCAGCACGAATGGCACCACGTGCTGAGCAAGAGGGCGCTGTTATTTTCTTCCACATGAGTAGAATTTCAACTCGAGCTGGAGCTTCCTCAATGCGAACTGAAGGTTTCTCAACGCGAGCGGCAGCACCCATCTGTGACTGTCTGTGTTGAGAAATCCCGCTGGGAGGTGGTCTAGCATTGGATTTTCCTCATTCGCACTCACCAACTTCACATTGGCGAACGAGGAAAAAGCTCTGCTCTGCTGTGCGTAATGGAGTTTTTCAGAACTCCACGTGCTCCGTGGAGTGTGGAAAATTCTTCAAACTCCACAAATGGAGCAGAGTTCACCACCCAGGCCTACTTGAATTAGATAGTTTGAAGTATAGGTTCTCTCCTAACCACTGGCTTCCTACTGAGAAGGGCCAGTACTGCAGCATTGGTAGTAACGGATCACTGCTGAGGAGTGTTGGCACTCTCCATAGAAAATGTACTAAGTGCAGGTACTCAAAGCCTAATTGTACCAGGTCATTTAAGGCACTGGTTGTGTTGGAGTCAACGTAAGGGCTTGGGGAGTTACAATAGATGAAATGGACTTATTGGCTACTTTCTGACGTCAGTTTAGATATTTTGCATTTAGTGACAAACGAAACCAGGCAGTAATTCCCCAAAGAGGTACCGAACATATGAGTCCCTCTAAACGTGGGTTCCTCTAATCCTGAGAAAATTACAAGTGAAACCTTGAGGGTTCTCTAGGAATTACCGAAAGAATCAGTAATTCCGGTCTTCTTCTTGACGGTGCTGGAGCAGTTAACGAGGCCAGGCTGCACAGAGCCCTGGTCAGACGCGAGAGGGACCACAGGTGAACAGCAAACCTGTACGGACCGAGTTTGCGTTTCAGCGTGCCATCAAAACGGGTAAATATTTGTGAACAAAATCCTGCCTCTAAACTCGTTTTGTGTATTTTGCCCGTTGGCAGCTCGGTTACAGAGTGCGGGACAGGCGCGACAGCGGCCTCCAAGGGTAAAATCCTGGTAATGAGCGCGCGTCGCCGCTTCCTTCGAATGGGAGCACATTACCGTCCTTACTGCGCTCCCGGCAAGGTCAAGCTGAAATCTTCCCCGCACCTCGTAATACGGAAATAAAGTTCAAGGAGAGCCGTCCTGCTGTATCCTGCCGCCTGCTCTCCCGCCGGCTACTGCCGCCCCCAGTCCTCAAATAACACAACATACCTGACAAGTAAGTCCCAGTGCAATAGATAGGCGGGCCTGTCTCACCTGCAGTCAGTTAGCATAATAGATATTCGAGTCACCCGGGTGGGTCTCAGACCCGTCCTGCGCCTAGGAATGGCTTGACATGCTGCACCACCACAACGCAAGGGCACACCTTTCTGCTGCAATCTGCACAGCAAGGGGATGATTCGAGAGTCGCAACCTCTGGGACCTGCAGAGCTAGTCCTGCCAGCCTCCTGCAATCACCTCTAACACCCTCTATCCACCACACTGTTGAGTGCTGAGACCCAAGAGAAGAGCACCTCTCTAGTGCGTCACCCTTGGCACGCAAATACTTCACACGCATGCGCAGAACAAAGACGGCCAAAGACAGCACTCTTCCAAGCACCCACGCGCACATTCCACCCGTGCAGGTAAGGGCTTCAGCCAGGGACCAATCTGGGTCAAAAAGAAGAGGGGGGGGGGGGTAGCCTTCAGATTTTACTACAATCACACTGGCATATCCAGTAAAAATACTTTAATAGGACAATCAGGGCGGCAAGGTGGAGGGGGTTAAGGGACAGTGGAGAGGGAGAGGAAAGTGGATTGTTTGGGGGTACTGGGTGGCAGGAAGCGCAATATTTTGTAAAACAACCAACGTTCTCGAAGACCTTCAACAACAGATATTGGGAGTAGAGAGAGAGAGAAATCCAACAAAGACCTCACAATACCTGGTTGAGAGCACCTGTAAAAAGAACAAATGATGGACAGAATGCAGACATTCACCCCAGTACAGAGATCTAGGCCTAAATACATCGCTTTTTTGCTCACCATGCCATTCCAGTTTGGACCCAGCCATATGCAAATCAGTCTTGACCCTGCACCCAATGGGAACAGCCCAGCCCTAACTGCCAGGCCAGGTCCTCCCTGGACTGGAAACAAGCATCCTAGGACCCGTTTCGGGCTTTCAGCCCTCATCAGCCAGGACAGCCGTCCCACTTGGGGTGACAAATGCAAAAAGAACAATTGATGGACAGAATGCAGAACAATTTCATACATTCACCCCAGTACAGAGATCGGGGCCTAAATCCATCATTTTTTTGCTCACCATGCTATTCCAGTTTGGACCCAGCCATATGCAAATCAGTCTTCATCCTACGCCCAATGGGAACAGTCCAGCCCGAACTGCCAGGGTCAAGACTGATTTGCTTATGGCTGGGTCTACACTGGGGTGGTGTGGTGAGCAAAAGAATGATGGATTTAACCCAGATCCTTGTAACTGGGGGTGAATGTTTGCATTGTCCAACATTCCGTCCATCAATTGTTTCTTTTGCATATGAGAGCACTTGTACACAACTGTTTACTTAAGAATACATTATTTTACATTAGAGTGCATTACATTTATAAAGCAACAAATGCCCAAAATGCCTCTTGGCGCTAGTGGTGGAACTGCAAGAGTCACAAAAGCAAAAGACAGAAAAGAAAAGGAAAATAATAGCAAGGGGAGAAGAACCAGGATTTTAGCTGTTTTCTAAAACCATTCAGGTTCAGCTGAGACCTGAGATTCGGTGGCAGTTGATTCCAAAGTATAGCTGTAGCATATATAATACATTCATTAGAGCGGTTTACCACCCAAAATCCCACCTTTGGCGCTAAGCTCCTCGTTTCAGCACCCCACTTAGGGGCAGTAAGTGCTGTATAAATGCTACAAAACAATACTGTCTGCTTCAGACATGCTGACGTCACTGAAACCAGCCAAGCAATTACATCATCACTGAGGGTCAGTGTGTGCCCTTTGTGCTGAGCCGGTTGAGGGCGCAATTTATTGTATTTACATTAAAAACAGCTCAGCAACAGCGTCTAATCCGAAACTTAAGAATGTCTTCTGGATGTAAATCTTGAACATGCTTAGGTTAAAATACATCTAATTTCATTCAAAAAAAATTAAAGAGAGGAGAAAGTTGTTGTCTCAGATGAGAAAGTGGGGACACGTGCGGTTTTGTCGTGGACAGACTTATACAGGAAAGGCCATTGTAGGGGTTAAGCTCATTTGCAGCTTCATGAAAATGTTTGACTTCGAGAGAACACTTTTTGCCAGGCGGATCATCATTATCTAGAAAAGAAATCACACTTTTACTCTGTTCTCATATAATACAGCACTTGGGCCATAGCAAGTAAATAGATTTGAGACAGTGGTACTTAAGTTTGTTAGTGATAAAAAAGAATGACTTTGTCTTAGTAATTTTTTAATGCTTCAAGCTAGCGCTACATTTCCCCATCTACTGTACTTTTTTGTTGCCAGCGGTATTTCACCAATTAACACCTTAGAGAACACATTCAAATACTGCTGGCACTAAACTGTTCAGTGGTATGGGCCGGGATGTGTGTGGGGTGCTGTGCTTAGCACACAAGCACACAGTGGAAGCGCAAGAAGTTCTTATATCAACATAGCGCTTCTGCATTTCCTAATCAGACTCGCAGGAAATGAATAAAATAAATGCTGACAAATTTGAGGTTAGCAACACGGTACCCAGTGGCCAGGCCTCTTCGTCTCTCCTTTGTCACTGCCTGGGAGTTCAGGGGTTAAACCATCCCAACATGCCTCACTCCCAATTTGTAGAGCAAGAATTCTTCCATAAATCAAAAGTTACAAACAGACTTTGTAATGTCATAACTCTCGTGACGGCTTTCTCTTTGATTGATTCCTATACATACAATCTGTCTGATTACCATAATGTGTTCTCGTGGGACAATCCAAGCTGGGCCGGGGAGAGGAGCCCGCACGGGAGTCAATAACAAATGGTCACGACTCCTCCTCGGCGAGAGTGATTTCAGTCCAATGTTCCATCATATCAACTGGGAAAGAGAGTCTTCGGGTGTAGGCAATCAATTACAGATATGTGCCGCGGCAGACACGATCGCTCCCTGATTGTCAGCGGTCTCGAGCAGTGACACCGGGAAGCCATCCATCAGTCCATTTTCACAGACACTCGAGGAAAGATGGCCGACACTTGTAGACCCACAGGCACCTGGATTGGTCTCCTTAACTGGTGCGTTGGTAAAAAAAAATACACTTTTCCATCACCATTCTGTCGCCTCTAGCAGGCCTGTTTGCTAATTTTAACATTTCTTGTAAATTTCCAGTAATAATGAGATCCTGAAAGGTTTTAGTTTGCTTAACAATTAAACAAATGCACCTATTTTTGTCTAGTTTATACTGACAAAATGTTGTGATGCTCATATTAAAAATCTCCCCCAACAGATACACAAATTACTAGATAGTGCCAATAAAAGGCAAATCATAGTGTCCTGAGCGTGGTTAAATGATCCCTTTTTAAAAATAGTTCTGTTTACCCGGTCTTGAACCGCTAACAGTCATCACAATATGCATTCTACAATGTTGCTTTGTTGGGTGACGTCTACAGGAGTCTTATGATGTATTGTGACATCAATCACCGAATGGTTCCTTTGTTACATCATATTTCCCATTAGTGACCAAATTCAATGTATGTGGTTTGAGGTTTCTTCTTAAATGCATGTTTGTGCTCAATCAGAAAATAGTTTGTTTCCCCCAAAATGCTGTACACATTTCTTGCTTCATGTTCAAGTGTTGTGACTACATGTTACTCATGATCTTAACTTTAAACATTTTAAATGTAGAATTCGTGCCCCAGATAGACTTCATGTTTCCAATACTGGCGTTGCCGGACTTAAAACACTAGTTACGTTTATCATGTATTCCCCTCTTATGAAAAGAGTGGGCCTGAAGCACGGAAACTGCATAAAAACTATATTTCTTAAATTCTATTCCAATTCAAGTTCTTTTTTTTTCTATAACACCCGAACAATGTATCTATTCCATAGAGCCTACAAAACGAGCTGTGTGTGACAATATTATAGAGCTAACCACAACTCCTTTTAGCTATTGATTATCAAATTATCAATCTTGTTACCATGTGATTTTATACATGCGGGTACAGATTTAATGCAGCATGCAGCCATGCATCTCTGGGAATGTGTATTAAGGGCTGAAAGAGAAAAAACGTTTCCCAGGAGTCTATAACTTGCTAATGTCCCTTTTCTAATAAAATGGAAAAGATTTTGAAAAGAAGCCTAGATCAGTGAGCTGCAATTGTAACATTACAGAGCAGGTCTATAAATCTTGGCCTGCTCAGAAGATTGCCTAAACCAGCAATACAATCTGTCCAAACCTCATTGTCTCCACGACCAGCCAGCCTCATTTTAAGAAATGTATGTGGTCTTCCACCTAATTTTATCACCTTCATTTGTAAACCGGTCAATCAATCAAGGCCTCCTCGCGAGTCGAGATAGAAAAAGGGAGTGCATTTTCATGCGCTTCCGCACAGCAGAGCCCAAAAATTAATCTCGCCGCAATGAGACACTCCGTGCCCTCATCTCAATAGACCATCATTAGGGTCAACAATGTATATTAAAAAACTGATCAATGTACCAAGCAATACATGTGCGGCACGCGTCTCTGAATTAATAGACGGATAGGGGCGCGGGGCAGGTTAGGGATTCGCAGACTCAAATCTCAATCTCCTTGAGATTTGCAAATTTAAAAAAAAACATACAAAAGGTTGTGGTGTACAGCTAACTGAAAGAACTCATTAAAAGACAATATATATGTTTTGACTTTCTTAAGTATGACATACAATTCTCTATTAGAGCACCCCCCAAACCCTGCAGAACCCAGAACAGAGTGTTCCATATTGACATTGGGGCATTCATCTATGATTTCTGACTAATTGTGGGTTGGTGGCAGCGGTGGGATCACTGCACACAACCACATCTCATGTACAGCTGGAAACATGAGTCTGGTGGCTAGGAGACGTGGGGGCATAGTGGAGGGTGGACTGCAGCAAGGGAGGTTAATTTCAAACAATTGTCTATGATATTTACTGATTTCATATTTTAATGCTTCTCCCTAGCGGGGATATGTCTACGAATTAAAGGCGTAGATTTATACCCTGGTGTCGACCATTGTGCATAGCAATGAAGCTGCGTCGTGTGCATTTTGCTGACATTAAGGAAAGTATACAGAATGAACGGGTTATACACACCATTTATTGCGCCGCGCTTGGGTTTCCATTTTTTAATGCAACTGTAATGTATTCCCATATTTAACAAATGCAAGCACAATGCACGTTACGATGCCCACTATCTGCCGACAATTGAAAACCAGGGATGCGTACTGGACCAATTTTCATGAAGGGTTTACTCATGTTTATTTATTATTATTAGATTTTTTTCATTTTCTTTAAAGCACGGCTCCAACAACAAGCGTTGAATTTGCACTTTTATTCCACTGTCTTTGTTGACTGGATCAACACTAGTCATCACACATCCACAGTGATCAAGCCATCAAAGAATCTGGAATGCATTTCTTATATATATATATGAATTTTCTGTTTATCCTGTAATTGGACCAAAAATATTCTTAGTTATATAACATGAAGAAAAGCTTCTCAATTAAAAATGGATGTGTTGAGAAAAGTTCCTCAAATAAAATGACATCCTAGGTCTTTTTTATTTAAATATTTCCATTTGTTGTACGATCTCAGAATTCCTCCTACAGACCATGTATGAAACCACATGGTAGAGTTCACAATTGTGGCAACCAAAGCAACGTGGTACTGAAAATGGTCTTGAGACTTCTAAGTGGCCTTGGAAGGTGAGGTCCCCTTCATGGCCGAAGGCACGATGGTTTAGGGCATTGGTACTCACAAACATTTTAACTGGGGCGAAAACGTTTGGTCTATGATGTGACCGAGTGCCACATTAATCCCAGCAGGGCGGTCAGGGGTTGGGGAAAGTGTGTCGGGGGAGGGGTTTGGCAGTAAGGTGGATGTAGCGAAGAGAAGCATATACACTTAGTGCTTAAATTGCAGAATGTGAAACCAGACAACCTGAGATTAATCCCAACTTCCCCACTTAACCAAATTGTGTGATCCAAGGCAATTGTTTTATTTCACTTTCCCTCCTTTTTCTTCATTATCACATACAAAAGGACCTCGAAATACTTTACATCAGGATGTGCACTGCAGAACACCTTCTCCTGTGTTTGATTTCATAAACGATAATGTTGTTTATGTACAATAGCAACCCAGGCCACCCAAAAAGTTCACAGAACAACTAACTTGCCTCTTAGTTCACTATTGGCATGGCTGTCAGAATGAGGGAAGAACGCATGTTTCTAAATTCAGGTTGGAGAGCTATCACTTAAAAAAAATACTTCTCAGTGTACTGATATAATCTGATGTTCTAAGAAGAAACAGTTCTACATATTAATTAAATACATTTTTTGAATTTTTAAAAGACTTGATCATATTTGTACACTTTTGCTGCAAAATGTCTTTAAAAACGAAGGTGTTCTTAAAATTAAGCATGCAGGACACCCTGATTACTTCCTTGCTTTAATGGCAATTAACCTTTAAATAAATGCTTGCCTGCTTATTTGACATTTTTAAATGATATTGCTGAGTTGAGTAAGAATGCTGTAGACTAGGGGCCACATGTAGAGGTCAGGAGAGCCGCATGCGGCCACCAGGACTTTATAGGACCCATTCACAAAGATAACTTACACTTAGGTAAATCTCCCAATTTCCCTACACTTTTTAAATAAATGTAATACTCTCTTTTTTCATCACATTGGAGTGTACATTTGTTACTTAGTGTAGACGTACATGTTTACCCCTAAGTTCCTGGGGTTGAGCATAATTTATAAGTGTAAAGTTACTGCTAGTAACCTTTCCCATAAAGGTTGAGATATCTGTCACCAAGGCAGAGATCTACTTATTGTAAATTACAGCACTATTAACTTAATTTTGAATTCAATATTTAATTAATTTTAAAGCATAAAATCAAATTGAAAATAAGGTATTTAATTTGAAGTAAACATTACTAAAAATGATATATATAATTAATTTAAGTTAATTTAATTATTTTAAATACATTTTAGTAACATTTATGTTTAAATTAATAAAGGCTATTAAAAGGAGGAACCCATATCATTCAACAGCAGAGTCCGATCCAGGATATGGTGACTCATACTGCACTGGGACACAAAGTCCAGCAGTTTCTATACATGATTTATAGATTTATTTGTGCAAAGAAACTTCACAAAAACCCAACATGTTTCGGCATCCCCACACGCCTTGGTCAGGGGGTGAAGAAATGTATTCTCCCCAAACTCAAATATACCAATTAGTGAAGATAGAAAGCAGCTGGGTTTGCATAAAGGTATGAAAGGTCAGGAGAGTGAGCGGCCATATTGAAGTAGTGTACTTAACCATTGGGTTGCAATGCATAATTATAAACATACTTAGGCCAATGTACAAACTTTCCCATAAGTGACCAGTACTATAAGGGTTTTCTAGCGATGGGAAATGAAACATGAAAAATAAATTACTAAACAGTTAACCCCCACATGGCACTGTGTTCCCCGCATATAACGGAACTGGTCTTAAATCCACATTAAGCAAGAAATTTTAAAAAGTGATGGAAAGAGAAACATGAAAATAAGTAAGTAAACATTACATTGCCTCATGGCACAGTGTTCCCCGCATATTACAGGCCTTCAAAATGCTTTGGGTTATTGTGTGGTTTCTTTGCTTAAATAAATCTATGAATCATTTATAGAAACTGCTGGACTGTGTGTCCCAATGAAGTGTGCGTCTCCGCCTCCTGGATCGGAGTATGCTGTTGGATATACACACATATTTATAACACTTAATTATATATATCTCTCTCTCTCTCTCTCTCTCTCTATATATATATATATATATATATATATATATATATATATATATATATATATATATATACATCCGCAAAGTTTTACTTCAACGAAGGAGCCAAACCACGGGTGAGTATTGCTATTCAAATTTTAATCAGGGCTGCAGCACAAGTTTGGTAGGATCACAAGTGGCATGTTCATGAGCCGACGCGTTTTGGGCCTCTGCCCTTTGTCACAGGCTGATTGTACTGGCATAACACAGAGAATGATGCACCTGTGGTCTATTAAGTATCTCGCCTCAGTGGGCGTGGCCGCATACACAGCATCTTGGTACTTGAAGTGCTGTACATTTTGCTCGAGTGAGCCGCCTTGCAGTCACTGAATAAAACATAATAAAACCCATGTGGGTTGCTCGGCATCCTCCTTCACTTGCAAATACACCTTGTTGCCCTAATTATTATTACTATACCACAAAGTGCAATTTATAAATAAACCCCTATATCTTTATGCTCAACTTTCTGCTCCCTAGTCTCTGTGAGATTGTGCCTTGCTCACCTCATTGCACCAATCCACTCACTCAATCATTGCATTAGAACACTCTCTTGTTCACCAGTATTGAAGTTTATTTGACAGCATATTGTCGTGATTTACTAAGGCTAAGTATGCATACATGCTTTCTTTCAAAGCACACTCCATGAAGCAAATGCCTACTACGTATGGGACTTTAACAGTATGGAAAGCCACCAACAGGTTCTGCATGTAGATCACAGAACTTGGAAGTAACTTGCTGTCCCAATGAATATAGGTCTGGGTGGCACTTGCAACCATGTATAGTATTCAGCTATGTCATTGTATCTGAGAAAGTGTTCTGTGCCGTCCAGCAGGCTGTAGTCTCCCCAATCTATTATATAAACCAGTTATGGGGGTGCTGTTTTTCTAATTTTGGTAGTAAAGCAATGCTGTGTAAATAAATATGACAATTAAGGCTATGTTTTCTAGTGAGCAAATAGCCAAAGAATGTTGCATTTCATGAATACATATAAAAATGTAGCCAAATAATGTAGCATTTCATGAATACACATACAAATGCCCCCAAACCTTTTTCTTTAAATTTAACCAACCCGATATCACTTGAACGCCACTCAAATTATCCCACCAGTTCCCCTCGGAAGTACTCTATACATACTGTCTTGCTGCCTGGAAACATACAAGGCATCACATACAGCATGATTGTACTCCCCATTAACAGGGGCCCAGTACTCAAGAGGGACTCCTTCCACGAAGGCAAAGCTCAAATACTGTGAGACATGCAAATATATATTTCCAATCTGTATATCTGGACTCAGAATCTACCAAACATTTTACTCTGCTCCCTAAAACTATTTACAGTCCCTCCACTTCTAACAGTAGTCAGCCCCTCCCACAAAGCTTCGCCATTCAGTTCACTGTGGAACAAACATCTGGATCCCTACAACAGCACAGCTGTATGTCAAAATATCGAGGTCAATAATACCAATCAGCACTTATGTGAACTCCAGAATATTGACTACCAACATATTGTCATAGTAACCGTATGTGGGGAAGTATAGATTTACTATTCTTAACTCCATATCTGCTTGCCTTGGTGATATCTTGGCACCGCATTAGCTCCGCACACTGCAGTCTCTGCATCTTGATGCGGTCTTTGATATGGGCAGCACTATGCAGCTACATGAGGCTGCGGGTTCATTCACAAATAATCTTAATGAAGTAAATTATTCAGTAAGCATTATCTACTGCATACGTGCTTGAATTGTATTACATAGAGAGTTTGGGCAGGCGGATTCAAATGCACTGCTTCTCTTCACCTTTTAGGTGGTTTTTGACATGTGACATGAATGCCAATGGGGCACAGTTTGCCATTGTCATCGTCCATATAGGTGCAAGGGGCACAGAACTTGGTTCGCTTTCCTCCCTTTTGTCTCATCATTTACAACTGGTCATTATGGGAGTGGCTGACTCTGACCCGCTTCTTATGTCATTGAGTGAGGTCAATTCTTCTTGTCATGTTGGTTACATGTTACATGGGACAACAGTTGGACGTTAGTATTAGGCATCTCTGTGTACCTGTGTGACAACAACACCCAATTTCTTCCGCAGATGTCATTTATTAAGTACGCCACTTGTCAGAGGCATTGATTCCTGGGGCTATGGGTTGTGTTATGGAGCTGATGGCACTTGTATCGCTCCTACAACTAATACATCATTAGGCACTGTACACCTATTCCTCCTAACACAAAAGAAAATCCAAAAGGCCTAGGCAAGAGATTGGTGTTTAGAGCATCTCTACATCTTAGCAAGGGGTGGTGGTTCTCCCCGGAGCAGCACTACATTTAGATAGGGAGGTTCCATACAGATACAGGCAAGATCTTGATTGGAGAAGCTTCCCCCCTCTCCAACACCAGATTGACAACAGAGGAAAGGGTGAAGCAGACAATTATCGAAAGATATCAAGTGTCTTTTTCAGTGGGGTAGAAAGATTGTCCTTGAGAGATATCTTGGTGCAGAATTAGTAGCAAGCCATTTTGTGTAACTTAATATTTCAAAAGTGATTCTGACAGACTGGTAAAAAAAGTCCCTCCTGTCAGTCTAGTCTTGGTTGCAATGATCTGACAGTCGATGATGTAAGCCTGACATTGGTAATTCTGAGATTCCAGGCTAAGCTCTTTTGCATTGTTGTCAATTGTCTCTTCATCAACAAAACACCACGAAGGCACTTGCATTTCATTTTAGATCTGGCATTAGCCAAGACCAGTGGCGGCTGGCATCTATGGGGCGGGGTAAGGCAGGCAAATAGGTGCTGGGTACAAATTAAAAACACTTACCTGTAACACGTCCGACTCCGAACTCTTCCTCACTGCACGTCTTCCTCCTGCAGCGTGAGCCCTTGAGAAGTGCCTCAACAAATCCTGGCGTTCCTCGCATGCTGGGAGAGCAACACCTTGATTAGATGGAGCGACCTCACTCTCCGCTCCCAAGGTCACTGGAACCCTGCACGTACTCTAACCCAGCGGTCGTGAGACAGCTTGGTTAGAGGTTTCAAAGTGTGCATGTCTGGCTGACCGTAACAAGACGGCTGGCCAAAAAGGCATGCACACTTTGAAAATCACTTAATCAATCATTCAGGGTTTTTGTAAAGCTCAACTAATCCCCTGTTAGGGTCTCAAAGCACTAGGGGGGAAGGGGAGGTTCTGCAACAAAGTTCTGAGGCAGCCCACCCGCCACCCTGCTGCTGTCACTCATCAGCCTCCCCGCCCCTCTCCTGATGCGAGGAGTCAGGACAGTTTATATTGAAAATAAAATGGGAAGACACCAACTTTAACACTATTTAATTTTTCAATTCTACAGCATTTTACCCAGTGGAGCAACGCTTCTCTGCTCACCCCTGGAAAAAACATATATGGATATCCGTCCTGCCTCATTACAAGTACATTCTATCCTATGGCACTTGTAGAAAGGCGGAAAGGATTTAGACTCTAAATCTCACCCTAAGTATTCTGTATGACAATGCTCATGATCGCATTGCTTTTCTGGAAGACCCAAGAATCTGTATCACCTCCCAAGGTAATAGTTGTCTATTCTCCATCTCAAACGCTACCTCGCCACTTTCATTCTGGTCCTATCCTCCTCTGTTTTGGGAAATGCTTATCATTTATGTCTCCTACGTTTTGGACTGGTCTCACACTGTTGTCCAGAAATTGCTTCTCCATAATATGCTAAATTATCCTCTGTGGACTTTCTTTGAATATACCATGGCTCGGAGAAGCACGGAGAGGAGTTGAATTCACTGTGTTTACAATACAAATCATTTTAAACAGAACCAATTCTTGCTGCTTTAAATATGAATGCTTCCTTACAAATGTATATCACACCGTGCACTGATATATTACATCATCGAATCGTGATTTTTAAAAAAATTAACCTGAATTTTTCATTATCCTTAACGTGCATGCTAAGTTTCATGATTCCCATAAGCCAAGACGAGAGGCCATTTTATTTGAGGTAAGACATCTACACATTTCTGCATCTCATAGTATCAATTTACAAATCATAGGCTCACATACGATGTGGCATGAGAAGCATGATTTTAGGATAATAGTGAATTCATCACTATATTTATGTATCTTTTATTTTCATTTCAAGGATTTCTCACATCCTCTCCGCGAGAAGATCCTGCCTTCTTCTCATTAGATAGTTTTGTTGAAGTAACAGATTCTGCCACGTGTTTATGCTCCATCCACTTGTATTGAGAGAAAAGTGTATATGAACCGTCCAAAACTGCATGCATTTTAGCATTATATGCTTCAACCAGCTTTTTGAGCGAAAGATCTGGTCGGTTAAAATCATTATCGCCTTATTATTTGCTGTACCGCCTGCTATTTCCACATTAAATTGATGTTAGATTTTTAGGCTTCCTAGCGTCTTGTGTTTCATTTTAACAATATATCTAAGACACACTTAAAATGAAACAAGTACTAGGGGAATTTATAATACACCCTTTTGGGGCAAGATGTAAATAGGTTTACATGAATAACTCCTTTGCGAATGAATGTGGAGGTATGTCTAGTGTTTGTTCAAAATAAGAGTACAAAGTAAGACTGCATATATCACCGGGGCAAGGGGTCAGCAGTGGCAGTGTAGACTGCGGCACCAAGGATCTGTCTATAGAGAATGTGATTAGTGTGTACTATATGAATATAGATAAAGCAATATCGATGCACACTAGGGCCACTAGGGACACCTATTCTACCACTGAAACTGTCCCCTCCAACTCGTAGAAACTAATCATTCAAAGCAAAGTTGTACCCCTACACCATCATTATCTCATGCATCTTTTCCAAGTATTTTTAGGTTTGAATTTATGAGGTTGTGTAAATTTGCCAAAGAGTAGTGGAGGTATTAACTGCTATAGACTGTGACGTGAGAAGTGTGAGTACCAGCTTTGCAATTGGGTGAATTGTCAGCATCATGATTCAGTATTTGCTGTAGTCTTGTAACAACATTTGTTGTTTTCATTGCTTTGATGCTACTGAACAAGAAACCCAGTGTTCCTGGAAATCAGTTGAGTCCGGCCGTGCCCTGTTTGAAGCATCTGTAGCCTTTCCCACGTCCTACAATCATGAGTTATTGCACATCATCCAGGGGTGCAAATGAACCATTGCTCCCTAATGTGCCTTACTCAGCGTTCCCCTGAGGTGCTCATTTTTTCACCCTCGCTGCACATCATATTACGATGCCCAAGTGCACATCCTCTGCCGGACATGTTTAGTTGTTGGTCTTTGTGCTTTGATGTCTGTATGTTTGTTGTTTTGTGGGCCCAGTTCACAGCAGCACTCGAAAGAGTCTGTATTAATTTTGTAGGGAAGCCCTGTCTCACAGTGGTTAAGACCAAAAAGAATACAACAAGTTCAGAAAAACATTTAACTCTAGAAAAACGTTGCCGCCCTCCCCGTACCTACTATTGACGCTACTGATCTTGCTATTTACTAAACTCCTTCTTTTGTCCCACTCTGCTTAATAATGTCTACGCTCCTTTAAGAGCCCATTTTTCTTATTAATTGCCTCTCGGTGCTAAAGGCTCCCATCCCTCTTGTGAATTGTGCTACTCCTGATCTGTGTTCCATTACTTTTGTTAATTGCCCTGAGCCTATTGACTGTTCTATTCCTCTTGTTAATTGCCAAACACTAATTCAGTGTTACAGTCTTCTTGTAATTAGCAAGCACTTATTATGTATTGAATTCAACTTCATTGGTCAACGCTTTTTAAGAGTTCCATTTTCCTTGCTACTTGCCGCACATCTATTGAGGTCCTTCTTCCAATGGGCAACAGTCCCAATTCAGGTACAAACAGGGATTTGTTCCCAAAATTGAATTACAATTTGTGTATAACAAAACACCTTTTTTTGCCACAAAAGAAATCTCTAGGTAACCCTAGGGAGAATTTGAGTGGTGAAAAATATAGCGCATTGTTAGTTTTGGCGGCAGGGCACAGAATTTGGAATGGAGAGGTAATGTTGCACCCCGTAAACCACCCCCGGCAGTATTAGTATTTACCAGAGAAGGCATGGCCTCCCCGAACAATGGGCAACTAGTAAAGAGGCCCTACATTTTCCATGCCCCTTGCTACTTGCCGCATGACTAATCAGTCTCATTCCCCCTACTGGCGCCCTCCTATTGGCTGCTCTGTTCCTCTTGTTCATTCAGCCAGTCCTATGAAATGCCCATTTCACATGATATTTGGCTTACCCTCTAGTACTTGCCCATTTCCCCTGGCTAAGTGGCCTACTCCTATTATGTTCCAT
The DNA here is from genome assembly GCF_964204655.1 of Triturus cristatus. Lineage (NCBI taxonomy): Eukaryota > Metazoa > Chordata > Amphibia > Caudata > Salamandridae > Triturus > Triturus cristatus. The sequence continues at coordinate 657,429,246 of NC_140586.1, forward strand.
TCATGTTGTAAGTGTTCTGTTCCTTTTGTTAACTGCCCTGAAACTATTAGGCCCCCCATTACATTTGTTAACTGCTCCTCTATTATTGTTAACTAGCATGCATTTATTGAGTGTTCCATTCAATTGCCCCAACCATATTGTTAACTGCCCTGAATCTTTTGAGTGTCCCATTTCATTTGTTAATTACCCTACTCCTATTGTTAGCTACCCTGCATCTGTTGAGTGTCCCGTTGCATTTTTGAATTGCCCCACTCCTATTTTTAATTACCTTCCATCTATTAAAGGACCACTGATTTTTTTAATTGACCTACTCCTAATGTTAACTGCCCTGCATCTATTACATGTCTCATTCGATTTATCTGCCCCACTCCTATTATTAACGCCCCGGAATCCATGAAGTGGCCATTGCAATTGTTAATCGCCCAGCTCATATTGACTGGCGCACACCTCTTGTTAATTGCCCCCTCTTAAGACGTGGTTCACTCCTCTTACTATTAGTTCCAATTTGATTAAGTGCACCACTCCATTTATCGTAATACCTGTTTCATTCCACCTAAGTTTTTTTAAAATCTCACTGTTAACTACCCTCCATCTATTAAGTGTGCATTAATTTCGTTATTTGTTCCACTCCATATGTTAACTGCCCTACATCTAGTAAGTAACCCGTCGCACTTGTTAACTCATCCACTCCTGTTTTAACTACCCTGCCTCGATTAAGCATCCAATTGCCTTTGTTACTTGCTCAGTGCAGATTATCTGTGGTGCCCCTCTTTTAATTGCCCCACCCTTTAAGCGGTGTTCCACTCCTCTTGCCAATAGCTCCGACTCGATTAAATGTACCATTCCATTGGTCCTAATAAATGTCCCCCTTCCACGTGACCATGGGCAACCCCGTCCCACCCTTATCAATAGCTCGATTCCTCTTAGTTATTGACCAGCTCTTATTATTGAGTGCCCAAAGGCCCCTTTAAGTAGCTTTTTATTATTGCCATTAAAGTGACTAGGGTGTTCTTCTGATACTAGCAGAATCAGCGTAATGACGTCACAATTTGCTGGCATCTCAAATGCCTTTCCTTGGCACTGTCGGCCCGGGTACCACATTGAGCACAATGACAGGTCATTTGGAGCAGATACGTTCCCGATTACCCTGGGTAAAATGTATTCGCGCCCATGCACTATATTCACATATTTATACTCATTGTCGCTGAAACACTGCAGCATTCCATCCTGCTTCTTGTATTTAATTGACCTCGTTGAGCTGGAAAAGGAAGAAAAAATATTTATTTTACCATTTCTAGCGTTAAAAAGTAACCATATAATTAATAGGTGAAAACAGAGTGAAAGATTGCCGGAGATTAAGATTAAGCCCTGCAGAAGAGAATGTTCTAACTAGAAATTGGTTTAATTAATAGCACATTTTACATAATGATTACAGTGTAATTGCGCTGACTAGCAGAGTGTCATTAAATATATCCATGCTCCTTTACAACACCCCGAGGCTAAAAATAATGAGTTACATTGGAAATCACTATGCAACAGGTTCATAAATAACATTTAAGCCTATACCAGGCGAATACTTATAAATAATAAATATTTGCCTTTTGTAATTGAAGAAAAAATGACAGCCTTCTTTTACCTCTCCATCGCAAAGTGTCATGTTATAATGCTGAAAAGATTGTTCCCCATGCTTTCTCTTCAAAGTGTTGAATAATTGATTTGAATGCTAATATTCCGCACAGTCTGACTTTGAGGAAAACTATTCACCCATAAAGAATAAATGCCATGATACCTATTACCAGGCTCTTTCACTTTGCACTCAGTGCCCTCCCCCCCCCCAAAAAAAAGAAATACCCCTGTAACACGTGTCAAATAAAGGTACTAGACTTACCCAGAATGCTTTGGTTTCTGATTTATTTCGGAGCCACCTTTTCCTGCTACCTCCGGGCAGCCGTGAGGCAGGAGCTGATAAAATGATCATGGAAATGTGTGTAACTCAATAGTCTTTGTACGTAAGCAAAACAAAGTTGAAAAACTGATTGGATGCGCACAATTTGTAACAAGGGATCTTGCATTTGAAAGAGAGAACACCAAAGGTCAGAGGTTAGAGTTCAAGTAAATATATGCAGTATCCTACCACATGGGGGCACCGTTGACCACCGTGTGTCACAGCAGTACTATAGCTTTTGGGCTGGAACGCAAAAACTAATAGACAACAATTAAGGAAATGAGTTAGATTTTTTTTATATTTAAAAGCAGAAATGTGTCAATTATACAAATAAATGGTAAGCTTAATTTGTGGGTCATGATATGCAGTGTATTTTTCGCAACTGTTGGTATTGCTAGTTTGGATAACTAGATATATATACCACACTATAGGCCAGATGTATGACCATTTTGTCAGCGCAAAATAGTTCGCAAAATGAGTTGCGCATGCAAACATGGCCATCTACAATGTACGAAATGCACTCGCAAATGACAAATTTGCTCTGCGATAGAATACCGCCTCGCAAAAAATGTGACCGCTTTTGGGTCCCCAAAATAGCGAATCGCTAATTGCAACCCGCAAAATTAAATGTATGGAGCAGTCACAAATTGCGACTATGCGCAAATAGGTCCATTTGCACATGCAAGTTACCACTAACCAGAAACAGGTGGTAACCAGGCCCAACCTTTAAAAACAGCCCCAGAATGCATCAGAAACCTTTCCACAATGGCTGCCCTGTACGTCATGGCGAGGAGGAAGCGGCTATTGGCTGCCCAGCAGAGGAGGAGGAGACAGGAGAGGATATTCAGAGTCAGGCTAATATTGCTGGATAAAACAGAGGAGGAGATTTTTGATCTGTACAGGTTGAGTAGCACTGTCATTTTAGACCTCATAGACACCTTGAAGCCACAACTTGAGAGCAGGACCATGCGCAGCAATGCAATTCCCACACATGTGTAGGTCTTGTGTTCCCTCCATCTCTTGACCACTGGTAGCTACCAGGATGTCATTGCAGTTGCTGGTGGTGTGTTTCAGAGTGTGCTTTCATGTTTTTTCCGTAATTTCCTAGACACCATGCTATACCACATCCATCAACACGTATACATGCGCAGGGATGATGAGGAACTAGATCAAACAAAACTAGATTTTTACAGATTAGCAAGGTTCCCAAAGGTCATAGAGTGCATAGATGGGACCCATGTGCCCATATGTCCCCCATCCAGCATAGAATACATCTCCCGTAATAGGAAAAGCACTAATTTCCTCAACATCCAAGTTGTCTGTGACGCAAAAAACATCATCACGGACCTGGTAGCAAAATTCCTGGGAAGCACACATGAAGCATACATTTTCAGACACAGTGGCATATACCAAAGGTTAGAAAGAGGTGACTTTGATAATGGATACCTCCTAGGTAATTATATTACCAGTCCCCAGATAAATGGTTTACCACCTGTATGTCTGTAAGCATATAATCTCACCATCATATATCTCACAGCGGTGACAGTGCGTATGCCCTGCGGCCATGGAGCCTCACGCCGCACCTGTCTCCCAACAATACACATGAAAGGTGGTACAACAGGGCACACAGGCACACCAGGACTGTGATTGAGCGCACTTTTGGGACCTTACAATCGCTCTTCAGTTGCCTACACAAGAGTGGCGGAGCTCTGCAGTATGCACCAGAGACAGTCTTTAAAATCGTGGCATCATGTGCAATGCTGCACAACATGGCCTGCAGGGGTGGATTGCCCATGGATGTGTCTAACACAGATTCTGAGGATGAGGACCCAGGACCACCTGCCCAACAGCAAAGGGATAGTAGCGCTGCTGCAGAGGGGAGAAGGCGCAGGGACGAGATTGCCAACAACTATTTTTAAAGGTACTTACATTTACCCACTCAACTGTACAAAAGACAGAACAAATTGTGACTATCAATTGGTGCTTTATTGTGCAAGCATCCATAAACAAACTAAGGACAACCTATCCATCAGAAAATGTAGGCCTAAACTACAAAGAGACTCCATTGTGGTTACATCACCACAACATTGAAAGGATATGTGGCCAAAATATTGTGCAGTGACCTTACACAGATCATTTTTTGCTCCTCCGCCCAGCCTAGCCAGAGCTGCCTCTTCCCAATCCAAGGTGCCGGCTGCTGCTACGGCGCATCACTGGTGTCTCCGTAGCGGAGACGCTACTGCGGGTCGACACCTCACTATCTGTGCCAACCATGGCACCTCCACCAACAATTAAATTTGTCTGCAGTGTTTCCACTGCTGCAGTGAACTTCTCGAGCGAGTAACATCCCTACTGTAATGGCCCATCTCCACCTGGAGCCCCTGGGTGGGCTTGCTGTGTTGGCTTGTTGCCTGAGCAAGCCTGCAAATGGCCCTGCTCAGAGTGTCCAATTTCTGGCCCCTGCTGTGCTCCATTGGCCTCAGCTGTGCCCTTTCCTCTGCCCATTCTTTGGCTAGGTCAGCAACTGTGTTTGTGTGGGCATCCCGTTTTGCTTCCAGCCAGGTCTGTTTTTCAGTAAGTTTGTCAGTTATGATGTGGAAGCTATGTGTCATCCTCACATTCATCTGCCTCTGTGTCTTCTGTTGCAGGCATTGTATTTGCAACATTGCCTGATCCAGTGCTCCAGACATGAGCTGACTGGCTGGTCCAGCAGAGGACACACTTTGCACCGCACCCTGGTGGCCAGAGAGTGTCGGAATGTTGGTGTCTGCTGTGAGACTGGTGTGACACTGGCTGTGGCCTGTGATGTAGTTGGCACATCAGTTGCTGGGACATCTGAAGAACTGGGCCCACTAGTTCCTCTTACATCCTGCCCTTCCGCCAACTGGGCCAGCTCTGGACTACCCGCAGTGTCATCAAAACTCTGCTTACCTCCCAGTGGTGTGTCTATGTGCCAAAAGATGAAAGAAGAAAATAAAATATGTGAGTCACTGTTTCAGTGGTGTTGAGATGTTTATCAGCTCAAGTCAGTCCTTACTATTCTGTATATGTCACAGACTACATCTCCCATGATGCAACATTAGTGTTGCTCGTTTGTTAGGAATGGATATTTGGTTGCGGCTGATTAGTATGCATACACAGACCCAGCTTTAGTGGGAATTCACACTTCACAAACACATTTCTCACCAGGATTTCTTGCTGGCTGTGATGTGTCAAGGCTCCCTACGCCTACAAAAGCCGCCCTCTCAAGGGTACCATACACCATGGCTTCAGCAGCTGAAGGTGCCGATGCAGTGGATGGCTCACCTCTGGTCCCTTGTGCCTCTAGCAGATGTGCTGGCACTCTCTCCTTAGACCTGGAGCGCAGATCGTACTAGTGCTTTTTAATGTCGTCAATAGACCTATATGCCACTCCAAGAGCATTTATGCGCTGCTGCATACGACGCCAGATCTTGCGTTTGTCTGACTCTGGCACATGGTGTGAGGCACTCCCAAATAGCTCCTTATGGTGGTTGCAGCATTCCTCAGTTAGGATGTCCAGCTCCTTTTCGGCAAACTTCAGCTTCCTCAGCCGCTACTTGGCACCCTTCTTGCTGGCCTTGCTGCTCATGCTGTCAGTCATGCTCACACAGCAGTGTTGCACTGAGCTGCTGCACCTGGACATGAGTTTAGGATTTTGGTCAGGAGTATCCTTGGACACCACTTCCTGTTTTGGGGTCATTCAGCTCAACCAGGAAGTGATTTCCATGTGTTTTTTCAAACTCGCTATTTGCGTGTGCAATTTTGGCCTGTTTCTGCCGCACTTGCTAATTGCGTATGTAAAAAGTGATTTTAAGCGTTGGTCGCGATTTTCTTGCCTTTTACAAATAGACGGAAGCCGAAATTGCGTTGTGAGTCATAACCAACTTGCAATCGTGTGTTGTCTCTCGTTCATAGGTACCAATTTGCGACTCGCAATTTATCGCTAATTGTGAGTCGCAATATTCAGCAGTCGTACATCTGGCCCCCTATTTTTTGTACCTTAAGCAATCATAGAGGGAGCAAAAAGTCTGGCCAAAAAAACATAGTGGCCTCAATTCATTAAATGTTTTTGCAAAACCAAAGTAAAATTTTCAGCTTAAAAACATGAAGGTAAAGATGGACTTGTATGGGCATCAGCTCTTTGAAGGGGCTGCTGTTACGTGGCCTGGTAACATATAACAATGTCTCGATGGGAATCATTAAAGGGATGCATTTGAAGAGATAACTTAATTATAATACACATTAAATGATAACAAGAATAGTCCCAAGAATATAATTTAATGCAGTAATATTGTCAAAAACAGACATTCAGATCAGATTTGCATAAATCAAGTTGCAGCCTCAATCATGCTTTTACGGTGGTGTATTAAAGTGAAATAGTGCCTTCGTCCACTGAGCCACCAGACCCAGTGTACACACACATCTCTCTCTCTCTCTCTCTCTCTCTCTCTCTCTCTCTCTCTCTCTCTCTCTCTCTCTCTCTCTCTCTCTCTCCCTCCCTCTCTCTATCTCTCTCTCCCTCCCTCTCTCTGTCTCCCTCCCTAGCTCTTTCTCTCTCTCTCACCCTCCCTCTCTCTCTCTCCCTCTCTCTCTCTATCTCTCTCTCTCTCTCTCTCTCTCTCTCTCTCTCTCTCTCTCTCGCTCTCTCTCTCTCTCTCTCTCCCTCCCTCCCTCTCTCTCTCTCTATCTCTCTCTCACTCTCTCCCTCTCTCTCTCTCTCTCTATCTCTCTCTCTCTCTCTCTCCCTCTCTCTCTCTCTCTCTCTCTCTCTGTCTCTCTCCCTCTCTCTTCCTCCCTCTCTCCCTCTCTCTGTCTCTCTCTCTCCCTCTCTCTCTCTATCACTCCCTCTCTCCCTCCCTCTCTCCCTCTCTCTGTCTCCCTCAGTCTCCCTCTGTCTCACTCACTCTGTCTGTCTCCCCCTCTCTCTCTCTCTAACTGTCTCCCTCTCTCTGTCTCCCTCCCTCTCCCTCCCTCTGTCTCCCTTTCTCTCTCTCCCTCCCTCTTTCTCCCTCTGTCTCCCTCCCTCTCTCTCCCTCTGTCTCCCTTCCTCTTTCTCCCTCTGTCGATCTACCTCCCTGTCTCCCTCTGACTCCCTCTGTTTCCGTCCCTCTGTCTCCCTCCCTCTGTCTCTGTCCTTCTGTCTCCTTCCCTCTGTCTACTCTAATCATGGGTCCCACTCTGCAACTCTGGGCAATAGCTTGCTTAATCTCCACAACGGCCCCAACAGCGCTGGGGATGCCTGGCTTCACCTGGGGGTGCCCAGGAGTGGACATTTCACAGGGAAAGCCAGGAAGGGTTCCACAGCGGCATGAGTACAAGCGCCAGGACGCCCCGTTGCTGGGGCAGCAGTGCGCTATACAAGTACAAAATTTCATTTAATTTCATTTCATCTGTCTGTCCCTGTCCCTGTCTCTGTCTGTCTGCCTCCCTCTCTCTCTCTCCCTCTCCCTCTAACTATCCCGGACTCCCTCCCTCTGTCTCCCTCCCTCCGTCTCCCTCTCTCTCCCTCTTGTCTGTCTCCCTCTATCTGTCTCCCTCCCTCTGTCTCCCCTCTCTCTGTCTCCCACGGTTTCCCTCTCTCTCTGTCTCCCTCCCTCTGCCTGTCTCCCTCTCTCTGTCTCCCTCCCTCTGTCGTCCTCCTCCCTCTGTCTGTCGCCCTCTGTCTCCCTCTCTCTATGTCTCCCTCCCTCTCCCTCCCTCTGTCACCTTCTGTCTCCCTCTATCTCTCCCTCTCCCTCTCTGTCTCTGTCTGTCCCTGCATGTCGCTGTCTCCCTCTCCGTCTCTTCTCTGTCTCTGCCTCTATCTGTCTGCCCCTGTCCCTGTCTCTATCTCTGTCTGTCTCTGTCTCCCTCTCTCTCCTCCCCCTCTCTCTCTGTCTCTCTCTCTCCCTCTCTCCCTCTCTCTCTCTGTCTCCCTGTCTCCCTCACTCTCTATCCCTCTGTCTCCCTCCCTATCCCTCTGTCTCCCTCCCTCTGTCTCCGTCTGTCTCCCTCCATCTGTCTCCCTCTATCTGTCTCCATCCCTCTTTCTCCCTCTGTCTGTCTCCCTCTGTCTGTCTCCCTCTCTCTGTCTTCCTCTCTCTATCTCCGTCCCTCTGTCTCCATCCCTCTGTCTCCGTCCCTCTGTCTCCCTCCCTCTGACTCCTTCCCTGTCTCCCTCTGTCTGTCTCCCTCTGTCTCCCTGTCTCCCTCTCTCTCTCTGTCTCCCTCTTTCTATCTCCCTCTCTCTGTCTCCCTCTCTCGCAGTCTCCCTCCCTCTGTCTCCCTCTCTGTCTCCCTCTGTCTCCCTCCATCTGTCTCCCTCCATCTGTCTCACTCTCTCTGTCTCCGTCCCTCTGTCTCCCTCCCTCTGACTCCCTCCCTCTGTCTCCCTCTGTCTGTCTCCCTCTGTCTCCCTGTCTCCCTCTCTCTCTCTGTCTCCCTCTCTCTGTCTCCCTCTCTCTGTCTCCCTCTCTCGCAGTCTCCCTCCCTCTGTCTCCCTCTCTGTCTCCCTCTGTCTCCCTCTATCTGTCTCCCTGTCTCTGTCTACCTCTCTCTGTCTCCCTCTCCCTCCCTCTGCCTACCCCAGACACCCTCCCTCTGTCTCCCTCTGTCTCCCTCTTTCTCTGTTTCCCACAGTTTCACTTTCTCTCTGTCTCCCTCCCTCTGTCTGTCTCTGTCTGTCTCCCTCTGTCTGTCTCCCTCTGTCTGTCTCCTTCTGTGTGTCTCCCTCCCTCTGTCTGTCTCCCTCCCTCTGTCTGTCTCCCTCCCTCTGTCTGTCGCCCTCTGTCTCCCTCTCTGTCTCCCTGTGTCTCCATCCCTCTGTCTCCCTCCCTCTCTCCCTCCATCTCTCCCTCTCAGTCTCCCTCCCTCTGTCTCCCTCTGTCTCCCTCTCTCTCTGTTTCCCTCCCCCTCCCTCCCTCTGTCACCCTGTCTCCCCTGTCTCTCTCCCTCTGTCTCTCTCCGTCTCCCTCTCCGTGTCCCTCTCTGTCTCTCTCCCTCTCTCTCTCTCCCTCTGTCTCTCTCCATTTCCCTCTCCGTCTCCCTCTCTGTCTCTCTGCCTCTCTGTCTCTGTCTGTCTGAGTCTCTGCCTCTATCAGTCTGTCCCTGTCTCTGTCTCTACCTCTATCTGTCTGCCCCTGTCCCTGTCTCTGCCTCTATCTGTCTCTGTCTCTGTCTCTATCTCTGTCTGTCTCTGTCTCCCTCCCTCTCACTGTCTCTCTCTCTATCTCCCTCCCCCTCTCTCTCTGTCTTCCTCCCTCCCTCTCTCTAGCTCTCTCTGTCTCCCTCACTGTGTCTGTCTCCCTCTCTCTCTGTCTCCCTCTCTCTGTCCCCCCCTCTCTCTCTCTCTCTCTCTCTCTGTCTCCCTCTGTCTCCCTCCCTCTCTCTCCCTCTGTCTCCCTCCCTCTGTCTGTCTCTGTCTGTCTCCCTCTTGTCTGTCTCCCTCCCTCTGTCTCCCTCTATCTGTCTCCCTCCCTCTGTCTCCATCCCCCTGTCACCCTCCTCCCTCTGTCTGTCTCCCTCTGTCTGTCTCCCTCCATCTGTCTGTCTCCCTCTGTCTGTCGCCCTCTGTCTCCCTCTCTCTGTCTCTGTCCCTCTTTCTCCCTCCCTCTGTCTCACTCCCTCTGTCTCCCACTCTCTCTCTCTCTCCCTCTGTCTGTCTCCCTCTGTCTCCCTCTGTCTATCTCCCTCTGTCTCCCTCTGTCTGTCTCCCTCCCTCTGTCTCCCTCTATCTGTCTCCCTCTCTCTGTCTCCCTCTCCCTCCCTCTGTCTACCCCAGACTCCCTCCTTCTGTCTCCCTCTGTCTCCCTCCCTCTGTCTCCCTCTCTCTCTGTCTCCCACATTTTCCCTCTCTTTCTGTCTCCCTCCCTATGTCTGTCTCCCTCTGTCTGTCTCCCTCCCTCTGTTTACCTCCATCTGTCTCCCTCCCTCCCTCTGTCTCTCTCCCTCCCTCTGTCGCACTCCGCCCTCTGTCTGTCTCCCTCTATCTGTTGCCCTCTGTCGCCCTCTCTGTCTCCCTCTGTCTCCGTCCCTCTGTCTCCCTCCCTCTGCCTCCCTCCCCCTCTCCCTCCCTCTCTCTCAGTCTCCCTCTCTCTCTGTCTCCCTCCCTCTGCTTCCCTCTCTCTCTCCCTCTGTCTCCCTCTGTCTCCCTGTCTCCCTCTCTCTCTCTGTCTCCCTCTCTCATTCTCCCTCTCTTGCTGTCTCCCTCCCTCTGTCTCCCTCCCTCTCTATGTCTCCCTCTGTCTCTATCTGTCTCTGTCTCCCTCTCTCTGTCTCCCTCTCCCTCCCTCTGTCTACCCCAGACTCCCACCCTCTGTCTCCCTCTCTCTCTGTTTCCCATGGTTTCCCTCTCTCTCTGTCTCCCTCCCTCTGTCTGTCTCCGTCTGTCTCCCTCTGTCTGTCTCCCTCCCTATGTCTCCCTCTGTGTGTCTCCCTCTCTCCCTCTGTCTGTCTTCCTCCCTCTGTCGTCCTACTCCCTCTGTCTGGCGCCCTCTGTCTCCCTCTCTGTCTCCCTCGTCTCAGTCCTTCTGTCTCCCTCCCTCTCTCCCTCCCTTTCTCCCTCTCTGTCTCCCTCCCTCTGTCTCCCTCTCTCTCTGTCTCCCGCTCTCTGTTTCCCTCCCTCTGTCACCCTCTGTCTCCCTCTCTCTCTCTCCCTCTGTCTCTCTCCGTCTCCCTCTCTGTCTCTCTGCCTCTCTGTCTCTGTCTGTCACAGTCTCTGCCTCTATCTGTCTGTCCCTGTCTCTGCCTCTATCTGTCTGTCCCTGTCTCTGTCCGTCCCTATATGTCGCTGTCTCCCTCCCTCTGTCTCCCTCTCTGTCTCTCTGTCTCTGCCTCTATCTGTGTGCCCCTGTCCCTGTCTCTGCCTCTATCTCTCTCTCTGTCTCCCTCCCCCTCTCTCTCTGTCTCCCTCCCTCTCTCTATCTCTCTCTCTGTCTCCCTCACTCTGTCTGTCTCCCTCTTTCTTTGTCTCCCTCTCTCTGTCTCCCTCCCTCTCTCCCTCTCTCTCTGTCTCCCTCTGTCTCCCTCTGTCTCCCTCCCTCTCCCTCCCTCTGTCTGTCTCCGTCTGTCTCTCTCTTGTCTATCTCCCTCCTTCTGTCTCCCTCTATCTGTCTCCCTCCCTCTGTCTCCATCCCTCTGTTGCCCTCCTCCCTCTGTCTGTCTCCCTCTGTCTGTTGCCCTCTGTCTCTCTCTCTGTCTCCCTCTGTCTCTGTCCCTCTGTCTCCCTCCCTCTGTCTCCCTCCCTCTCTCCCTCCCTCTCTCTAGGTCTCCCTCTCTCTCTGTCTCCCTCCCTCTGCTTCCCTCTCTCTCTCTCCCTCTGTCTCCCTGTCTCCCTCTCTTTCAGTCTCCCTCTCTCACTGTCTCCCTCCCTCTGTCTCCCTCCCTCTGTCTTCCTCTATGTGTCTCCCTCCCTCCCTCTGGCTGTCTTCCTCCCTCTGTCGCCCTCCTCTGTAGTGGAGGCGGAGTTTTAGAGGACATACATTGCTATGTTAGCATAGGCGTCTTAGTTGTTAGAAACACCATCTTACCACTTTTGCTGCTTTTGCACACGACACTGCAGATAGATGGTATTATTTGAAAACTGCTTGCTTGCCTTTTCTTCACATGAGAACTGTCTGTTGTTCACATCCCTAGACATGCACTGTGACCTTGGTCTGGATATTGTGTGCAGAAACAGTCTGAGCCACCAAACAATGTATGTTTTTGAGTTCAGGTTGATTGGCCCATGTTCTACCCATAACACGCACACAGCTGCAAATATTTGAAAGTCGAGCGCCTTTAATATTGCAGTTTGCATGCACTAGACACACATTCTGGAGAAGAACTTTTCCAGGTGCAGAGCAAAGCTGATCCTGTGATGTGATTCACCTAAGCTGATCTTTACAGTATGGGGTTCCCCATTCAAACCTAGAGACCTTCTATTATTATACTGATACTAGCTTACTAGCGAAGGGAGGGTGGTTGTATTCCACTGTCATTTGTAATATGATTTCTCCCTTCATTTTCTATGGTATTGTAACAATGCTGATGGTTTTAATTTTAATCATTTGTCTGCTTATGTTAGCCAAAGTACTGCATCTCCGGACGTAGTTTATAAAATAAACATTTTAAACTTTACTGTGTCTCTGAACATTCTTTTTGTGGACTGATATGAGAATAATAACGAACAGGTATTTCTGATTCCCACCATTCCTGAGAGTACTCTAAAGGCGCATGTTCTGGGTTGTCTAATCATTGGTAGCTTCTATATGGTATGAAGAGAGAATGAGACACTGATGCTGGTTGGATAGGGGTTCTCGGTACTGTGGTGAATTTTTGGTACACCGCAATTCACTGAGGTCCTGGTTTCCTGCGCATAGTTCTGTGCATGAGCAGAATCCCTGCAACACCTCCCTCTGTCTGTCGCCCTCTGTCTCCCTCTCTGTCTCCCTCTGTCTCAGTCCCTCTGTCTCCCTCCCTCTCTCCCTCCCACCCTCTGTCTCCCTCTCTCTCTGTCTCCCTCTCTCTGTTTCCCTCCCTCTGTCACCCTCTGTCTCCCTCTCTCTCTCTCTCTCTGTCTCTCTCCGTCTCCCTCTCTGTCTCTCTGCCTCTCTGTCACAGTCTCTGCCTCTATCTGTCTGTCCCTGTCTCTGCCTCTATCTGTCTAACTGTCCCTGTCTATGTCTGTCCCTATATGTTGCTGTCTCCCTCCCTCTGTCTCCCTCTCTGTCTCTCTGTCTCAGCCTCTATCTGTCTGCCCCTGTCTCTGCCTCTAGCTGTCTCTGTCTGTCTCTGTCTCTATCTCTGTCTGTCTCTGTCTCCCTCCCTCTCTCTGTCTCTCTCTCTGTCTCCCTCCCCCTCTCTCTCTGTCTCCCTCCCTCTCTATATCTCTCTCTGTCTCCCTCTCTCTCTGTCTCCCTCTCTCTGTCTCCCTCCCTCTCTCCCTCTCTTTCTCTCTGTCTCTCTGTCTCCCTCCCTCTCTCTCCATCTGTCTTTCTCCATCCCTCTGTCTGTCTCCGTCTGTCTCTCTCTTGTCTGTCTCTCTCCCTCTGTCTCCCTCTATCTGTCTCCCTCTATCTGTCTCCCTTCATCTGTCTCCATCCCTCTGTCGCCCTCCTCCCTCTGTCTGTCTCCCTCCCTCTGTCTGTCTGTCTCTGTCTGTCGCCCTCTGTCTCCCTCTCTCTGTCTCCATCCCTCTGTCCCTTTGTCTCCCTCCCTCTGTCTCCCTCTCTCTCTCTCTCTCCCTCTGTCTGTCTCCCTCTGTCTCTGTCTCCTTCCCTCTGTCTCCCTCCCTCTGTCTCCCTCTATCTGTCTCCCTCTCTCTGTCTCCCTCTCCCTCCCTCTGTCTACCCCAGACTCCCTCCCTCTGTCGCCCTCTGTTTCCCTCCCTCTGTCTCCCTCTCTCTCTGTCTCCCACGTTTTACCTCTCTCTCTGTCTCCCTCCCTCTGTCTGTTTCCCTCTGTCTGTCTCCCTCCCTCTGTTTCCCTCCATCTGTCTCCCTCCCTCTGTCGCCCTCCTCCCTCTGTCTGTCTCCCTCTGTCTGTCGCCCTCTGTCTTCCTCTCTGTTTCCCTCTGTCTCCGTCCCTCTGTCTCCCTCCCTCTGTCTCCCTCCCTGTCTCCCTCCCTCTCTCTCGGTCTCCCTTCCTCTCTGTCTCCCTCCCTCTGCTTTCCCCTGTCTTCCTCCCTCTATCTCCCTCTGTCTGTCTCACTCTGTCTGTCACCCTCTGTTACCTCACCCCAGCTTCCCGGGCACACACACAGCCGCACCCGAGTATTTCGCAAGTCTTTAAAAGACCATTTACTGGGAGACGTTATGCAATAGATGAGGCATAGTGAGAACAAAGCTTTCAAAGGAATGCCTCTTAATTAGCAGCAGTTATGTGCTAAGTGCCAGTTAATACCAGTGTCATTCCGCGACACACCCACCATTTACAGGCGACACAGTACTGTGTCGGGACACACAGTTTGGAAAGCTCTGCTGTAACCTTTAGTTTTTAAATACATTTAAAAGGGTTTTTTCAATTCTATTTCCTAACGATAATGCTCTGGAACCTTCGGTTGTTTCAGTGAATTTCTATGTTTTTTAATGCTATTACCGAACTATAACGTCCCTGTGACCTTTGTTTTTCTGTGAATTTCTAGTTTGTTTTTAAAGTAAAGCATTATTTAATTACCATACGTTAATCCAACCGCCACCGCATACAGTCGGGGGTTAGCCACAGGGTTTGGCCTGTGGCCATTGCCTGTGGCCAACCCCCAAAATGCAGCTATCCTGAAGGTCCACCTCCCCGGGCTGCTCGTGGTCCCATCCCCCAGGACCCACTAATATATTTATGGGGGTGGTGCACAAAGCACCCCTTCCTAGGCTACTTTTAGCCATGGGGACCCCAACTCCCAGGACACAGCCAATTACTAAAAGGAGAGCGGGGTTGCGTGGCATCACTGCAGGCAGGGGACCAGATTTGAAGTTCGCTCCCAGCTGGCGCTAGCATTTTTAAAGCTCCTGCCATCGGCTCAGAGAGGAGGGGCTGTGTGCCCCCTCCTTCATCTTAACTTTGGCCGGGCCCTCAGCGATGGGGGTCTCCAGGGACAAAATCACCTGGGAAGGGGAACCTGGCCCCCCAGGGGACTAGAAAAACACAAGCACGGCAGACCACGGTTGTTTTTTTTTTATTTTGCAGCGAATCTTCTGTGAATTCACTGCAAAAGTTTTTGTAAAAAGTTTTTGACCTCCATCTGGATCACTGTGGGACCCCACCTCCAGACCCAGGGGGGGGGGGTCTTCCTACCCTGCCCCCTTGTGTTCTTTTTTAACTTTTTTCTTGAAAGTCCCAAGATGCAGTTTGAAGCAGTGACAGCAAATCAGATCTCAGCATGAGAACTGTCGGATCCGCAGATCCTCCATGCCACTAGATATACATAAATCTTTTTTTTTAATTACTTAAAAACTACTGAATGGATTTACACCGAATTACAAAAAGAGATTTTTCTTGACCAGGATCTAGCTTCCTGCCAAATGTTGTGTAATTCTGTAGTCATGTCTAAAATCCGTATGGGAAATTGCATTGGGAAAATGCATTTTGGGACCTCCCCTTTTTCTCAGCCCCGTTTGACAAATCACCCCAACACTTTCCAGACAGAAGCTGAAATGAGTGGCAAACTAGTTTTGAATATTTTGTGAAGATTCATCAAAGGGCTCCAAAGTTATTAAAAGACAAAAATGTTTTTTTACTGTGGAAACTAGGTCCTAACTATAACTACCTTCTGGCAACCACCAGAAGGTAAGATTATAGTTAGGTGAATTTGTCTGTGAGAACATTAATGTTTCGAACTAAAAATAATACAGAAAATCACTGGTTATAGTTAGAAGAGCTAACTATAACAAATGTTTCATCCATGCACTGCTTATGACCTAACCTATGACATCATTATGACATCATTTATGACATCACCGATGATATCTCAAATTACATCATTGGTGACATCACAGATTACATCATCCAACGAGTGTGTTAGTTTGTTTTATAGTTTACATAATGGAGGGTAACTAAAATGTTACTTTTCTACCGAATTCTTTACTGCCTGTGTCCAGTTAATGGAGTTAGGCGTTTACAAAACATATGTGCTCCTAATGCATCCTAGGTGTGTAGAGGTATTGAACACGTTATACATCTATTTATTGAAGAGTAAGTCTGGGTGCAGGTGACAGTATATTCCACACAAATGTTTTTGGCACTGTAGAAAAAGTTACCAACAGGGCAAATATTCTACGTAGTACATACTAAGTATTGGAAACAGCCGTGAGTTATGAGACAGAATCGTCTCAGCATGAACATTTCTACTTAACATAAAAGACTGTGTGCACCAGGTACTACCCTATGTACATGTGCTGGTTTTGCTTCAGAAGATGGACTATCTGTAAAGTTTTTGCCACAGTATGAAGGCTGCAGCTATTTGATCTTAAGCACCTTCAGACCTTGGTGTTTTTAAGTTTTGCATAGAGTGTACACTGTGCTTAGTAGATACTTTTTAATACTCTGTGGTGTATTTCTCAGGAGAGTTTCACTGTCTGCAAACAGTGTGGTACAGAGTAAACTCTCTCCATAGAGCAAACTCTGTTAACAGTACCCAACTTTTTATTCATATCTACTTCATTTCTCAATGTAGGTTTAGTGACTGTCAGGGGTTTTATACAGGTAAAGAGTGTCCATAGCAGGGTATTAGTTATGTAACAGAGCTTAAGTATTTTGAGGAACTTGGGGGCATATTTACAAGCCCCTATCGCCACCAGAGCATAACTTTTTTGACGGTGTGGTGGCGA
Organism: Triturus cristatus; assembly: GCF_964204655.1. NCBI lineage: Eukaryota > Metazoa > Chordata > Amphibia > Caudata > Salamandridae > Triturus > Triturus cristatus. The sequence continues at coordinate 657,445,491 of NC_140586.1, forward strand.
TACGGCTTTGCTTTATTTACAAGGCAGCTTTAAGCCACTTAACGTAAATAAGGCACCCTTTCACGCTATACTTAGTGAGAAAGGAGGGGGCAATGGCTGTTAGAGTGGACATTCCGCCCCAACACCCATTGATTTTGACACTGTGCCATATTTACAAGAGTGGTGTAATTATGGGGCAGCGCCATAATTAAGACCATAGAAAACCTTCTTGCTGTTTTTATGTGTGCTGCATTGTGCAGCTCACATAAAAACAGCAAATGCCATGCATGATTGTTTATGTATAGAAAGGTGTCCCTTCCTGCACATAAGCAATCATTTAAAAAATTTACGAGTCGCAACTTTAATCTTTGCTGCACAAAGCAGCACAAATGGAAGTTACAAATCGCCATTTAAGATTGTTTATGTGCAGGAAGCGACACCTTCCTGCACATAAACAATCATTCCCCACAATGAAGGCACCGTTGTGCTATGGTGCAAGGGTGCCTGCACTGGTGCTAGGCAGTTGAAATGAGGTACCATCGCTAGGGGGAGATGAAGGGCAGCACTATATTGTTGTAAATACGGTGCAGCCCTGTCGTTAAGAAGTGGCAGAGCGCGACGTTAAGCCAAGAAGGCTAATGACGCCCTCTGTCACTTTATTTTAGAAAATATGACCCTTGGTTTTCCCTGAACAGTTGTATACAGATTTAACACCATGTGCAGGATAGGTTACACTTTCATCTGTGGTTCATAAACTACATGAACTCAGCTACCCATTAAGTGCGTGGTATGGGGTAAATTTTTCAAATAACACAAGCTTGCTCTAACTATGGGGTTGTATGGGGTTGTATGCATGGTAGCAGTAAAGATGCTTCATATTATTCTTTTTTGCACTTACTTTTATAGCTCCAATGGTATACCCACTTAAAGAGCATTGTGTACAAAATAAGTTTCAATGATGTCATTTGAGATGTCATTCAGTGATGTCATAAATGATGTCATAGAACGTATCATGAGTGATGTCATGTGTGAGGTCATAAGCAGTGTATGGTGAAGGCGCAAGTTATGATTAGCTCTGCTAACTATAACTGGGGAAATTCAGTTTTTTTTGTTCAAAACGTTAATGTTGTCACTGACAAATTCACCTAACTATAATGTTACTTCAACCTTTGTTTTTTTCAGTGAAGTTCTAAGTTAAAAACAAAAGATCTTTTTATCACACTTAACTATAACGTTACTTTAACCTTTGTTTTTTCAGTGAAATTCTAGGTTTTTTAAAAACATAAAGTAATATTTAATTACGATACAAAAGTTACTTACCTTCGGTAACGCTTTTTCTGGTGGATACAGTATCTGCCTGTGGATTCCTCACCTTGTGAATATCTCCTCCGCCTGCATTTCACGGAATTTTTTCCCAGCTCTCTACGCCGATGTGGACGTCATAATACATCGGCTCCGCTCGCGACTCACCGGAGCCATAAGAGAGCCACGTCGGCGTGATGACGTCAGTTCCACCCATTTTTTCCGTGCCTTCGAGGCGAACAGGTAGACCGACAACAGATTCAAAGTATACTCAGTATACAACATTCGAACAAATATACATAGTACATATAGAAAAGGAAAGCTAAAGAACATAAGCATTTCCTATAAGTGTACCAGATAGAAAGAAGTTACAATGTATAACAACATATCAAGCAAGACATCCTTTAAGGTATACAAAGGTGGACAATGGGGAGGCGGGAGGGCCAGTGAGGAATCCACAGGCAGATACTGTATCCACCAGAAAAAGCATTACCAAAGGTAAGTAACTTGTTCTTCTGATGGATACATCTGCCAGTGGATGCCTCACCTTGTGAATAGATTCCCACAGCAGTCCCACTCCCGGAGGAGGGTGTCCACCTTCCTATACCAAAAAGTCCTGCAAGACAGAGCGAGCAAAATGGCCCTCCCTCCTCATCTCAGAGTCTAAGCAATAATGCTTTGCGAAAGTAAGGAGGGAGGCCCAAGTCGCGGCTTTACAAATGTCTGCCACCGGAACACCCCTGGCTAAAGCAGAGGTAGACGATTTGGCCCTAGTTGAATGAGCCCTAATACCCTCAGGAGGAACCTTACCAGCAAGAGCGTAGCAGATTTTGATGGCTAGGATGATCCATCTGGACAGAGTGCGCTTGTGCACAGCTTTGCCTTTAGAGTGTCCAATATAGCCCACAAAGAGCTGATCATCCAAACGAAAGTCGTTCGTCCTGTCCAAATAAAAGCTCACAGCTCTTTTAGGGTCCAATTGGTGCAGTCTTTCCTCCTCCTTGGAAGGATGAGGAGGTGGATAAAACACAGGGAGAGTAACGGACTGCCCCAGATGAAAGGGAGTAACTACCTTAGGTAGGAAAGCAGCCCTGGTCCTAAGAACCACCCTTTCCGCATGCAAGGATAAAAATGGGGGTTTTGAACTAAGAGCTTGAAGCTCACTCACCCTCCTTGCCGAGGTTATGGCTACAAGAAAGACCGTCTTAAAAGACAACAGCCTCAAAGGACAACTATGAAGGGGCTCAAAAGGGGACCCCATCAAAAAAGTTAGAACAAGATTAAGGTCCCACTGTGGCATTACAAAAGGAGTAGGTGGAAACCTGTTAGTAAGACCTTTGATAAATCTTAACACAATAGGAGATTTAAATAAAGATGGCTGATCTGGAAGACACAGGAAAGCCGATAAGGCTGATAAATAGCCCTTGACCGTGGCCACAGCACAGCCCTACTGAGCCAAGGAAAGAGCAAACTGAATCACATTGGAAAGATGGGCTTTTAAAGGGTCAATGGATCTCTCTCCACACCATTTTACAAACTTAGACCACCTGTACGAGTATATGGGCTTGGTGGAGTGTCGACTGGCCGATAAAATAACATCCACCACATCAGGCGGGAGAGAGAAGGAACTCAGGTTGCCCCGTTCTATCTCCAGGCATGAAGGTGCAGACTCTGGAGGTGGGGGTGTAGTACCTGCCCCTCCGACTGTGAGAGGAGGTCTGCCCTGAGAGGGAGACGGAGCGGAGGGTGCAAAGAAAGGTGAAGTAGATCTGTGTACCACACCCTTCTTGGCCAATCCGAGGCGACAAATATAACTTGGGCCCAGTCTTGGCGAATCTTCCTCAGACCCCGAGGAATCAAGGGTATGGGAGGAAACGCGTAAAGGAGATGTGAGCTCCAACTCACCTGAAACGCATCCCCCAATGCCCCCTGCAACGGAAACTGGAGACTGCAGAATGACGGGCAATGCGCGTTCTCGCGAGTGGCAAACAGGTCTATCCGAGGAGTCCCCCATGTCTGGAAGACGCGACGAACCACCCCCGGATGAAGCCTCCACTCGTGGTCGGCGGAGAACTGTCGACTGAGACTGTCCGCACATACGTTCAGCACCCTGGCCAGATGATTCACCATCGAGCAAATCCGATGATCCTGAGCCCAGGACCAAAGCCGTAACGCCTCTCTGCAAAGACGGTACGACCCTACCCCTTCCTGCTTGTTGACATACCACATCGCGGTAGTGTTGTCCGTGAGGACTTGAACCGACTGACCACAAAGGGAAGGGAGAAAGGCCTTGAGCGCCAAACGTATCGCCCGCAATTCCAGGGTGGAGGCATCCATTATCACTGTGGCCACCGATGGAGGAAGATGAAAGGGCTTTCCTTGAGACAGATTGCCCTCCACGCTCCACCAAGACAGATCCACTGCAGCTTCTCTGGAGATCCTGATCGACTCCGTGAGATCTCCGTTGTGCTGATACCACTGCCTGCGGAGGCACCACTGGAGTGCCCTCATGTGCCAGCGTGCATGGTTGACCAACAGAATGCAGGAGGTGAACAGACTGAGCAGGCGAAGGACCTTCAGAACTGGAACAACCACACTATTGTGGAATAAAGGAATCATCCCCTGAATGTCGAGAATTCTTAGAGGAGGAGGAAATGCTCAACACACAGTAGTGTCCAGTACCGCCCCTATGAACAGGTTGCATTGAGAGGGCACCAGGTGAGATTTGGGCACATTGATCGAAAAACCCAAGTCGAATAACAGTCGAGATGTTACATGCAGATGATGTTGCACCATCTGTGGGGACTCTGCTTTTAGAAGCCAGTCGTCCAGGTAGGGAAAGACCGGAATCCCGACCTCCTGAGATGAGCAGCCACCACTGCCATCACCTTTGTGAAGACTCGAGGTGCAGTAGTAAGACCAAACGGGAGGACCGCAAACTGGTAGCGTTGCGACCCAAACGTAAAACGGAGATACTTCCTGTGCGACTTCAGGATTGGGATGTGGAAATACGCATCCTGCAAGTTGATCGACACCATCCAGTCTCCTTGCTGCAACGCCTGAAGAACCTGTGCAAGGATCAGCCTCTTGAATTTCTCCTATTTCAGGTAAAAATTCAAGACTCTGAGGTCCAGGATAGGACACAATCTGCCGTCCTTTTTGGGAATCAGGAAATACCGGGAGTAGCATCCCTGACCCCTTTCCTGCTCCGGAACCACCTCTATCACACCTTTTTGAAGCAATGCAAGAACTTCCTTCTGCAGAAGAAGCAGATGGTCCTCTGAGCAAAAACCTTGGCAAGGAGGGTAAGTGGGAGGAAACTCCCGAAAGGGAAGGGCGTACCCATTCTCTACGAGGTTTAAAACCCAAAGGTCCATCGAGACCGATTTCCAACCTCGCAGAAAGGTCTCACATGATCTAGGTTGGGGGATCTAGGGCTGCTTCCCTGAAGCTTCATTGGGAGCAGAGGAGGAAGAAGATGAGGATGGATTGCAGCCAGAACCTCTCCAGCCCCTTTGTCTTCCTCTATATGGCCTATAGAGAGGATTCTGCTGCTGCTGTTGCTGCTGTTGTTGAGGCTGACGGAAGGAACGAAATGAAGACCTCCCAAATCATCTATATGTTCTGAAGCCAAATCCCTTAGCTGGCGTCTGCAAACCCAAAGACTTCGCAGTAACCCTGCTATCTTTAAATCTCTTTTCCCCAAACAGTTTTTCCCCATCAAAAGGCAAGTCAACTAACGTGGCCTGAACATCAGCAGAGAAGCCGGAAGAACGAAGCCAAGCTTGCCTCCTAGTGGCTATCGAAGACCCCATAATTCTAGCCACAGAATCAGCCGTGTCTAGGTCCGACTGAATAACCTGCCTAGCGGCAGCTTGAGTGTCCATAACAACCTCCATAAAAGAGGCCTTCTCCTCTTCAGGCAGTTTAGGGGCTAACAGCTCCACCGAGTCCATCAGAGCATGACCGTAGCGCTCCAATAAACAAGTGGCATTAGTCGACTTAAGCACCATGCTTCCAGATGAAAAGACCTTTTTGGCTGATTGTTCGATCTTTTTAGAATCCCTATCAGCTGGTGCTTGAGGGAAGGCGCCTGAAGATTGCTTCGAGCAGGAAGCTTGTACTACAAGGCTCTCTGGTGAAGGGTGAGAGGAAAGAAAGCTCAGGTCCCCCGGAGCCACTCTATACCTCCTTGCCACTTGTCTGGAGACTGCAGGCGAAAAAAGTGGCTTGCGCCAAACGTCCATAACAGGCTCTAAAATAGCCTCATTAAAGGGCAACAAGGGCTCAACAATGGAAGATGGTGAATGAAGCACTTCAGTTAAAAGGTTTGGCTTGTACTCTGCAGAGGGCAACTGTAAGTCCAACTACTCTGCAGCCTTTCTGATAAATGAATGATAAGGAGCTAACTCTTGTGGAGGATAAGCTCTAGCAGAAGAATGCTCCCATTCTGGAGTAGTATCAAGTCCACTAGCATCCTGAATGCCTTCAAACTCATCAGTTGAATCACCAACCTCACCTTCCTCCACTTCCTCCCTATATCGTTCCTCCTCCATAATCCTCTGGACCTCTCTCCGAGAACGAATCCGAGGACTCGGCGTTGACGGCGCCGTACGCGGAGTCGGCGGCACCGAACGTGGAGTCGGTAGCGGCGGAGGTGTCGGCGGCGCCGGACGCGGTGCAGATGGAGTCGGCATCGGCGTCGAGGGAGGCTCCAAAGAAGGCAAACGATCCAGTCGAGGCCGGGAGGATGAATCTCCAGACGGCGCCGGGAACTGCCATGAAGGAGCCATCAGCAAGAAGGGCAAAAAAGGTGCTTGAGCACAGGACCAGAAGGTGCGCCGAATGGGAAGGCAGCCCTTTGGAAAACCCCATACATAGCATTGAGGAAATGCGTTGGATCCGTACCCGGAGTCGGGAATTGCGGAGTAGCAGGAGCCGGAGCCGAAGTATCATCCATTGGAGTCGCAGGTTCAGCAGGCACTGGAGAAGAATCTTCCACCTGATCCGGCTCGGCATCGGAAGCAGGAGACTCCACTGGCGCCGGTGACTGGCGCTGAGAGCTATGCTTCCTCTTCTTTCTGTGTTTCTTCGACTTCGACTCCGGTTTCGACTTCTCCTTCTTCCTACCTCTCCTTTCTTTTTTGGCCTTGGCCATGAAGAGTTTCGCTTCCCTCTTTTTCAGGGCCTTGGGGTTCATCTTTCTGCAGCAGGAGCAGTCATCCACATCATGGTCTGAAGAAAGGCACCACAAACAATCTTCGTGGGGGTCAGTAATGGACATGTGGCCCCCACATTCCCTACAAGGTTTAAAACCTGACTTTCTCGTCGAAGACATGGTAAATCCAGAAACAGTAACCCACTGCAAGACAACAAAGTAGCAGGAGAGTGCTGGAAAACCGTTACGCGTCAACGGCGCGGAAAAAAGGGAACTGACGTCATCACGCCGACGTGGCTCTCTTATGGCTCCGGTGACATCATACGGAGTCGCGAGAGGAGCAGATGTATTATGACGTCAACGTCGGCGTAGAGAGCTGCGAAAAAATTCCGTGGAATGCTGGCGCTGGGGATATTCACAAGGTGAGGAATCCACTTGCAGATGTATCCATCAGAAATGTAAAGGCCTGCAGTCAACGTCCACAGGCAGCCAACCCCATGCTGCACACAGCCTGGGGCCCTCAAACTTAAAGGTGGGTGCCCTGGTGACCACCCAGGGTAAGCCCAAAGCCCCTGCTGGCTCCCCACATGCAGCTAGAGCAAGCATTGCTCCCACACACAGGTAGCAGCTACTATTGCTGCTCCGTCCAGTCGGTAGCAATATTTTGATCTGTTTTCCTACCCGCATCACTGTGGGCAGGGAAACCGATAAAAAGTCTGCTCCCAGTGAGCAGGAGCATTTTCTAAGCTTTTGCCCACTGGGAGAGGACTTGATGTATGCTCCCGCTTGATGGTAAATTAAAAAATGCTCCCACCAAGTGAGAGTAAACACAGGCTTTCCTGCCCACAGGCTCCCCTGTTTACACCGCTGTGGGCAGCGAAACCGCTATGCAGTGGGGGTCGGATCCCCAGGTCATAGCTTGTGAGCTGGCCCGAGGATTTGGGGCCCCCAGTGCCAATAACAGTTCCTCCCTTAAAGCAATCAGCCCTGAGGGCTTTTTGCGGCTTAGGGAGAGGGGCGAGTGGCCCTTTCCCCATTGTGTAAAGTTTCTGCCACAGGGTGGGCTCCCCTGGGCCTTTATGCTTGGGGTGGGAGGCCTCCCTCCCCATTATAAAGTAATTTGACTCCGGGTGGGCTCCCCAGGGCCTCTGGAGGCTTGAGGAGGGGGCCACATGACCTCCCTCCCCATATAAACTATTTTTGGTCCAGAGGGTGAGCTCCCTAGGGCCTCTCCAGGTGCAGGTAGGGGGCCTTGCAACTCATCTCCCCTTTATGAACACAGGCCCAGCGATTGGTTTCCCAGGACATAAGGTTAGTGATTTTTTTCCAATCCTGTGAGAGTCTTGTGGGATTGCAGCATTTTTTTCCAATTTGTTCTTTTTGGCCCAGGGGGGCCTTGGTTGGCAGAGTACCCCTACATTGCCATCTTATCAATATATTTATTTTTTTACTTTAGGACAGGGGACTAAGTACCCTAATCCTGTAATGGCTGCAAGAAACATCTTGTTCATGTTTCTGGCAGCCAATCACAGTGCTTGCTCCTGCAGGAGTCTGAAGGAGTAAGATGGCCCAAGGGAAATAATAGGGCCAATCAGAATGCTCTATTTTTAAATTGGCACTCCTGCACGAGTCTAACACGGACCCAACCATTCAGCTATAGAAATATTTTTGTCCCTTAAATTCTCAAAAACTACTGAAAGCATTTACACCAAACCAGAAAAAGCACAATCTGTGGACCAAGAATATGTTGTGTTATTCCCTTCAGCAGTTTTTGCTGTAGCCTTGTTTAAAGAAGCTGATGGAGGATGCATGAGGATTTTGCGTTTCGGGACACCACTTTTTTCTAAACCCCCTTTCTCCACCACTCTGCAAACGACATTACTACTTAAAAAACCATAGAAATTCAGTGAAATAAACAAATGTTACAGGGACGTTATAGTTAGAAATTAGCATTTAAAAAACCTTACAAATTCACTGAAAATCCACAAGTTACAGGGATGTTATAGTTAGGAAATGGTATTAAAAAAACTTAGAAATTCACTGAAAAAACAAAGGCTACAGGGACGTTATAGTTGGCTCAGGTTTCACTCATACAAAACCAGTGAAGTTCAGCATTTATAGTTAGCTAAGCTAACTATAACTTGCGCCTCCGCAGTCCAGTGCTTATGACCTCACATATTGGATCACTCATTACATGGCCAGTAACATTGATGATGACATCACTGATGCACAAGAGGTTTTTTTAGCTGTGAATTCGCAAATACTCGTGATTTCATAGCAATTTTTTTTTTAATGCTTTTTTGCCCTGACGGTGTCCCTCGGGGACCCCAGCACCAGAGCTAGGGGGTCAGAGTATTCCTACCCTGCACACTTTTCTTTATTTATATTTTTTTGGGGGGGACTCAGCTGAGGCCAAAGCCCAAAATGGCTCCCAACACTTCCTGGTTAAAGTGTTGGCAGCTAATCAACTTTCTTCACAAGATCGTCAATATTCACAGAGTATTCGCGCATCTACATTTACACATTTTTTTTTTTTTGCAGAGTTTTATATAGCACAAACTTGACCCGAAATGGGTATCAGAGCGCTTTACATAGCACCAGTTATGTTACATTAGGACACACATTCATTTTTTGTTAGGCACGGGGAGATTAAGTGATTTGCCCAGAATCACAGGATGTTCAGCGTCATTGCCAAGACTCGAACCCAGCTCCCCAGATTCGAGGTCGACCACCCTAGCCGTTAGGCAAACTCCTCTCCCCATTTGTTTTTCTTCAAATATCTTGAAAGCTACTGAATGGATTTACACCAAATAACGAAAGGGCTTTTTCTGGACTAAGCGGTAAATTTCTGCCAAAGTTGGTGTCATTCGGTCCAGCGGTTTGGGCTGTAGTTGTGTTTAAAATCTCTATGTGAATTAACATGGGGAAAAAGCATTTGGTGACACCCCCTCTTTTTCTCAGCCCCCCGCTTGACATATCACCCCAAAACTTTCAACACAGCAGCTGAACAGAGTGTCATACTAATTTTGAGAAATTTGTGAAGATTCATCAAATGGTGCTAAAGGTATTCATTTGTACATAGCGGTATAATATCATTATAAATGTCCCATGATTCAATATACATGACAGGTGCAGTGCACGATAATATCTTGTTGCAATGCACATCGACTTCCCTACAGTGATGTGCAGTGCAAAAAACAGCACGGATTCAGAATAACTACCCCTTAATGATTACATATGTAAGAGTGGTACTGCGAGAAATCCCTGTATTATGTATAGTACAACTATTGAAATGCGCCCAATGTAAGATTATGTGTCAATAATTATGCCCCAGTAGGCTACATGGAGGCACCGCTCTTATTTTAACCCTCTGTACACTTCCTGCGCTCACATTCTGTAATAGGTGTGCACCGATCCTTCTGTAAAAAATTCCAGATAAAGCATGTCCCTTGATGAGAAACTCTAATAACTGTGCTCCTTCCCAAGTGGGCTGAACATGCTACATCAGTAGCCCTGGGTAAACCAACCATCTCCTATGCCCATAAACTAAAAGAAAAAAAGCAAGAAATAATATTTGATTCTAAATCTTGATACACCTAAATCTTAACACAAAGCATCCTACGTGGGCTAAACTCACCAACCGGTCATCATAGTTCATGTCTTGATTTTACACCTGCCTGCCCCATAAGTACGAATAAAAATGTTTTGAGTCTTTGAGATCCAAAGCCTTCTCTACACTCAACTGGAGCGATTATGACTAATTTGCACTGCCAGATCATGACGCTGTAGATTTTTAAAAAACTGCTTAACATGAAAAAAAGTAGATAGTACAAAAGAGGGAGATCAAATAGTGAAAGGGGAAAGAAAACAACAAAAAAAGAAATGAAATCTGTTAAAGTTCATTAAAACCAAGCATGCTCAGAAGATCAATGTGCTTACACATTTCTAAAATAATCGCTTCTTAAATTCCTATTCATGACCCTACTCTGCTCGCCCAACCCATTATTAGCTGAGGACTTTGCCCAGATGTACACTCAATTCCTCATCAGTGTTTAGCCCTATTAGTACTATGGTATCCAACACTATATATACCGTGATTACAAAATCCTGAGGGATTTCAAACCTGTCACCCCTCTCACTGAGGGGTTCACCCTAACTATGGCAAAAAACCTGAGAAGGGTGCTATTACTGTTGTTTGCCTCAGCAAAGTGTCTTGCTACCGGGTAGTGTGTTTCCACATCAGTGTATAGTTCTTTCGATGTACCTTCTTTCACATGGACAGATAAGCACATATACAGTGAAACCCGAATTGCACGTAAGATGCTTCTCAATGTTCTCCTCTTTGTCAAACAGGTGCAATAGTTTTTCACCACCTCTTCACTGTTTCTGAAAGCTTTACACTTCCTGCATGTAAAGAAACCCATTCCCTTTGTTCCTAACCAAGGGTTCTTACCCTGTATCAAGCTTTTGCTCAGCCTATCCTTCAAGTTAATGCCCCTCCTGTATGCTATCTGTGGGTGATCTTTCAGTACATCATTCAGACATTCCTCACTTTACAGGATTTGCCAGTTCCTGATTAGAATCTGTTTCACCTCCCTTGACATATTGCTAAATGTCATGATAAACCTTACCTTTCAAATTGTTTACATTAATCAGGTTCACAAGCATTTTCACTTCTTCCATCTTCCCTCAAAAATAATAGAGTTAATCAATGAAGCAGCTACAGAGGACAAAGTGAGTACTAAACATTTCAAGGTTGCTCACCATCTGCTCCTTCCACCATCCTAGGAACAAGTTTGGCAAAGCTCAGAATAAAATAGGTTCTCATCGCTGACCCTGTTTCAGCTTAAAGAATTTATCATCAAAGATAAAGTAGTTATTACTTAAGCAGAACTCAACCATTTTAGCTAACATCTCTGTGTGAAACAAATGGGATGAGGATCTTGTTTTGAAGAAATGTCTGCATGCCCCTATTCCTACTTCATGGGTTATGCTGGTATATAACCCTGTGCGGAAAATTACGCTACGCTCACAAAGTTTGCATAGTTTGTGCTACTTCGCGCTACGCGAATTGCACGTAGCACAGTGCAAAATCGCATAGCATAGCGTAGTTGGCATTTTTTGCTCGCTCACGGTTCTCAACGTCAAGGTGGCGACCGCGAGCGAGCAAAATGACATCCCGGCGAGAATTTTTCCTCGTTCGTGATCAGCAACATCAAGTTGCCGATCGCGAGCGTGGAAAAGAAACATCCCAGCGAGATTCTCAACACGGGGAGGTCAGGTTTCTCATTGCGAGTGGTCGCGTATGCTCGCGACCGCTGGAGATGAGAAACTACCTGCCCGCATTGAGAAAGCTGCCGCTCGAGTAAAAATCTACACAAGCGACAGAAAACGACAGCTCGCACTGTGCAAGATGCCGTTTTCAATGATTGCACAGTGTGGACAAGCATCCGGCACTGTGCAATCATTCCGAACAGCGCAATACGCAGTTCGCGTAGTGCTACACGTATTTTGCATAGTGCGAAGTGCACTTCGCGTAGCTACGCGTAGCGCTACAACGCGAACTACGCCCAGGGTTACTGGTATACAGACTCCCTACATCAAGGGCAATCAAAAGGAAATCAGGTTTCCAGTGAATACCATCTATGCGGGTCAGAAAATCTTTGGTATCCTGGTTATAGGATGGCAACGTCAGAACAACTGGGCGTAGAAAAAAGTCTATATACTTAGATGTGTTCTCAAGTAAGGAGTCAATAGATGAAACAATAGGTCTGCCCAGGGGATTAGTTGCATTTTTGTGAACTTTGTGGAGCAAATACAGAAAGGGAATCCTGGGATATTTACAGGCTAAAAACCTATACTCTTCCCCTTCTATCAAACCCATTTCCAACTATTCAAGGAGGTTTTCTGTATACACTTGGTTAGCTTTTAAAATCTTGCTTTTTTGCACAATCTCGTTGCAGTTACCATCACTCAATTGTCTACATCTTTCCTTAAGATACATTTCTTTGGACAGGATGATAGCATTTCCTCCCTTATCAGATTGTCTATTGACAATATTATCATCCGATTGTAAACTCTTTATTGCCTTTCTTTCTTTAAGGTTCAGGTTGTCACCTTTCCATCTGTTTTATTTACTGTTAGTTTTAGCTAACTTCTTGAGTTACTGGAGAGTAGCGCAAACAGGCCCACCAAAGGCAAGCCGGTGGGCGCCAGTCTGTACCTGCACCACGCCCACTGTCAGGAAGCCTGTCCCTCCCACCCACTGCAGCTACAACGCCATGGATCTCCAAGCCCTGGATCGTGGGTACAGCAACAACAACTGCGGCTGCACGTCCCCACTGGAAACCAAAGGACCATTCGCCCTTCCGCACTGCCACTTAACCTGCAACATCAAGACAACCACATACACCTGGGACACCACAACCACAATGGCGTCCGCCACACCAACCGAGACTGTCACAGCACAAATCCAGTGCATTTTACTCAACACATGATCACTCGGCAAATACACCAGGGAGTTCTGGGACATGATCACATCCCTTTACCCGGATGTCATCTTCATCATGGAGACCTGGCTGAACCCCGTCTCAACACCAGACATCTCCATCGCCACCCTAGAAAACTACACAATAACCCTCCATTACCAGACCAACAAGCAGATGGAATCGCCATAATCCACAAGGACACAACCGTTGCAACACCTCCTCGGAAGAGCCCACCCCAATAATTGAACACCACAACTTCCAACTCCACGCTGAGAGAAAAAGCACCATCAGAGGCACCCTTGCCCAAGCTTCTGCAACTTCATCACAAAAATCATCAGCCCCATTGACTCTACATCTTCCTCGGAGACCTCAGCTTCCACCTCAAAGATCCCAATGACCCCAACTCCACCAACCTCCTGGAAGCATGAGAAACATCAGCCTCAAACAACTGGTCTCTGACCCAACCCACATTGTAGTACACTCTCTCGACCCCAATTTTTACATCCAACAATCCAATACAACAAAGCCTCTCAGCTCACCTGGACCGACTACAGCGACCACCATCTTAGGTGCCACCACCACCGGCACTGGACCCCTCAACATCCAGTGCAGAAACAGGAAGAACATATCAGAAGAGCAGTTGAAAAATGCTCTCAACTCCCACTGTCCTGACACGGCAGTCAACCCAGAATAGGCAGCAATAATCCGCTCCCAGAAGATCACAAACTGTGCTGACACAATCTCCCTTGCTAAACCAACTAAATCCAATGTAAGGGCAAAAATCCAGCGATCTCAAATCCACTGCACCAACTTCACTGCATCAACTTCAAAACAGCACTCAAACAGTACCACCACTTCCTAAAAGAAACAAAGAAGAGAGACCTAGCGGACTGCCTCAAGACCATCATAAACTGCAGCCAGGAAGGCTTCACCATCATTAGGGAGTTTTCTAACCCCACAGCTGCTGTAAATCAAAAAATGTATTTCCTTTTTGTATATCCTAAATCAAAGATTTGGCGATATGTTTAAAAACACGATGGACATGTGCTGGCAATTTGAAGATACTGAGTACAGCCAAAGTATATTTGTACAATTCTTATACTCACAAAATATAGTATTCAAACAGAACAGCTTTGGTATGTATTCTCTTTTATTTTTTTACATTTTTCTTTTATAACAATAATTCACATACTTAAAAGTCACAAAAATAGGGGAAATTAAAAGTCACTCCTATTTTTCTTGTACATTATCATTTACAAAACATATTTGAACCAAATCACAAATTACTTTAAAAATATAAAACGGTCGACGCTGCATATTAATGAACAATAAAACAATTTTTCAGCACCTTCTTCAGAACAAGAGTGTAAATCATAAAATCATTCTGTGCTAGATTCACAGGATTTCCATGTGCGTAGCCCGTCCCAACCCAATTGACAGGTATGGCAGATTCTGTCACAGTGTCACTTCTCTTCTGATGTGAGCGGACATTTATTAGTTAATGGCTGATATCATATTTCTAGTCTCCAGTCAATCATTTATGGGCAGTACACTGTTTTTAAACTCGGGAGCATGTTCATTCATAACCTTATAATCTCTTCCTTCATATTTTTTTTGTATATGTAGAAAGTGCCTTACACAACAGTTTCTGGTATTTTCAATATCCAGAACTCTCCAGTAACCGTCAATGGCATTCACTCCCTCTTTTGTTGAAGGTCAATTACATCACCCCTTCTCAGGAACTAAGTGACTTCCTGGTGAACTTCTTCCACAAGAAGATCGCAAACTTCTATGAAAATTTCAAATCCCATCCCCAACGCCGACAGCATAAGACTACTTAAACACACAAACATAAAGCCAGAGCACCTGCTCAGCCAGTGGGACCCCCTCATAACTCAGCCACCATTGCTATCATGAACTTAATACACTTGGGGGCACCCATGGAGCCCTGCCCCTACCATGTCTTTAACCTAGGATGCAACTACATCTGCAATAAACTCAAGAAAGTCCAGAACATCTCCTTTGACATGGCCTCCCTCCCTGGAATCTGGAAGCACGCCAAAGTAAGGCCCCTCCAACACAAAATATTCAGCCTACCCAACAGAACTAAAAAACTACTGGCCTATCTCCCTGCTCCCATTTTCAGGAAATGTGCTCAGAAGGGCTATCAATCAACAGCTCACCAAACACCTGGAACTGAACAACCTCCTGGCCCCCTCTCAATCTGGATTCATAGCTAACCACAGCACTGAGACAATGGTAATCACAGCCACAGATGACATCTGGACCCTCGTGGAGGTCGAGACAGTGGTCCTCATCCTTATTGACCTGTCAGTCGCTTTCAACACCGTCTCCCATCATATCCTGATAAACAGACTCCACCACATCAGAGTCCAGGGAGACACCCTCAAGTAGGATGCCTCCTTTCTCACCGGAAGAACCCAGAGGATCAGTTTTCCCCGTTTACATCAGAACCCAAGGAGATCCTCTGTGGCATTCCCAAAGGTTCATCCCTCAGCCCCACCCTCTTCAGCACCTATATGACACCCTAGTAGATACAGTTAGATCACATGGACTCAATATCATCTTATATGCCGACGACACACAACTCATCCTATCACTGTCCGAAGACCCTGCAACCACCAAAACCAACTTCCACAGATGCATGTTAACATCGCCAACTGGATGAAGGACAACTGTATCAAGCTCAACTCAGATAAAACAGAAGTCCTCATCTGCGGAAACAACCCATTGCCATGGAACGACACATTGTAACCGATGGTCTTCGGCCCACCACCCGCCCCCACAGACAACACCCGTAATCTTGGCATCATCCTGGACAACAAGCTATTCATGAAGAAACAGGTAAATGCAGTTTCCTCAGCCCTTGTCAACAGTCTACACATGCTCTGCAAAATCTTATGGTGGGTCCCGGTTAACACCAGAAAGACCATCACGCAGGCCCTCCATTGGACTATGGGACCACGCTTTAAGTAGGTATCAAAGCATGCCTACTGCAAAGACGCTAGACAATACAGAACTCAGCTGCAAGACTCATCCTCGACCTTGCCAGATGAACACACATCGCGCCACACCTCCAAAACCTGCACTGGCTCCCAGTCCAGAAGAGGTGCCAGTTTGAAATGCTGATCCACGCACACAACGCCTTGCACATCACAGGACCAGCATACATCAAACAGCACCTCACTTTCCACCAATTGACCTTCCCCTCCGTCGCTGATACCCCCCCCGATCCAGAGAAGCAACAGCAGTGGTCGTTCATTCTACCACCTAGCAGCCAAGGCTTGGAATTATCTTCCCCTGCACATCAGGACCCCCTCATTGCTCCAGGAGTTCAAGAAAGCCCTCAAAACCTGGCTGTTCGACTGAGCAGTATACCACCAAGCGACTAGCAACCTCAGCTCCTTGAGACCCTCACAGGTGATTTGTTGCGCTAAATAAATAAAAATGATTCTGACAGATTCTGATTCAATCTTACTTGGCAAAGTTAATAAATAAATAAATTGAAATAATTAATAACCAATCACATAATTATTACACTTTTTTTTTTTACATAATATAAAATTATTAGTAATTTTAAAAAACTTCCCACCCAATTCCCCAACCAAACACAACAACCCACTACAACTGAAATTAAATACATAAATATCTACTGAACAATTGCACAATGTAAGTAATTATAAATCAATTCAGACTTTAAGTCACAATACAAAATGAAGTAACAATAATATTACATTGATTATAATTTAATTACTTCTCACTCTATTCACACACAAGCCAAACAACCCGCCACCACATTTTAAATTACTAAATTAATTATTTATTTTTAATGAAAATTAACCATTTTAAATTACAAACAAAATTCCCCAAAAAGAATAGCAATTATACTGCCAATACTTACACCTAAAATGATTATTATAAATAATATATATTAAGTTACACACAAAACAATACGTGTTTACTACTATATATGAAGCAATTGATATTACATAAAATGATATTGCTCAAAAAAGATATTATATACCAGAAGAATGATATTCTCAACAACAATATCTTGTGACACAATATTTCTGCTGTGACAATATTTTTTGACACAATGTTTTGTATCACAATATTAAAAACTCACTATTTTGTCCAAATACTGCCTGCCAAATACAGTATGTTGCCCTTTCACGTGGAGCACATCCACACTAAGTAGTCCCCTTGAATATCAGTGACTACTATGGTAATGTGTGTTTTTTGGGTTTTTTAAACCAAATTTTTTTATTTTACTTTAGCCAATGATTTTTTTTTAGATTTATTATGGCCTGGCTGCCTCCCCATTAATACATTTCTGCATAAACCATGAGGAACATAACAAACATTTTCAAACCCAAAAGGGTGGCAGCCAAAGCCAGATCTATTGCATTTGCCAGAGCACGTTGCATTCGTAGAGGCACTCTACTGGTGTCCAGGTTTGTACCATAATGCTATATGCCATGAAAGAATATGTTGTTGCCAATAAAACTGACTTGTGCTTGTCAGGCTGATTTATGCTTTGCTCGACTGTAAGCAAGTGTGTGGTGCTTGAGTTCATGATAGTGAAGTGCATGGAGTCAATGGATGCTGGGGCAAGGATAACACACTTAAGTTTGATCCTGCATTTTCTGGGCCTGCTGTTTTTTTACCATTGGTCCTTTGATGGACCTTTTATTTTCCACCTGAGAAGTTAACATTTATAGCAATCAATTTCAATTAACAGTGCAACTAATGTGGCTACATAATAAGGACCAGGAATCAGTAACTATGGTTAAGAAGGTTTATTACAAATTAAGAATCAAGTTAAGATACACGACTCTTACATCATCCTATATAGATACAGATTAACAACACGAAATCCCAACCTCTGGGAGAAATTGAGTCGGACCAATATTAGGCAAACAAGAAGTTCATCCACAGCAATACAAAAGTATTTGGTGCTCAGAGAAGAGTTTTTCTCACCTATACTTTAGTAAATCTAAAGCACCTAAAGTAAAGTCCAAGCTAAGAGGATAGTTGTAGAGCTATAAAGGATCTCAAAATCAGGATTTTCCATGAAGTAAAATAGAACGGGCAGGAAATTAGGCAGGAAGCTGTCAGCATTTCAGAAGCTCAGTCAAAAGTCTTCTTGGGTCTGGGAAGTAAGTGTTAGCCTAAGCCATACTCAAGACAGAATCAAGGGGAGCATAGAGGTCTGAACCTCTCAAAGTCCAAAGGAAAGTGCGGTAGCATCAGACAGTGTAGATTCCAACTATTCACACCAAATTGTTCAGGTAACAACCAGGGTCTATTGTCTTTCTCCACTTCTCACATTGCAGACTGCAACATTCGCAAAGTAACCCACATTGGACGTGGGAATTACATTGTCTTCTCACACACAGACTCGGTTGTAACATTGCTGAATATGCCTTTCAGTTGACGCTCTGGCTCTCAATGTTCTTTAGCCAAGGTCTTCTTCTCAGGCTGTCTCTCTATCACTAGTGCAGTAATGTTTCCACTTCTCAACTAACAATGCGTGTGAATACCTGCAAGAAATGTCACGTTGGCAGAAAATGGAAACAATTGTTTTGTGCAGCACGTAAATTAGGCCTACTAAGGACAGCTTAAAGTATTAACACAATGGTGCACATTTAAACACAAACAAATATAGATGGTCAGACATTAATTCATATTACGTAGGGCATACAGTAAAATCTTAAAGGTATACATGTGTGTCTAGGAACTACATTTTAATGCAATACATGTGAAACATTAGTATACACATTACATAAACTTTTGTAATTTCTAGGGAAATCACATTTTACATACATGAGGATGGCTTTATTCAGTCATCTAAACAATAAACGAGAATGTATTAAGGCACACATTATGGAAGTTGAATTAATCTTTATAGTGAGTATATATCTACTAAGTAAGTATGGTTTATTAAAATCTTATTTGACTCGGTAAAAGCACATACCACATGAGTAAATCCACTAGTCCTACAGAGAATGCATTTTAGTAATAATGTCAAGTGCAATACTTAAATTAATATAATTCCACCACACAAGAAACATGTGCTAAATGAACATTCAAGTCATGTATCTGTTCTGAAATTGTGATGCGTAAAGAATGGCAAAATTGCGCTGCACCAGGTTTTACAAGACTCTCTTGGCATCTATTATTTCTTGTGGAATCCATCTGAATGTGACAAGACATGTCATATAGATTGTAAGGGTTTTGTCACCATATTGCTTCACTGACGGATGTTTATGAAAAACTATTTATGTCTCTAGCTAACGTATTTTTGAAGAGTACCAGTAACATAATGTCTTTGCATTAGTCTCTAACCACATACTTTCACAAGTTTTCTATTGGGGTCTGATATATTTTATGATTTGGAGGAACATTGAGGTCCAGGTTTATCAAGCACTTACATTGCTCTTGCATCTCACAAGGTGAAGCAAGTCAATACAAGCCCTTAAGTCAGATTTAGTAAGCCACGCAGAGCCACCTTGCACAGGCTTTGCATGGCTTAGTAAATCTGGAGTAATGCAAATCAGTACAAGTCGCTGCCTTACATTAATTGTGTTGGGAAGACGTTCCATGGGTGGAGCGTGGATATTCCCATGCATCCAGCCATAGTTTTTGGCCCGTTCACAGATTTACTAAGAATAGTACACCTGGAAATGCGTCAAAATGCTACGCCTTCCCAGGGGACGTCTAACAAGGAGAAATATGTTTATTTCTCCTTGTTATTTCTTCTTTCTACGTGTGCTGCATTATGCAGCAAACATAGAAAGAGGAAAATACCTCTGAAGGTAGTTTTTGTGCAGGAAGGTGACCTCGCCTTCACACAAACAATCCTGCCTATAAAGCAGGCACCTTTACACCATGATGCATGGATGCCTGCACTGGTGCTTGGCTGCCACAAGTGCGCCAGGGCAGAGAGAGAGGGAATGCCCCCTATGTCAGTAAATATGGCGCATTCCTGCACTCTCCATTTAACACAGCGCCGCACGTTGTCTTGCTGTGTTTTGCCAAATGTTGATAAATCTGGGCCGAAGAGTCAGTGTTATGACCATTATTGGAAACTCCTTCACGTTTACTTTCTCCTTTCTCCCTACATTGGAGATGGGCATGCAGACCAGCTATGGATGCTGTGAAGCTCCTTTCATTGAAAGATCATCATCTATGGGCTATGCGCTCAGTCCTATATGCTGTAAGCTCTATGTTTGTTGTGGCTGGGTGTACAGCTGTAGCAGGCTTTATGGAATTGTGCAAGTAGATATGTGGATGGAGAGTCGATCTGTTAGTTGTTGACTTGTGCATTGTAATGGTGAAGGTGTTTTTATTCATTGACATGTATTGAGTTGTTTTCTCTTGATTTCAAAGTTGATTTGCACCTGTTTCAGCTTATGGTGTATTTTTGCTTTAGTAAATGATTTTTCCTTCCACATAGTTTTACATTCTTAATTGATGCTTCCATTTAAGTTCTTTGTCTGCGTGTTAATGCAAATATGTAGGCAATTTTAGGACTTGAGCTTCTTGTTGTGTTGTTCCATATCATAGCTTGTTTGCTCAATATGTTTTTGCCAGCAAATGGCACTTTTGTGGACATTATGTCCAATGCTTAGTTTGACAGAGTAAAGTTGGAAACAGTCTTCTCTCAGGTTGGCTTCCTTTTATTTTAGCCATCAAAATTAATGTTGGATGTTTTGATAAGGGTTAATTGAACAGGGAGTAAGTCAATTTACTGTATCACACTGTGAGGACAACATCCAGGTAAGAACATAATTCTTTTTAGGTCTGGTTACAGACCATTTTAGATGTTTGCATTACGTCATGTTCTAATGTTTTTTTAAAGTTACACTAGGAAGTGCAGAGAGCTTTTGGGCTTTTGGTCACACCACTTCGGACGCAGGCTTTTGTGCATTTTCTTTAACATTGGTTGGAGGGACTGTCTGTCAAGACCAGAGCATTTTGGAGGTTAACTACAACGTCCCATTAGTTTTCTCCTTAGTGTTTTTTTGCTGGTGTAATCAATTGCTGATTAGTGCAAGTCTGCAAATGCAAGATGGTGTGCAACTTCTAACTGATAGTGAGTGGAACTTCATTGATATATTTACTTTCCTGTCAACAACTCTTTAATTGGTGATTTATTTCTATGGCTCTTTTATGTTTAGGTGGTGTCTAGGATGTGCTTTGTGGGTGCTTGCTGCTTGAATTCCTTAGCCTGTCATAAAGATGCAATGGTATTTACCAATCACCCTTGCACATTTTTTTTGTTTTACTTTGCTCTAATGATAACATGTTGATGGATTTACTCTTTTTTGTTCACAAAGATACCTGCATACATATATAGACTTTCTTGAAGATGAAGCAAAATCTAAATCCTTTGTCAAAAGTACATACTGTGTAATATTTTGCTGTGTATGACTTTGAAGTTCACCACTTACAATGCAAAGTTCATCTTTTGCTTCTTTAACCTAACACTCTTCTTTAGCATACAGTTTAAAGATGCTAATGCAGCCGGTTCATCAAAGGCACACCCTCGCCTAGCTTCCATATTGTTATAGCCCAAGATGTCACTTCATAATGGATTTTCTTTCACTGACATCTGGGAGCAAAACAAAGATAGTTGCCCAACTGTTACCAAACAGGTCCCTGACAAAATGTCAGACCCGTGTGAGCAGCTGTGTGGGTGAGTGAGATTCTGTGAACAGTTGTTTAAGGATTTAGTGACAAAAGTTTAGTGCTAATACATTTTGAATACATGCAACCATTTTTGGGTATCAAAAATATGTAGGTTCTACTGTGCTGCAGAGTTTTTCATAAGTTGACAAAATGTAACCATTCCATGTGTAATAAGTGTTTGACCATTCAAAAGAAGTAAAAAATCAATTTTGAACAGCAGCAGCATCCATACTTTTTCAGAGAAAATCATGCAAATATCATCACCCTGATTTGTTCATCCCTTTCAAGAATGGATGCTGCACCAATTAGCTAGGGAGGGGGCGGAGCCTTAAGCGATACAGAGAAGTGTATTTTTGACGTTAATCTGACAGATGATGGGGCTCAAATCTTTTCTCCTGTTAGTTCACTTCCGCTGGGCGACGCTAGCCTATTAATCCTCACGTCTCTATTGCCGACCACACTTGACAGGAAATACTGCCCCCACCCCCAATCCCATGCTAACCATGACTAAACAGGTTGATGAATGCCATGCATCTTACCGCCACGCGCGCCTACCTTTTACATCTCGCGCACACTCTCCATCTGCACCCCTGTGCACTGGCGAATGAAAACATTTAACATTTCTTCCACTGCCTGCCTTCCAACATATTAAGGAGCCGCGCTGTCAATAGATTACATTCCTGTACAATGGTAATAGCCCCCAAAACTAAGAGGGCTTGTCAGGAATTGCACTTGTCACAGCTTGATGCAAATGATTTTACTTGGTGTTCATCGCCACGCAATCACCTCATAATCTGGGTATACATCACAGCATGACATGCACATTTCCTGCTACTCCGCTTTCATTTCCAGAGGCAGCAATCAGATGAAAACCACCCAACCTCGCCGAAATGGATAAATAATTTTCATTCAAACATATTAACAGTCAAAATATGAGAATTTATCGCGGGGTAGTGTGCCTTTTAAGAAGCAATAAAGACTTTACTTTTTAAGCATTTTTCTACTTAGAAAACTAATGTGAACAGTAACCCGTGGTTTTAAGGCGGTATTTAAAAGTGCTGTTGTTAATGCAAGCCGGGTGAGCTACTGCTGTCGTCTGGGCGGTGTCGAGGGGAGTGCGTCGTTTCTCTCCAAGGCTCTGGTGTTGATTTAATAACTGGTCAGAAGATGCGAGCACGCGCAGTTTAATCACCTAAACATTTACAGGATGCACACTGAAAAGTGCAAAATGTTTACCATACAGGGCCTGGAAAGGTAGCACTGCCTCGCCAGAAAAGATTTTGCAAATAGTGACATACATTGTCATTTATCTATGTATCATAAGTGTAGCGTTGTTTTTTTGTTACTACTAAATATGTAATAAAATTGGGTAGGTGCCTGACGTTGCCGGTTTTGCAGCTGCTTTCCTTCACTGGGGTTGTTGGGGGACCTTTTGGGGTGGCTAAGAGTGCAGACTGCTTTGCAGCTTCTTTGGTTTAAAAAAAAATATATATATATATATATATATATGTATATATGCTTTTTTTTTTTTTTTAAAGTAAAAATGTATTTGACTTTTATTCAAATTTTTCGGCGTTTTGGTGTCATTATGAACCCCTGCTTGTTGAGTTTTCAATGAAGTTTTTAAAAAAAATATGTAAAATAAGGTCAAGGGTCGCGCAATGCAATGTCCGGTGATCTCATCAGGGGACAGATGATGTCAAAGGGTAGGTGATATCACTCCCACTGCTCTTACAATTTTGGTGAAAGGGGTCTGGTGAGGGAAGAAGGTAGAGAGATGCTGGTGTAGGTTTACAAAAAGGCATAAAATAAAGCAATATATTCGCATTTGTTAGAGAGTAATATGCGCATGAAAGCCGTGTGTTTAAAGGAGTCATTGACGCTATAATGGAGTAATAAACATTTCCATAAAAGAGATCGGCAGAAAGGCATGTCATGTGAAT
Source organism: Triturus cristatus (assembly GCF_964204655.1). NCBI lineage: Eukaryota > Metazoa > Chordata > Amphibia > Caudata > Salamandridae > Triturus > Triturus cristatus. The sequence continues at coordinate 657,469,076 of NC_140586.1, forward strand.
GAATGAGCATGCAAGTGAGTGAGTGATGGTTGTGTGAGTGGGTAATTATGACTGAATGAGTCTGTGCATGAGTTTAAGAGCATTTGCATGAGTTGCAGTTGGAATGAATATGCGACTGTACACGAGTTAATGAGTATGTATATTAGTGACTGAGTAAATGGACTGTGAATGTTTGAGAGTAAGTGTAGATGCCATGTGTTAGGTAACAGGACGTGTAAGGGTATATGTTTGAGTGAATATGCCCAATTGGGAGAGGGAATATTTGTGAGTGAATGAGTGACAGCACAATAGTTAATTTTAGACTGGCATCTTCATTTGTTAACTATTCTTGCTTCAGGCCTCCCAATTGACTATGGAAAATGTTCTTTGAAACCCAACAATTCGACGTATTTTTACATAGCGATATGCCTGTCATTTGTTTAAGTCTCAGAAAACAGACAGCTTTAGCTGTCTTTAGGTAGACCTATTGTTTCCAGTATATGACATATACGTAAGGTGGTCTTTGCCCCATACCTTTTTTTATGGGTTTGCTGTCTATGACTCAGTGACTTTCCTCACTATTCTTGTATTTATTCCACTCATTTTGGTCACACAGTGTACTGATTAGATGAGTTGTATCCTTCCACTTCATACTTGAAGGGGCTCTTTTTTTTAAACAGAACTGAGCACTCCATGGAAGTGCATGTGTTTCCTTCCTCTCTTTTGATTGTCCTCATTATCCATTTGAGCGCTCTCTTTTGACTCTCACCCTTTCCTCAGTGCTCATCGTCCTGCTCACAATCTCATTTGTCATGGAAAATATATAAATATTTGTATTTATTATTATGTTTTTGTATGATGCAGAGTGGCTGCAAAGTGATGCCAGTCCATTTGATTCATTTTTTGCACCTCACAAGCGCTTCTTCTTGAATTGGTATTAAAATGTCTACCATGCATCAGGACACATGCACACACATGTAAAAGGTTTTCAAATCTTACAAGACATCAACAATCACAATTTTTTATTACACTTGACTTTATTCACACACTTGTTTTTAATAGGGATATGGCTAATACGTCCGTATGCATCTGGTGGCACGGGGCAAAGGTCTAAATCCCAGTTAAAAAAACAAAAAGGAAAGCATGAAAATACTTCTGCAATATCTATTGCTTAAAGCCCTAAAAGGCATACTAAACACTTTTTTTGTATTAAGAAAAGCAGAATACAATGATAGACCAAATGCTGCTGTATAATACATTATAAGCAAGCATGGTGTAACTACAAGGGTGCGTTGGTGCTAGGCTGCACTGAGCGCAGCTGCGCAGGGAGAGATCAGGAACGCACGTTATCTTGATAGATAGGGCACATTCCTGTACCTCTCCATTTGACACAGCACAGCAAGCTGTCTTCCTGCGTTGTGCTGCATCAAATGATGATAAATCTGGGTTTTGTTTCATTTGTGTTCTTCCTGTGCTTCCGCAATGGCATTTTTGACCAAAGAAGTCTCAATTACACAATGTGGCTTAATGACATAATCTCAGGCATTTTGCATAACAAATGTAATGCAAAATATCAGAAATTACATAAAATGACACTGACACAAGTGAAATTTCACCCAGACCTACTCAATACACGCCAAAAAGTAGATAGTTAGGGGATTTCTAGTCCCCTGGGACCAAGGGTGCATACATTCTTGGCAGATATAACTCAATGACTCTGTAATCTGACCATGCACTACTAAGGGGGGTACTTCTTACTGGTACAACTGGTTTGAGTGAAAATCAGATCCAGGCTGTGGCCAAGCAGGTGTACCTTTTCCTTGAATAACTGACAAGATTCAGAAGATCAATATTAACAAAAACATTGTAGATACAAGCAGTCGGGATACTCAATCCATATATTACACTCTCCCAATCCCCTCATGAATGGTTGAATAAGGCTATCTTAAGTTTTAAGAGAAATTTGGTTAGAATTAGCATTAGGGAGGATAGGATATTTCTCAGACATTGTTTCTTATTAACATAGAATAGACAGTCCCATCAACTTGTCAATATTCCAGTACGGTAAAGCCAAGATCGATGCATATTTAAAGGAATACCATTAGAACTAATACCGCTCCGTACTCATCACGAGTACCACACCGAATGTTAATGCTGCTTAGACCACACTGTATAGCCTTATAGCCTGACAGAACAGACTATGCTAGGCATTAAAGGCAACGCCACTATTATTGGCCCAAGCCTTGTCAAAGTAGTGGAACTATTTACTAAGCAATTTTCTTTAAATTCCAATCATGTACCATATGATTTGAAATCTAGATGTCTGCTGAATCAAGGGATAGCAATGACCTTTGGAGTATTGAGGAGGAACTGCCAGAGGCAAGAGGTAGAGGTCAAGCCATCATTAATGAGATCTTCCTGGGATATAAACTTGTGGTGTGGAGATCAGATAAGATGTCATGGGCGAGCATTTATCTCATTGGGACATCTTGAAGGTTAGTCAATTCACAATAAATAAATGCAAAAATATATATTAGGCTTTTTATTGATTACCGTTCAAGATTACATGGAGGGTTCTACAGGGATGTGTATCGTGTTTAATAATTATAGTCCTGCGGTTTAGCATACGTGGGGGAAACTGGGAGAGAATTGAGAATACGTCTGCTGGAACACAGATCGGCACTAAAAACTGGTAAAATCAATGCCCCCATGGTTGAACATTTTATGGAATTCAAACATAAACATACTGACTTTTCATGGTACATTGTAGAAAAGATAAGCAGCTCAAAAAGAGGGGGTAATATAGATAGTAAACGTAAAAACAGAGAACAGTGGTATATTTCTACTCTTGACACGGTTAACAAGGGCCTTAACACCAGAGAAGACTGGATGAAATTAGTCACGTAATATACTAACCCTCTAACCCGTGTACTGAATTCTCGATTTACTTTTTACATTCTTATTCGTACTCTGTATTCTTGACAGAGACAACTCAATATGAAATAGGTTGTATGGAAAACTATATTCCCTTGTCAAAACAGACTTAGATAGTTCCTCGATAAGTAGGGGTAATATAGCCATTCGCGCATTTCGTATATGTTGCTGAATAGTACTAATACAAAAAACTTTGGGAACCCAGGACACACATAAAAGATTGAAAATACGCTAGCGTGATGGGTTTATAAATAGATGGCGGCATTCTATCATCATAGAAATACCGTGTATTTTCTAACATCTTCGTATACACTATGAAGACTGAGGTTGGTCATGATCAATAAAGTTTTTTGTTGGAAATCAGTAAAAATCGTGTTGAGTATTGGCGCGGAGAGATGATGTCATATTTTACTTACTATAAAAACTCGGCCCTTAAACATTGTCCGTTTTCGATATTTCCCGCGATCCAACAGACGCGGCAGTAGCTGCCCGGGAACGCAGGCCGTTGGACTCATTGAGGTATTTTGATACCACGAAAAAATCTGCACTATCTTAAAGCGTTATTTACCTCGTAGCTTAGTCGGTATTGAAAGATTTTTTAGGCACGCGACTATTAGTTCATATTATCTCTGAGCAACAAGACTCACTACTTTGCAGTATTATTTGTTAGTAACATTTCATGCCTTCACCGCTCTATATAGCTCGTACTGATTGTTTGCCCAAAAAATTCTTTAGAGAAAGCGTGATTGATCACATATAAACATAAACACTAACGTATTTCAGCCTATATATACGAATCAAAATAAATTAGAATTGATATAGTGTTATCAGCTTATTATGAGTATCGTTACCTCCCAATCTGTAAGGGTACTGCGGAGGTGCAGACATATAGCTCTAAACTGCTGTAAGTGCCGTATTTCGCTTTACTGCTAAAAACTCCCTGACAGTGAGGATGTATTACCACCTAAGAGTAGGATAAAACCGGAGGGGTACATTGGATATTAAGCAACATGTAGAACAACAGATAATTAATTAGAGTTGTAATAATATCAAAGAGATATATATATATATATATATATATATATATATATATATATATATATATATATTCTATATCTTTGTTGTCCCATTTATTATACAGCCACGAGTAGTTATTACCCGGAGCAGTGAAAGAATCCCTATATGCGATTATACCCTCTAACTCACAGGTGAGCAGGAAAAACTTTAGAACTTTTATTCGATCGAATATTTGTTCTTCTAGTTGATAGCAAGCGATTGGAATTTATTATAGCTCTTTTCTTAACAGGAATAATTGAAACGATAGACAGGAATCAAGGATTTGATATCTTCTCACCGATGATTGATCCAAGAGGGGTATTAAACCAGAAACAAACCTCAATAGAAATCATAATTCTGTTACAGGGAGATTTGATCCCCTGCCTATGAAATGACGTTTCTAAGAAATATGTTTATGCTTCTTGACAGCGTGGGGAACCATGAAAGATTGAGATAACCTCACTGTAGATCTTAACTGAAAACACCTCAGTGCGATTGCACAGGTGAGTTATACAGCAATTAATAACTAAATGATACGTAGGTGACTCTTTGCAATAAATAGATGTGAGTATGCAAGGGGCGTGCAGGATGAATGGATGGAAATACTTACAGCACAAAAAAACTTTGTTTTAAACAAATACAATGTAAAGAGTATTAAAAGGAAATCATTCTGTCTTTTTTTCTGATATACATGCCCGTTGTATCTTGGAGTCGTATATGTCTATATAGGATAATTCCACTGCTACCTCTATATTGACTTTGTTTGAAGTGTATTTAAAGAGATGATAGAGTAAATAGTATATTGTGATATATTGACAATATAGTTTTTATATATAAAAATTTTTTTTTAAAAAAACTAAAAGAATGTTCTATTTTTATATTAGGTGTATAATTCTGGAGGAGAAATAAATAGTAATTGTCCTGAAGAAGGAGGCCACAATCACTTGAAACCTCCGAAACGCGTCGACGCATTATCTTTGTGTTAAATTCAGAAAGGGCACACAAATTATTTGAAATAAGGAAGTGAATCCTTACTCAATGTTGCCCACGAGGGGTCTGAATTAACTACCACATGACAAAATTTATTGTCTTTTATCTTGAATAATTTTTCTCCTGTATGCTATCATGTTTTTATTTGTCTTTTTTAACTAAAGTGAAGATGTATTTTTTATATTGACCACATTATTGTGAAAATATCTTTCTATGCTAATAAATAGCTTGTTCTATTATAACTGTTTTTTGTGTGTAAGTGTTCCATCTATGGGAGTGATTGGTTGAATACTGAAATTAGGAGTTAGATGAGACAGAGTATTTGTCATAACCTCATGAGTGGTTGCCCAAAAAGGAAAGAATCTTTTTACTGCACAATATTTTGCACATAATACGTAGATTCATTATAGAATCATTAGAGATAAAGGAATTCATCAGGTTATAAAAGACTATTTGACTCACAGCTAAGATTGGATTTGGGACAACTGGGTCTGTTAGAATGCTGTCTATCCTGCACTTTTAATTGCAAAATGTCATTGGTGAACTCCCTGTAGTCCTAATTTTCTTGAATTTCAGGGACTATGTTTGATTAAAGTTTGATATTCTTACCACTGATTATTCATGTGGTATGGTTAAATATCTACTCTATGAATTAATCATTCCAGCATGGGCAAAGTCTCATAGTGTACACTTTGGTCTTTATTTGTGCTAATAGATTAAGACATTTGGAACCCCTGAGTAGGCAAGGGTCATGCTGCCAAAGTCAAGCTGGGTCTGATGTGGAGTGATTTGTCACACTGGCACTAGTTACACTTCACAGGCTACCACTAGCCAAGAAAATATAATATAAGGTTCCCTTCCATCAGCAAACAGCTGTAACAGGTAATTACCTGAGTAATCTTCTGAAGGCTTGCCAACTAACCAGAAAGCTTAACTTTATCCACCTCGAACTGCTATCAAGGTCTACCATTAAATGTAGGCCATAGGGTAGTGGGCTATTGTAGACTGCAAGATTTCCTTCCTATTAATCTATAATTAAACCCTAATATTTCTAAACATAGCCTTTTGACATGCTTGGGGGCAATCTGTGTACATTGAGCATTCCTCGCGGGAAGTCTGCGGGTCCTTGCTTGGCCCTATTTGTATCTATTAACAGTTTTATGTGCTTGATATGTAATTTACATTTTGAGTTTAGGCACTGAATTCACCTCTATCTCAATACGAGATTATTCAAAAACATCCTCAGTGTGATGGCCATCACAGGAGGAGATCCAGTGAAAACTAAGAAGTCGTCAAGACACGTAAGATTTAAAGCAACCCTCACAACAACATAAGCTTGCAGGAGCTTTCATCTCTAGGTTCATCTTGAAAGTGATGAACCAAAATACGTGGTTTGACCAGCACTTGGATGGCTCACTCTACTAGAGCTTGCTCTACAAACTATATTATTGTTCTTTGGAGTTGTATAAATGGGGATTGGGGATAGAGTGGGAGACACAATTAACGGAATGAGGCCAAAGCTCCTACCTTCGACTGCCATGCTTTCATGGGCAATACAACCTCTTCCTTAGAACGCAGCCTTTTAATTTCAGCGAAGGCCCCTCACTACATAAAAAAATGGTTATGGAGAACAGACTACAGCTCAACGGCTAAACTGGCATATAAGAAAGCCCTGAAAGAGTTCCACAAATTGATGCGGGTGGAACGGAGGGATTAATTGATGAAGCGCATTAACAACGCGGAAAACTCATGCAAGGAAATCGTTAGGATAGTCAGCTCCTTTACCAAACCGGTGGAGCTGGAAGACTCAATACAGCCGTCGCCCTCACTGTGTGTGAAGCTATCGGACTTTTTCGACAGTAAAATTCGGCAAGTCTACAACACCTTCACGACAACGGTGGAGACAGAAAAAAACAGAAGGATGAGGTATCCGTAATTCCGAAGATACCTTCTCGGAATTCCTACCTATTTGCCAACAGGAATCCCTGGCTGAGATCCTGAGATGTAAGTTAGAGTTCCCGGAAGATCCGTGCCCCCCAAAATTGGTGAAGGAGCTGGCTCACCACGCTCTAAATCCTATATGGAACACATCACTTTCTACGGGCATCTACCCTGATACATGGAAACATGCCTTGTTACTGCCTCTCATGAAAAAATACAATGCGGACTCCTTCATTAGGTTTAAGGGATGTTTGAGGGACATTTCCTGTTGGATGAACAATAACAAACTTAAACTTAATGCAAAGAAGACAGAGGTGTTGTTCTTTGGCAAGGCTCTCTCGCATGCCACCTACTCCAGCAACAACGGCAAAAAACTTGGGCGTAAAATGGAAAGCGGATCTCTCTTTCGCAGCCCAAGTTCGGCAGGTGGCAGTCTCATGCTTCAGCAAATTGAGAAGCCTGAGGAAATGTTTGCATTTACTGCCGGAGGACTGTCGCAGAGTCATTGTCCACGCCACAGTGACATCGCAGCTGGACTGTGCAAACTGCTTGTACCTGGGTCTGCCCGCCTATCTGGTCAAGAGACTACAAAAGGTACAAAATGCAGCTGCGAGATTAATTAGGCGAGTACCTTTTCAGCATCACATCTCTCCGCAAATAAGGCAGCTCCACTGGCTACCGGTAGCGAAAAGGATTGAGTTTAAGGCCTTGACAATAGCCTTTCGGGCGCTGCATGGCAGATGTCCTAGCTACCTTAAACACCAGTTATGCCGCTACCAACAAAAACAATCACTGAGGTCCAACTCTCAGAACTTGCTTTGCTAAAGCACGCATAGGGGGCAGATCTTTCACAGTGGTGGTGGCCAAGCGGTGGAACTCCCTGCCGAATAATATCCGCCTAATCCAATCTGAACCGGTTTTCAGAAAAACCCTGAAGACATGGCTCTTTAGCCTTAGTTAGAACTTTTGGCTATGCACCTCTCATGCCTCCCCGCTACAGCGCCGGGACACCTCTGTTTGAGGTAGCTGTCGCGCTCTATAAATACTGATATTATTATTATTATTATTAAAGTTGTTCCTAGGACCCCTCTACTTGCACTACCAAGTGTCGATTTCCGAATATCATGGCTGACACGAGTGGCGTAACTATAGCCCCCGCAACCTCCGCGGTGCACCTCCCCCCCCAAGTACCCAGGAGCTCCGTACGGCGCTGTGTACGGGAGGTGGGGCCCCTGGCCTTAAAGCTCCTGACTGAGTCTAGAGCGTGGGGGGCCATCTTCGTGAATTGTGCAGGAGCCCCCCTCAAGTTTTGTTACGCCACTGGCTGAAGCCTAGTCTTGAATCCCCCTCCTGGCCCTTTCTATTAGCGCCCTTTCTCTTTATCTCTCTCTTGCTTTTTTTTTAATCTTTGCTTGTTCCCTCTGTAACTATTTACCTATCTTTCCCTTCCTACTTTTCACTCCCCCTTTCTGCCTTTCTCTCTGGATCAGAATCTGATGAATAAAATCAGTTTTCCGTCCACATAAATCAGCGCCTGTGCCCACCACCTGCATCCACCATCACAAATGAATATGTATGTGTTAGCCTGAATTTGCCATGATTTTGCAACTACATTTTAGATAACATGCATTACAAAACATGTATAAATTCACTGTTAAAAAAGGCATGCTAGCTCCATTCCACACAGATACATACACACACGTGCAAACATGCACATGCACACACACAAAGACACGCACACGAACTAGAATCTGTTTTAAGAAACAGGAGTGCAATAACCTGATGTACAGCAAGCTAAGCCATTTGAAATAAAACTTTGCAGTACTAATGTTTTTGTAACTGCTTTCATATTGTAATGATATTTTTCCAAGCACTGGTTTTATTCGATCTTAAATACCTTTTTGGGAAAGTCCAGTGAGCTGACTCTAATAAAATCATGCTATTGAAAAAAGGTTTAAGTGGAATGTTCAGAATAAATTACAAAACTGCATGCAAGAATACCAGCAAGTGCCGCCATAAAATCTGGAAAATGAGTATTCTTGCAATATATTTTCAGGCAGTAGTATACTTTTTTGCTTCTTTGGTAACCACGAATATTTTATAATAAAACGCCAATCCCTCCTTCCTGAGAGAAGATGAATAGCTAAAAAGCGGAATAAATTGCTGAACAAAATGTTGAAAGTAAATTAATAAAGGGTGTCTTTTTCTGAATATGTAATGTATGTCTTGTTTAATAATCCTGGGCCAGCATAAAAAAGCAATTCCTTCCTATTGTCTTGCCGGATGTTTAGTGTGTAGACCATAAATGCCTTATGTCGTTACTATTTTCACCTCAACATAATATTCCATTATAGCACATAGCTACAAAACAGTGTTTTAGGCAGGCCTCCTCATTCTAATAAACCTCCACAGGATCATGGATAGTTTTGTCAGCAGTTTCAAGACTGGCCAAAATTATTTTTGATTGGTTCATATCAGAGGTTTAGACTGGACAAATACCTCTCCATGCCCAAAGAGTAACCATGTGTTCTGTGGAGGTCAACCCTGCTGCTTCACCTGCTTATCAGCAACATTCACAAATGTGTACAGAGAAACTCAGACCTCTTTTGTCATGTCAAGTTATGTTGTGTTATGTTATGGTATTATGCTATGCTACAGTATGCTACTGTGTGTTATGTTATGTTAATATGGTATGCTACGGTGTGCTATTGTGTGTTATGTTATGGTTTTATGGTATGCTATGACACACGCCACTGTGGGATAGATTTGAAAGGAAGAAGGCACAAGAAGCTCCAATTGTAGAAAACACAAAGTGCAGTTTATTCCCATGAATAAATGCCCACGACGGGTTAAACGTCCAGACGCTTCATGAAACCAGCCATGAATCCTCCCAGAAATTCCAAGCCGCATGTTTCCGTTGCATCCGAATGTGGAACACATTCAATTCAATACACAAGAATTTAAAATGATATTTGCCAATCCTAACACATTACTAGAAGTCCACATGCTACCCCACCCCTCCCCCATAACAAAACAAAAAAACAAGTAGTCAATTCACAATAGTTGAAAGCTAATACAGTTCATATTCTTTGAACCTATATGGTATTTTGACTATTCTTGAATAACGAGTAACTGCATCACTTTGATTGAGTAGAAAATTTGTCTGTGTGAGCGTCTGTGCTGGAACGACAGGATTTACTGGATTGCAAGAACCATCAACATTGAGGTCAGAGTCGACAGTCCCACCCGTGGTGGACACATCAGTAGACAACATTGACTTACTATCTAAATGTGGATTACAAGTTTGATTGTAAATGGCTGCTTGTGTTTCAGAAATGGGTATTAGACTGTTCTTATTCCACCAATCTCTGCCTTGTAGTAAGACTGATGCTGCTCCAGTTTTAATCACGTTAACTGGGGAGGTAAATTGAGATTCACCCTTCAACACTCTGTTAGGTTTTTTAATCAACACCCAAACATTAACCATACAATTATATTCACTTACTTTATGTTTGATATCATACCAAGTCTTTTGTTTGTGATATTTCTCCAACGCACTGTTTCTGAGACTCACCTCCAAAGCATTACCTTCTTGCTTATGTGATTTAAACCCCGAAGCTAGTTTTAACCATCCAGGAATCAGTTTGGTCTTAGCCTTTCTACCTTCCAAACTATAGAAAAGAGTGTGCTGTGAATAGATATTTCCATATTTTGTCTTCCAAAAAAATCTCTCACATCCAAGTGAGCTGATAATGCTGTTTGAATGCCTTCTTTCAAAATACGATTAGCTCTCTCAACGAGCCTATTAGAAGATGGACTATAAAGTGCTACCTGAAGATGTGTTACATCTATGCTAGTCATAAACCTTTTCATTTCTCTGGAAACAGAATGTGTCCCATTGTCGGTGACCAGGAATTGTGGACATACTTCAATTAAAAATACTCTTTTTAAGAATTCAAGGGCTGTCTTGGCAGAGGGAGAATCAAAAAAAGAATGGTAAATCCATTTAGAGAAATAATCCACTAATACGATAACATTTTTTTGACAATATGGTAATAAATAAAAGGTCCAGTGAAGTCCAGAGCTACTTTAATACAAGGCCCTAGATGTAAAGGAACAGTATGAAGTGGCTTAACCGTAGTGACCCAAGGTTTATCTGAAACAAGACATTGAGGGCACCTGTCAATTAAAGACGCAACCATCCTGTCTATACCTGGCCACCAAAAGTATTGTCTCAATTTTTTGCATGTGGAAGAAATACCTAAATGGCCTTCATGGGCCATGGTAATAATGCGCTCACATAAACCTGAAGGTGGAACAAACAAATTACCTCTCATGTAGATTTGACCTACGCAAGAGAGTTCTTGTGCCACTATTGCAAAACTGCGTAATTCTTCATACTGCAATTTTCCAGCAGGCCATACAACTTTAGTAAAATGTATAACACTCTGAAGAATATCATCTTTCTGCGTGGCAGACCCCTATTCCTCTTGTGTTAATATTCCATTGCATGCACAACATCCAACATAGCTACAACACATTCTTCATCCTCTCCAACATCAGCTTCCAAACTAAGGGGCATGTGAGACAAGCAATCTACAGTTAAATTCTTTCCACCTTGAATGTATTTCATGGACATGTAAAATTCTTGCAATTTCGAGAGTAATCTTATTAGGAGTGAATATGCTCTACCCTGTCCTTTGCCACTTAACAAAAGTACATGTGGTTTGTGATCAGCAAATAAGTCAAAACATGTTCCCCAAATGTAAGTCTTGAACTTATCCACTACCCAAACACACGCAAGTGCTTCCCATTTGATGGTGCTGTAGTTTGCCTCAGCAGAAGATAATGTGCAGGAGGCAAATGCTACCATGTTCTCATGACTATCAACTAATTGCCCAAATACAGCCCCAGTACCCATCAGACTAGCGTCCACCATGATGAAGAATTTGCTCTTAGGATCAAAAGGTTGTAATATAAGGGCATTAACTACCAACGTTTTAATATCCTCAAAGGCTTGGTTGATTTGTGATGACCATTCATACCTTGTTCCTTTCTTTAACAGAGAATACAAAGGCTGTACCAACAAGGCATATCCCGGAACAAAGCGTGCATAGTACCCACAAAGTCCTCAAAAGGATCTTAAGGTATCCTTGTCTTTAGGAGCAGACTTAATAGCTTCTACATTATAAGCTTTAGGCTTGATACCCTCTGCCGAAATGGTGTGACCTAAGTGCTCAACCTGTTGTACAAACAATTTACATTTATTTAGTTTCACTGTCATACCATGTTTATCCAATACCTTGAATACCTTGTCTAGAGCAAGCATGTGTTCTTCCTTGGTTTTAGTGTGCACCAGTATGTCGTCTTGAAGCGCTTGTACCTGAGGCTCCTCTTCAAACAAGGTGTCCATCATCCTTTCGAAGACGCTTGCAGCTGATGCAAAGCCAAAAGGAAGCCTCAGGTACTTGAATTCCCCCAAAGGAGTGACAAAGGTGGTCAAGGACTGCATATCTAAACCCTGGGGTATTTAATGATAAGCGGAGTGGAGGCCTATGGTGGTGAAGAACTTGGCACCAGATATGTTGGCCATCATTTCCTGTATGCATGGAAGAGGATGACAGTCAACCAAAATGTTTCAATTCAAAGACCTCAAGTCCACACACAATCTCAGATCCCCTGAGGGTTTCCTTCTCCAAACGACCGGAGAAACCCATTCAGAAGAATCTGTCCTGGCAATGACACCCTCTGAAGTAAGAGACTCTAGCAGGACCTTCAGATCTTCTTCTATTCTCAAAGGTACTGTACCTACTTTGTGGATGACTGTGGTATAAATTTCTTTGAGTTTGATTGTATGTTCAAAACCCTTTACGGTACCTATGGCATCTCAGAAAACATTGAGAAACCTCAGAGGCAAAGACTGAATAATATTACTTTGGCTGTCCACAGCTAAAACAGACATATCACCCAGAACTATTGGCACATCATGCCCAAGACGCAAATATATTCCTAACTTGACCAGATCCATCCACCCAATGATTTCCCTTCCTTTCACTGCGACATATACCTTGGTGTCGATTTGCTTTCCCAAACATTGAAGAGAAGTATATTCTGTGAGCTCAATGTCCTGTTCCCCAAACACCTTAGGAGAAATACCAGGAGAATTCAAAACAACATCAGATGGCCAATGCTTTACAAACATAGTATCAGCCAAAATGGTGACAGGTGCATCAGAATACGCCATCATAATAATCGTTTTGCCATTCACCGTAGCCTGACAGAAAGGTCCTTTAATAGCTCTTACTGGTTCTATGGAATGTGTGTCAATGGTAAGAACTAGAAATCTGTCACTGCACTCTTTAAGGTCATCAGAAAGACTAGCAACATCAATATGACTTATCCTGACTTTATCTGAACTAACTGGTACACCCCTACAGACACTCATAAAATGCCCCACCTTGCGTCAATGGTTACATATTTTTGTTAAAGCAGGACAAGTGGGATGGTTGCCCATATGGTTCCTTGAACCACATCTATAACACATTCCCCTCTTCAATCTGTTAATGTTAGTTTTGTTAATGGTAGCAACCACTGAATCCTCAGTAACTAAGTTGACAGGGGACACTACAGTGTTACTATTACTTTGCAAAGTTTGATTATTCATAACTTGAGAAGTTTTTTTTGACCTGTCTATGCTTCTGGCAATGTCAATTGTCTCGTTCAAGCTCGGGTTCTTGCAGGTTAAATGTCTCTCCTGGACCTTCTTAGAGTAACAATTGAACACAAATCGATCCCTTATGTAAGTGTTCACATTGTTCTCAAATTCACATTTTGCTGCCAGTACACACAGAGAAGCAATGTATTCCTCCACTGTCTCATCTATAGCTTGTTTACACTTACAAAAATTATGCCTCTCCAACAGCACACTTGTCTCATCTGTATATTGTTTGCGCATCCTTTCCTTGGCCTCTAAGTAGACGTTCCATGGTGCATCTTCACCAACATGGGCTGGAACCATGGACAAATTGTCAGATACTCTTTGCCTCACAATGCCAAGGTGGTTGAATATCAATGCTGCTTTCCTAACAGGTTAATTCCGTGCCGAGGGGCACTGTCATTCTGTGCGCTCGCTTGAAGTAAAACTGTAGTCCTTCTTCTATTTCCACGAAATGTCCCGGTTTTTGGCTTTACAATTCTATGGCAGGACGGAGGCGAGGATTATGCATATCTTCCTTCACTTTATTTTGCATAGCAGGTTGAATGAACATCGTATAAAAAAACACAATAAACACAATAGACTACACATCCCATGAACCATAGGGGGGGAGTCTCCATGGTAACAACAGTCCAATCCAGTGACAGCCCACAATATATATTCCAATGACGTCCCTTCCGCTTCCTCTTTCTTCACTGCTCGTCAGTTAAGTGGCATTCTTTTCATTCCTCGCTTATCTGACAGTTATTAGTATTGTTGTATAGCGGTTACTGGCGTTTTGAATCATTATTGATTGTGTCCTTACTTATTTGTTTAGCGCGGTAGGCTCTTGCCTGAGCGCTTTATCCCCCTTCATACGCGGACCTCGCGGTGTGTGCTTCACGCCCTGAGGGGATTCTGTGGGGCGCGTCATTGCCGTTGGAGGCAGCTCTGTCGAGCGCTGTGAGGTGCTATCGGGAGCGTGGGCGCTGAGTTTTTGGCCGGACAGCTTCCCGACCAACTCTCCCCTTGACACCGCTTAGCGGTGATTTCTTCCCCACATGCTTTAACAGCGCCACCTGCTGGTTGGATTTTCTCTCGTTCGAGAGTAATTTTGACAGCTTGGGTCTTTCCCTAGCTGTGTCGAGCACTGGAGAGGGGGCTGCCTAGATTATCTTTAAGGCGTTGTTTGTGCTCTCACCCTCTTGACTATGTCTTTTTCTGAAGACCATGTTTACTCCTCCATTCAGGAGGCAGAAGAGGAATGGCCTCCTCAACGACTCCCTCCTGCAGTGGACCATGCCCTCTCGCAAGCCACCTCTAGGGCGCTGGCCCCCCTGCAGGATAGGGTGGATCAGTTAGCCAGAAATATCCCAGGGATGTTTGGTGACCCTAATTCGGTGGGGGCAGGTCCCAATGGCTCTCAAGGGGAGGGTAGGAAGGCCATGAAGCATCACGCGGGGCACTTGGAAGGGTTTGGCAGGTTGAGAGAAACCTTCCTGAAGAGTGCGCGAACGTTCAAACACGCACCCTGCCGGGAGGAAGAGGTACGCGGAGAAATTTGTGACTCGGTCGCCCAAAATTCGGACCTCAATGGCGGTCTTTCCCTTGAAGGGGAGAGTGTGTCGGAGGGGGATATCTCCTCCGACGAGGATAAGGACTCGGGTCGTCTATGGCGCCCAGGTTCCCATTCCTCTGAGTCCCAGGACGGGGACGGGGGACATTCGGACATGTTTGAACCCACGCAGATTTACCATCCTATGTCGTCCGAGTGGTTCCCTCATGCCAAGGTGGCAGAGTATGTGGTGGCTAAGATTCGCCAGCCTCTGGAGAGGGAGGTTAGAGCTCGGATGAGGGGAGAATGTCCCCGGCCTTCGCTCAAAGGGAAGGTGGCGCACACTCCAGAGATAGATGAAAATCTTTGTACTTTTTTCGCCAAGTATATGCGAGACCCCAAAAAGGTTATAGATAGATCCTGGAGAAATTGTCAGGATAAACTCCTAGACGTGGTGGGGCACTTGACCCAGATCATCCAACTGGCGGAACTCTCGAAAGAATCTGGAGACCCTTTGTCTACGGATATAGTTGTGGGTTGGGTGCAGCGAGCAATTTGCCTTCTTGGCACGCAAACTGTGCCCTGGCAGCAGAGATGAGAAGATCCCTCCTTATAAAGATTGATCCAAAGCTAGGAGACTTAGCTACCTCTGAGGCGGGCCCCGTGGCTCAGGGTAAACTTATTGGTGAACCGTTCATTAAGGAGTTGAACAAATTTGTCACCACTTTTTCGGCCCTGGACAAGGCTCAGGCCTCTATAAAAAAGATTTTTCCAGGGCGTGTTTTTGCCGGGGTCAGAAGAGGCAGGGGTCGTTCCTCAGGCCGTTCCCAGCAGCAAGGCCCCTCCAGTAGAGGTCAACAACGACGGAATAATGGCAGGAACAACAGTCGCCAGGGAACCTTCTATCCCAGTAGAGGTTCCGGAAGAGGGAAAGGTCGGAACAACAGAGGTGGTGCGAACGCCTCTGGTAAGGATTACCCTTTCTTCCCCTCAAGATCTAGGGGGGAGGTTCCAACTCTTCTCTCACAATTGGGGAAAGATCACATCAAACCCGTGGGTATTGCAGACAGTAAGGGGTTTCCACATAGAGTTCTACGGCACCCCTGTTCAGACGATGCGCCCCAGACCTTTACATTTCTCAGCAGAAGAGGAGAAGTTTGATAGAGACCGAGATTTCGGATCTTCTAAGGAAAGCAGCTGTTTACAGGTCGGTACTTCATCCTAATGGTTTTCTCAGCAACCTTTTCCTGGTAGAGAAAAAGTACAAGGGCTTCAGACCGGTTATCAATCTAAAAGAGTTCAACGAGTGGCTGGTTTACCGTCACATCAAGATGGAGAGGATACATTTACTTCGGGATATCCTCCTTCCGGGGGATTGGATGGTCCGAATAGACCTGAAGGATGCTTACCTGAAAGTTCCCATTTTTCCCTCTCACAGGCGATTTCTCCAGTTTGCCTGGAAAGGACAGGTTTTTGAGTTTCGAGCGTTGCCCTTCGGCCTTTCTTAAGCTCCGTGGTGCTTCACGAAGCTGTTGCGCCCAGTGGTGGAGATGCTCCGCCAAAGGGGGGTGAGAATGATTATCTATCTGGACGATATCCTGATTTTGGATAAGTCTCTGGTGCATCTCACCCAGAACGTAACCATGACTATTGCATTACTTCAAGATCTGGGTTTTGTAATCAACGCTCAAAAGTCGGAACTGCGTCCAGCACAGCAGATGGTCTTCTTGGGTTTTCTCATAGACTCCGTCTTGGCTTCCTTGAGTCTACCGGAGCCAAAGGTGAACAAGATACAGAAAGAACTGTCACAGGTTCTGCGGCCTGCTCTCCTCTTCGATCCAAGCCATATTTCCTGGCCCATTGCATTACAGGGCTCTTCAGAGATTGAAGGCTCAGCATCTATGGCGAGGTCTGACCTATTCGGAGATCATCTCATTATCGGAGGAGGCCAGGACCGAACTTCAGTGGTGTATCGACCACATGTCAGCCTGGAATGGTCGGGCGATCTTCGGGTCGTCCTCGGACTTGGGGATCGAGTCGGATGCCAGCAGAGCAGGCTGAGGAGCCCGATGTGGCGACATATCGATGGGAGGCAGATGGTCGGAGGAGGAACTCCATTTGCACATCAATTGTCTGGAACTGCTGGCGGGATCCTTTGCAGAGAAGGACAGGATCTCTTGTTGCATCCTCTTGAGAATGGACAACATGTCAGCGGTGCAGTACATCAATCGCCTGGGCGGTCCTCGATCTCGGGTCTTATCCAACCTGGCGAGGGACTTCTGGCACTGGTGCCTCCAGAAGCAGATCTCAGTGACGGCGGAGTACCTTCCCGGCCTGCAGAACATGGTAGCGGATTGGAACTCCAGGAATTTCTCGGATTCCAGCGATTGGCGACTCGATCGTGGTGCAGTCTTCCTGGCTTTGATGGCCAGATGGGGCCCTTGCAGTCTGGATCTTTTTGCCTCACAGTTGGGCCACCAACTTCCGTGCTTTGTCGGCTGGAGACCGGATCCGGAGGCCACAGCGGTGGATGCTTTTCTGCAGGACTGGTCGAAGGAGTATCCTTACGCTTTCCCACCTTTCATGATGATACCCAGAGTGGCGGCCCAAGTTTGTCATCAGGTAGCGTCCATGGTGTTAATTACACCAGTCTGGAGAGCACAGGCCTGGTTTCCGACACTAATGGAGTTGTCGTGGGATTGTCCGATTCAGCTGCCCTCATTCCCTTCAATTCTCCAGGATCCCCGGGGGGGCCTTCATCCTCTAGTGCTTCAGTGCCATTTGCAACTCATGGCATGGAAGGTTTCAGGGGACGTTGAAAAGACGACCAACTTTCTTCAGAAGCTGCAAACCTCATCCAGCAGGCATGGGCATCAGGAACGATCAAGATGTATCGCTCGGCTTGGCGACGATGGCATCGTTGGTGTCTGGAGAGACACGTGGATTCCATTGGGGCACAAGTTACTCATATTTAATATTTTTGGGCAGAATTGTCTCATGGAGGCTTGGCATACCAGACGGTTAACTCTTTTCGTTCGGCCATTTCCGCAGGACACTGTGAGATCGAGGGCAGACCAGCGGGGGAACACCCCTGGGTTTGTAAACTGATGCGGGGCATCCGGTTGGCTAATCCTCCTGAACCTAGATATTCAGGCCTGTGGGATGTCAACCAGGTTCTGAGACTCCTGTTGGGTTGGCAGGATAATCAATATCTGTCCGCTAAGTTAGCTATTCTCCTATGTCTCATCTCATGTAAAAGAGTGTCAGATGTCAGAGCTCTAGACATCACGGCTAGGGTTTTTACTTCAGAAGAAGTTACCTTTACCATTACATGGAGGACGAAAACCAATACCAGGTCAGTATCGTATCCCTCCTTTCCAGACCATCCTAAGTTGTGTGTGGTGAGATGCATTAAGGCATACGACGAAATGACCTCGGAACTTCGGCCACCCGGAGAGAGGCAGTTGCTTATTGCCATGCAGAAACCTTCCATCGCCAGGTGGGTACGATGGGTTATGTCTGAGGCAGGAGTGGATGTGAGTAGGTTTGGTGCACATTCCACGAGGGGGGCCATGGCATCGGAGGCTATCCAGGTAGGTGGTAGTTTGGAAGATATTATGAATGCGGCCGATTGGTCGTCTGATTCTACCTTTAAGAGGTTTTACTTTAAACCTATCTCGGAGGCAGCGTCCCCGGTTGTAAGTAAGCTTTGAACTTGCATAATCCTCGCCTCCGTCCTGCCATAGAATGAAAAATTACCTAGGTTACGAGAAGGAAAGTTTCAATTCTATTAAGGACTAGGAGGCGAGTATTATCCCTCCCTGAGATTAATTTCATTATCTTCCCACCCTTGAGATTTTCCGTTATTAGTAAGTAAGTTCTTCCATGGATTACTGTTGATCAAGTACTTACATGTATTGTTGTTGATTCATGGCCTACGTCATTGCATTTAGTACATTTGCTATGTTATTTTCTGTTTTGGTAATGCTTCTCATGGACATTGTGAAGGTCTTGGTATATACCGGAACTGGGTAACATGATTATTTCTGTATTTCAGGGAATGATCAAAAGTTCGAATGAGGCAGTAATCCCAGTTTAACATCCTCCAGTGAAGAAGAGGAAGCGGAAGGGACGTCATTGGAATGTATATTGTGGGCTGTCACTGGATTGGACTATTGTTACCATGGAGACTACCCCCCTATGGTTCATGGGATGTGTAGTCTATTGTGTTTATTGTGTTTTTTTATACGATGTTCTTTTAACCTGCTATGCAAAATAAAGTGAAGGAAGATATGCATAATCTTTGCCTCCTAGTCTTTAATAGAATTGAAACTTTCCTTCTTGTAAGCTAGGACATTTTTCATTCAGGTCACCCTACATTATGTACTAGCCTATGAAGTGCAAAACTCAGAAGACAGTATCTAGGAACAAAAATCTCACCTGTGAAAATTATATGTGTTTACCTCATGAAGCTCCTTTTTCAATAAAGTATTTAATTTTTTTCGCAATAGAACAGATCAGCTCCACAGGAAAGACGATGTCTCTGTAATAAAATTGCCTGATGCACACCACACGACAAATTCTGAAACCCATGGGCACTTAAGATGGCCACCTGCATTGAGCATACACGCCAGGTCGCTAAAGTCGCAGGTGTACAAGTTCACAGTTCTACGTGCACGTTGTGACGAACCATGGGAAGAAACATCATACGGGCTGAAGAAAGCAAAGAGACTTGTGGACGATGGAACCTTGGCGTTTTAAAAAAAAATGCATCTGAGTTCCCCAATGGTAAATATTCCTTTGCACAATAAGTTATTTACAGACCGCAACGTGGAAAAAAATAGCTAGAACTCGAACAGCTATGCAAAACAGATTTAAAGAATATGAAAACGGAATACGTCGTCGCAAACAAACCAAATTTCAGCGCGACGAAGAAGACTATCAATCAGGGCGTATCTTGACCTATTCCCGGAAATACGATGCACCAAGGAAGGAGATGTCTAAAAAGAAAACTGGTGTATCCTTCAGTAGGGAAACATCAGAATCTGAAGTAGAAACCTCAGCGAGCAAATTACCAACCAATAAAGAAATAAGGGATACTGATACGGAATCTACTTTTTTTCAGGAGTTCAAACTGATCCGTGAAAGTCACCAAAGACCAGCACAAAGGACCTATTCTCCAAAACCAAAAAGAAACGCAAAACAAGACGCGGCAAGAGAGGACGAAGAGACATCAACATCCAGGGTGACTCGCAGCAAAGGCAACAGGGGCAAGAGATGACCGAAAAAAGTGTCATCAATTTATCGGACCGGATTTTAAATGAAGACGAACTTAAAGTACTACAATTGGGACTCACATTCTGTCCAACATCAGACTTCAACTATGTTGAGACTAGGATAGACCTGTTCAAATTTATTCGTAAATTAAAGCTCCAGAAAGTACATCTGATGCACCCCAAAAGAGAAGGGGAGATTGAGACAACAACTATGACTCACACGGACATCCTCACTGGTAATGACCTCGAATCATTGATACTACTTCAGAACCTAGCGACATCTAAACATAGGGATGATGCTTATGACACAGGAGGAATGGAATGTAATCTACCATGTGCAGGAGTGAAACAGGTCAGCGGTAACAGTGGGCTGACAAGAAAATCAAAAAATTGGCCTCAGATGCCGTTTGACGCCATTGACGTTTTCAATGATGCCCTAATACAAGATTTAAAAAAACTTGAACAGGAAACTTATAAGGTCAGGCATTTTAACATCTCTGCGACACAATGGCAGGCCATTCAAAGTCTGAAACAGGATGATTCTATAGTAATAAAACCATCCGACAAAGGGGGCAACATTGTGGTCTTTCCAAAAGAGGAATATATCAGGGAGGCTTTGAACCAATTGGGAGACCGTAAATGTTATTTACCAACAACGAGAAGAGAATATGGGAACTGTGTTGAAACCTTCCATCAGAACCTTCGAGAATGGAGAGATGACGGAATGTTGGACATTAATGAATTTAATTTTCTAATGTGTGAATATCCCACTTTACCGACATTCTGTCACATCCCGAAGGTTCATAAAGATTTGCAATGGCCCCCTGGAAGACCCATAGTTGCATCCCTAAATAGTCTTCTTGAGAACTGTTCTATTTATTTGGACTCTTTTCTTGCACCTTGGGTAAAGAAACTTAGTTCCTATATTGGAGACACTCAAGACTTGTTGAGATTAATTGAGGGTGTTAAGTGGGAACCAAATATGTTACTTATTACACTTGACATCACCAGCTTGTACACTTGTATTAATCACAATCAAGGTATTTCATCTGTCAAGTGGTTTCTAGACAAACGTCCGTTAAAGTTTCAAAAACATAATGAAATGCTTTTGAAAATGTTGACTTTCTATTTGGAAAACAATATATTCATCTTTGCTAGCCAGCTATACAAGCACCAACGCGGTACCGCGATGGGCACGTGCTTCGCCCCCAGCTATGCAAAACTTTTCGTTGGGTGGTGGGAGGAGCACGGTGCCTGGAGGGAGGTACCAGAGAGGTGGATGGATCACGTGGTATTTTGGACCCGTTACATTGATGACCTCTTCATCGTATGGAAGGGTTCACACTCATCGGCCGAGGAGTTTATAACATTCTTGAATTCCAATGACCTCAATTTACTATTCAGCGGCCACATAAGCAACACCCAAGTCTTCCATTTAGATCTGGAAGTCTACATTAACAATTTTGAGATTCTAACACGACTATATAGGAAACCAACCGCTGGTAACGCTTTGCTTCATGCCAAAAGCTTCCATCCGAAAAGCATGATCTATAATATCCCTTATGGGGAGCTTTTGCGCATGACGCGAAATTGTTCCACCGACGAAGATTATATTACAGCAAGAAATGAAGCATGTAGACGCTTTAAAGCAAGACGTTACTCAGATGGTTCTTTAGATGTAGCCATTAAAAAAATAGAAAAGATCATTAGGAGAGAACTTTTAGCAACTAAAACTGCTAAAAAAGTTAATATTATTAGACCATCTGAACCAACCCGTATGATTACACGCATTAATATACAGTCCGCCAAAATTGTACAGATGTTCCATAAGAATTGGCATATTCTTGAAACTGACAACATCCTCAAAAACCAAATTCCCAGACAGCCACTAATAACGTACAGAAGATCGAAATCCATCAAAGATCTATTGGTTTCTAGCCACTATGAATCTAAGGCTAAATCTAAGGAACCGGTAAATGGGTTATTTCCCTGCATGAAATGCAAGGCATGCAAATATAGCTGCAAAAAGACAACCTTTGAGTTACCGGGGAAAGGTACAAAAACTACTAGAACTATCAATAGACTACTTAATTGCAATTCCGAATTTATAATATACTGTTTGGAATGTCCCTGCAAGAAAAAATACATTGGTAGTCCCATAAATGCAGCTAATAAATGTGTGTTAGAACACATGCGGGTGATAGCTAAAAAGGACAGAAATTAGCCAGTGGCTCGCCATTTTGAGGACTGTCACATGAGCAATCGTGACCTTCTATCCTTTTACTGCTTGGATCAAATACCTAAGAATGAGAGAGGGGGAGATAGGATTAAAAACCTATGTGCCCTAGAATCCAGATATATCATTGAATTAGGCACAATGTCCCCTCAAGGTCTGAACAATGACGAAGAGTTTTGGGCCCATTTAGAATGAGATCCAGGTATCCATCAGAATGATCATGCAATCATTAATATCTTCAATCAGAGGGCTTCGATGTATATATATATATATATATTTATACATATATATTTTCTGCTTTGAGTGATGTTTCTCACTATTATTGAACTTCTAAATGGCATATCGCATAGACATCGAGGTGGGATTATGGGGAAGGCGGGCTATTCTTTTTAATGTCCTCTTTTTGTCTGCAATTCTGACAACCTTTCCTTTTAGACTGTCCCTTGATCTCTGATGGATTTTTTCACATGCCAATCAGAAACTATAGTCATATGCTTTGATAAGAAAAGAACGTGTGCCCCTTTCTGTTTGCAAAAAGCGATATAAGTATAGAGATTGATTTAGCCTCCTCTCTTTAATTTAACTATTTTTCTATTTTCTATTTACTTGAGTGAACCTCTTGTTTTGGGCTTCGAATGCCCATTCAGGGCTTGATAGTTTGGCAGAGTGTCCCCGTTTTCCAAAAATCGTGTAAAAGTTATCATACACACAACAATGTTATTTTAAAACTAAAAAGAAAAACATTTCATACAGACAGAAAAAGAGATAAATATTATTCTGTTTATTCTCTGTATATATGAATATTTTTAGAAATGGGGATATTATTTGTCTTGTGCAGCATACATGGAGAAAGAAAAACAATGCTCATGTATTTTTCTGATAATGCTGCACTATATGTTAAGATGGCCAACATGAAGACATTGCATTCAGCATATATTGTGCCGTCTTTGGTGTTTACCATTTTCTCTCAATTGCACCTGCACTTTTTTCAACTTTGAATTGGTGGTACTTAAGGAAAATTGCTGACATTGACAATGCCAGAGCATCTGTCAGCACTGAGGGGGGGGGGGTCTTTAATGAAATAAATACATTGTTCATCGCGGACTCAGTGTGTGTGCTCCTGCTTGTGTTGGCTGACATAAATTTTGTCTCAGATCGTGAAACACTGTGTAACGCGGCTCACCACCACGTACATGAGGCACTCAGGGCGTTTGGTTGCGATGACGGTGAAACGCTGTGTCTACATATAGACTACTTGCCATATGTATATATATATATATATATATATACATATTATCTACTGGCGGTCGCCAGTAGATAGTTATAGTTAGGACCGTGTTTCCATAGGAAATCCGCAACATTCTATTTTGAATAACTTTGGTGCCGATTGACGAATCCTCGCGAAATTTTCAAAATAGGTGGGGCGCTCCGCTCCGCTCTTTCCCTGAAAGTCTCGGGGGGATTCGTCAAGCGGGGGCTGAGAAAAAGGGGGGGTCCCAAAATGCGTTTTCCCCATGAATTTTTCCATAGGACCTTTAGTCCAAGCTGCAGCCCGAACGGCTGCACAGAATTACTTGAAATTTGGCAGAGAGGTAGTCCTCAGGTCAGGGATGTGCCTTTTGCAGGTCTGGTGTAAATCTGTTCAGTATTTCCTGAGAAAATAGCATTTAAATCAATATATATATCTAAAGGCACGCTCCGAGCGCGTACCGTAAGCTTACAGTACGCGCACGCTGCCGTGCGCGAGCGCGATTCTTATTGGTTGTTAGATCTTAGTAAACATTCGAATCGGTCGAAACCAGGAAGTGTCGGCCGCCATTTTGTCTCTCGCAGTCTGAGGGGGTGAAAAACAAAGGTGGATAACGTGAAAAGGGGGCAGGCTGGACAGTTCCTGACCCCTAGCCTTGGTCAGGGGGTCCCAGAAGGACCCCCAAGGGCAAAAATGTATTTACATTTTTTTACGAAAAATCGCGGAGTGCGCGTAGCGTACACGCACGGTAGAAACGGAAACATTCTGTGAACTACGTAACGTGGGCGCGCGGTGCACGAAGCGCACCGCGCGCCCACAGCGTGCGCACGGTGCGCGCACGATGAAAAAACTTTAAATAAATAAATAAATACATAAATTAGCATTTAAAAAACCGTACAAATTCACTGAAAAAACCATAGGTTTCACACACGTTATAGTTAGGAATTAGCATTTAAAAAACCTTGCAAATTCACTTGAAAAACCATAGGTTTCACACATGTTATAGTTAGCTGGGCATTTCACTCGTGAAAAACCATTGAAATTTCCACGTTATAGTTAGTGCAGGCAACTATAACTCACGCGACCGCAATCCTCTGTTGATGCTAATACTGTATTTAGACACTTATTTACCCATGTCTTCTTCCATTAATTTTTAGCTATACATATATTACAAATATTTTTTTTTCAGAAAAACACATATGTCATCAGTGATGTAATATCTGACGTCATCAGCAGAGGATTGCGGTCGCGTGAGTTATAGTTGCCTGCACTAATTATAACGTGGAAATTTCAATGGTTTTTCACGAGTGAAATGCCCAGCTAACTATAACATGTGTGAAACCTATGGTTTTTTAAGTGAATTTGCAAGGTTTTTTAAATGCTAATTCCTAACTATAACGTGTGTGAAACCTATGGTTTTTTCAGTGAATATATATATATATGTGGCAAGTTGGAAGAAATAAAGCAAATACACGAATGCAATCGGAGTCCGTGCCCATCCGTCTTTTTCGAGTGGACGAGTGTTGGGATTATTGAGGAATATACATATATATTCAAAATAGAATTTTCAGATTTCCAATGGAAACACGGTCCTAACTATAACTATCTACTGGCAACCGCCAGTAGATAATATATATATATATATATATATTCACTGAAAAAAACATAGGCTTCAGGGGCGTTATAGTTAGCTGGACTTTTCACTCGTACAAAACCATTGAAATTCCCCCGTTATAGTTAGTTCAGCTAACTATAACTCGCGCGCCCGCAATGCACTGCTGATGACGTCACATATTACATCGCTCATGACATGGTCAGTGACATCACTCATGACATCACTGATGACATCTCAAATGACATCACTGATTACATCACTGATGACATCATCCAGTGAATGTGTGTTTTTCTGAAAAATAAATATTTTTTATATATGTATATCTAAAGGTTAATGGAAGAATAAATGGGTATATAAGTGTCTAAATGGATGTTTTGTTTTTGAAAATTTTTGAAAATTGATTGTATAACTGACTGATTAAGTGTATCTTAGTGAATTCATGGCTTAGTGAGTAATGTTTAAATATGTAAATATCTGTATCAGTCTCTCACTTTGTGTATAAGTGGCTGCATGGGTTGGTGAGTAGCTACATGAGTGTCTATATAGGTTATTATTTGTTTTTTTGAGTATCAGTATGAGTGTCTGAGTGTCTGTATGGTTCGGTGGGGGGTATTACGTAGTGCATAGGTGCATGAATGAATGACTCACTGTTTGTATGTGTTGAAGACAGCATGTGTGCAGGACTGTATGGGTGGATGAGTGTGTGCATGGGTGTGTTAGTGAGTGAATGACTGTCTCAATAGTGTCTTTATGAGTAATTACATATGTTTTAAACTAGTATATGTGACTATTGGTGTATATAAGTGAGTATATGTGAGAGTGAGAGATTGAAAGAGTTCCTGTATGAATAAGTATGCGTTTCTATAAGTGATTGTTTAAAAGACTAAGTATGTGTAAGTTTCTGTAGAAGTAAGTGTGGTGGTGTGTGTATAACTGTATATGCAAGTAAATGGATGTTTGATTCTTTATTAGCATGAGTGACTATTTGTGTGAGTAACTCTATGGATGAGTGGTGTTGTGTAACAGGATGTCTAGGTGTATGAGTACATATGATGAGTGAGTACATGTATGAGTGACTGTATAGGACTGTTGGTGAATGAGTGGATGTGTATGTGGATCTTAGAATTACTGAATAGGTTGTTGTAACTGGTATTGGTATGTCCATTGTTTTGAAAATTTTAGTTTCTATTTTTGAATGTGTGTATCAAAGGTTATATTAGGGGGAGAGGAGGTCTGCAACTCTATCACAAGGATGATGTCATCAGTCATGTCATTTGAGATGTCATCAGTGATGTCATGAGTGATGTTACTGACCATGTCATGAGTGATGTAATATGTGACGTCATCAGCAGTGCATTGCGGGCGCGCAAGTTATAGTTAGCTGAACTAACTATAAAAGGGGAATTTCAATGGTTGTGTACGAGTGAAAAGTCCAGCTAACTATAACGCCCCTGAAGCCTATGGTTTTTTCAGTGAATTTCTAAGGTTTTTTAAATGCTAATTCCTAACTATAACGTGCCTGAAACCTATGGTTTTTTCAGTGAATTTCTAAGGTTTTTTAAATGCTAATTTCTAACTATGCCTACAGAGATAGGACATGTGAAGAAAGAAGAAGAAACGCACAGAAAGAAAAAAAAGAAATGCAGAAAGAAGCAACAGAAGTCCTTAAAGACGAAGAAAAGTGCAGGAAGAAGGATAACGTGCAGAAAGAACAAACAGAAGAGCAGAAAGAAGCCTTGTTGCAAAATCATCCTGTACCCTCAACTTTTTCATACGGATACTGGTGGTAACTGAGTCTGACTAACCAGTCCTAGAGCCAGTGCTATGGTAAAAGACACTCAGAATACAGTGAAAACACCTACATACACTAGGGAACACTATGCGTTGGGGTCCCCCTGTGATCAGCATGACCTCCTCTGTAAGCCCCTAGTATATAATAGGGCAGGGGATTAAAACTACCTCATAAAACGCGCCACAGGGCGTGTTTGCACACGCTAACTCAGGCCTCGTCCCCTCCGTTCACCACTGTGTAAACACGCCCTGTGGCCGTTTTTAGTTGGGAGATTAAGTTCATTTGAATCTTGAGGGCCCCTAGGGTCCAACTAGCCCACTAGGTACCTCCAGTAAGCGCCACAGAGCTGCGTTGCAGAGAGGTTTAAAAAGTGGCACGGCCTGGACCACCTCTCTGCAACGCAGCTCAGTGGCGCTTACTGGAAGCACCTGGTGGGCTAGTTAGCCCCCAGGGGCCCTCAGGATTGAAGGGGAATTATTTCCCCAACTTAAAACGCGCCATAGGGCGTGTTTGCACACGTCACCTCAGGCCCCGTCCCCTCCCTTCCCCACTGTGTAAACACGCCCTGTGGCCGTTTTTTAAGTTGGGAGATTAAGTCCCTTTGAATCCTGAGGATCCCTAGGGGCAAAATAGCCCACTAGGTACGTCCAGTAAGCGCTATTGCAGAGAGATGTAAAAAGGGGCACGGCCTGCACCACCTCTCTGCTACACAGAGCAGTGGTGCTTACTGGAAGCACCTGGTGGGCTAGTTGGCCCCCAGGGTCCCTCAGGATTGAAAGGGAATTATTTCCCCAACTTAAAACGCGTCACAGGGCGTGTTTGCACACGTAACCTCAGGCCCCGTCCCCTCCCTTCACCACTGTGTAAACGCGCCCTGTGGCCATTCTAAGTTGAGAGATTAAGTCCCCTTGAATCCTAAGGGTCCCTAGGGTCAAACTAGCCCACTAGGTACCTCCACTAAGCGCCACAGAGCTGCGTTGCATAGAGGTGTAAAAAGGGGCGTGGCCTCAGAACACCTGTCTGCAACGCAGCTCCCTGGCGCATACTGGAGATACCTGTTGGGCTAGTTGGCCCTCAGGGACCCTCAGTATTGAAGGGGAATTAATTCCCCAACTTACAACTGGCCAGAGTGCTGCAAGGAGGGGGCGTGGCCTCCAGCGCGATGCCGGTCTTTTATTTATTTTATTTTTTTTAAAAGGAGGGCTGTGTGGCCCCCCTTCTTTTTCTAATTTACTGGCCCTGGAGACCCCATCCCCCAGGGCCTGCACCCTATTTTTTTTTGGTGAAAAAAATTAATTTGGCCCTCCCAAGGCCTTAATCGGCCCCGGGGACCCCAACCCCCGGGTCATGGTCTTTTTTTTTTTGTATTCTTTAGGAGGGGGCTGTGATGCCCCCTCCTCAGGCCTCTTATGGCCCCGGGGACCCCATCCCCCGGGGCCGGCCTTTGTTTTTTAATATTTAAAAAAATATATATATTTATAGAAACACCTAGGACATGCTGGACAAACCGTATGTACCTATCACCATGATGATTTGCGTGATATTCATTAAAAGGCGACTATGCATAGAATAAATCCACATGGAATGTATTTACACCGCTAGTGAAGCTCTGACGTGTCTGACGCCCTACCGTGCCTAATACCGGCGCCCCCGCCGGTGGGAACTCTCCAAGTAGACACCCTTGTCATTTATTTATACAAACATGGGTAGATATTGACGGGCACATTTAATATACACACACACCAAGTCATTCAAAGGGGATTCGACAAAAATTCGACTAAACTATGCAAGAAACCCCCCTCACGGTTAATAAAACACACATCCACCGCCGGATGTGTAATTCTTTTTATTTTACTCTCTGGAAAGGAGACAAACCTCACTTGAGAGTCAGAGCATGCTCCTGGCTGAGCCCAATGCTGTGTTACACCCACCAGTGCCCGCCGAGGGCCTCACACCTCTGTGTTGTATTCCACCAGCTAGTGCGTATGCTATGACACTCTCTAGCCCATGTGCACTGTAACACCACCCCGTGAATATGTCATGCCACACTTGCCTTCGCACGGGTTATATTGCCCCATCTAACGTGCCTTCCTCGATGCCTATGTTATAACACACAGCACTATGCCATACATATTACAATCTGGGATCCATATCTTTGTCACAGTGCATATGCAACATTACACTTCCCAGCAAATATTTTATATTAAAACTTTAGAGACTAGTTAGGTTACACAACACTGCCCTGTGCATGTTACACTCCAAGGCGCATATCGCATAGCACGCGCTAGTGCCTGTGCTATCTCGCGCTCTCCAATGAATCTGTCATTGTGCACAATGTATTGCATAGTATATTTCACGCCCGGTTAATCTTATATCACACTTTTTGGTGCATAGTTTATACCATATACTATATCTAGTTTTCATTTTCAATCGTGCTCTCAGGACTATGTTCTATATAACACTGCGTCCACCTACCCTTTTCACGGGCATTACATTTTGTGATGGGGTGGAGGGTCAGGGGGTGTTTCTGCCAAGTTGGCCCGGAGTCACAGTCACAAACGTCCTCTTCTTCCTGAATAAAAGTGAGATTATGCTGCATACTTGTTCATATTTTAAGTAGTTCGCACAGACACACATTTTAAAAACAATAACGTCCCTAATACCCACCTTCTCTGAACAGTTAGCTTGCTGCCCCATCCACCTCCTCCCTATCCTCTGTTGTCTGAATCCATGGACTAGCCTCCTCCCTCCATGCATGGTCTGATGTGCTGCCACTGCCCTCCATTTAGCATGATGTACCAGTCCACTCCTCCTGCCCTCCATTGCCCAATTCTATGGCCCATCATTGACCCCCTGCTTAGCCTCTGTGCTTAGCTTGCTGCCCCTATTCTCCTTCCCACTGCCCTCCGATGTCTTTGTGCATGACCCTGCTCCATCCTTTTTGCCCACCATGTTCCATGGACCTGCCACTCCTATCTACTCTGAGTGTTCTGTTGAGCTGCCAGTCCCCTCCCACCTGCCTAGCATTGTCAGATGACTGTAACCTGTCCCTGCCACCTCCACCCTGCCTGCCCACATGCCATGCCCCTATCCCCTTCCTCCTGTCCTCCATGGTCCATTTTACTGCCACACCCTTCTGCCCTCCCTGGTCTGTTGTGCTGCAACTGCTCCTCCTGCCTGCCCCGCGCGGTCTGTTGTGAGGCCCCTTCCCCTGAACTCTCTTGTCTGTGCCCAGGTCCTGACCCTCCCTTCTATCCTCCGTGGTCCTTTGTGCATGCCCCTGCACCCTCCTTCTTGCCCATCATAGCCATTGTGCTGCCACTAACCCTCCCGCTTGCCATGCTTGGTCTTCTGTGCTGCCATGGCCCCTCCCACCTTCCCTGTGTGGTCAGCTAGCTGCCCCTGACCCCCTCCCACCTTTCCTCCATGGTCTGTGTGTATGCCATCATAGTCTCATTGTTGCTCTCCATGGTGTGTCTTGTTTCTAGTGCCCATCCTGCCTGACCTCCATGGTCATCTTGCTGCTCCTGCCCTGCCCCCTTGCCCCCAGCCCTCTGTTTCTATGTGCAGACCCCTATTCCCTCCCTCCTGGCTTGTCTGTTCCATTGTAATGCCCCTGATCCGTCCCACCTGCCCTTCATGGTCTGTAATGCTGCAGCTTTCTCTCCTGTCTGTCCTTTATGGTCAGCTAGCTACCATTGCCTCTTTCCCCTCTGTTCTCTGTTGTCCATGTGCATGGTCCTGTCCCCTCCCTATTGCTTTCTATGGATTGTTGTGCTGCACACCCGTCCCGCATGCGCTGTGTGGTGCATTGTGCTGCTGCAAACCCTGATGCCTGCCCTGTAGGGTCAGTTTGGTGCACCTCTCCATGTCCCTCCTGTCCTCTGTTATCCGAGTCCATGTCCCTACCCCAATTCTTCCTGCCTACCATGATCCAATGTACCATACTTGCGAACATTTTGAACTTGGTAAGAGGGAGATTTTGAAAAAAAACGTGGGTTTTGATTTTCCCCTTTGAGTTACATTGAAAAAGAGGAGATTGTCGACAGGAGACAGATCAAATAAAGCCCATTTGAGCTTAAAAACATTGGACGTTTCCTGGCTGAAACGGGTCTGTTGGCATGTATGGTTGTACTACCACTGCCTCTTCCTTCTGCCCACAATGGTCTATTATATTGCCACAGCCTCTCTTGCCAGTCCTTCCATTTTCAGAGTCCGTGCCCCTGGCCTCTGCCTCTCAACAGTACAACTAGATTGCTAACCTTCTATATTTATTACAAAAGTGTGGAACGCCTGACGTCATCTAGATGTAATCAAAACTGTACTACCTAGAGTATTTCCTTTAGAAATTACATATTTGAGAGGGTCTTATTTGCATCAAAATTATGGTTAGTGCTCTAAAAAACTAAAATGAGGACATATTTTCTGAGTTTTCAAATAGCGACAAATAACTTTTAAATTATTTGTAATCTTTATGTTTTTTTATCCAGTTGACCACTTGATTAAATGTTGTACCTAGGGGAGAGGATGTGGTGTTACTTCGAGAGCTGTAGACTTTGCAACTGGGGAACCAGGTTGGAGTTTCTACTTCAGCTCAACATTCTGTGATTCTGGTCAAATCACTTAATCTCCCCATGTCTACAACCAAAATGAATTTGATCTTGTGTGATGTAACCAATGCTCATGTAAAGCACTCCAATACCTGACAAGTCTGCACTATATAAAACTGCAAAGACACAAAAAATAAGTGTTTTGCACACTTCTGTCATTGGGCTATACTTGGGCTACATCTGGGTGATATTTGGGCTACATTTGGGTTCTTTTGTCTCTGGTGGCCATCTTGGGAGATTTATTTGTTATGAAGTTTCCTAATTTCCTCATTTACTGCAGTCTCCTCAGTGGGAATACTTTCAGTTTTTTATTTTGGTTCCATCAAGAAGGCATTCAGATGTGTCACACATTTGCCATAAATTCTGAATGTTAGCACTCTAGTTGCTCATTAGATCACTGTAGTAAAACTACTGCTCACCAGGGAAGCCTGCTGCTGGTATTCAAAGTGCATGTTTCAGTCTGCATGTCAGAATTTGTTTATGAAATAGAAGAGGATTTGAGAAGTCAAAATGTGCCCTAATTTTTCTTTCTGCAGAACTAATCATAATTTCAATGGCAAAATGAACCCCCTCATTTTGTTCCTTTGTAAATTAAATGTTTTAAGTGTTACCACTTTATTCCAATCAAGATGGCTTCAGGTGTGCCATACTTTTGTCATAAGTAAGACTGTTAGCGCTCTAGTTGTTCGTTAGAACACTCTGGGACATTCTGTCATTGGGCTATACTTGGGCTACATCTGGGTGATATTTGGGCTACATTTGGGCTCTTTTGTCTCTGGTGGCCATCTTGGGAGATTTATTTGTTATGAAGTTTCCTAATTTCCTCATTTACTGCAGTCTCCTCAGTAGGAAATACTTTCAGTTTTTTACTTTGGTTCCATCAAGAAGGCATTCATATGTGTCACACATTTGCCATAAATTCTGAATGTTAGCACTCTAGTTGCTCATTAGATCACTGTAGTAAAGCTACTGCTCACCAGGGAAGTCTGCTGCTGGTATTTAAAGTGCATGTTTCAGTCTGCATGTCAGGATTTTTTTATGAAATAGAAGAGGATTTGAGAAGTCAAAATGTGCCCACATTTTTCTTTCTGCAGCACTAATCATAATTTCTATGGCAAAATGAACCCCCTCATTTTGTTCCTTTGTAAATTAAATGTTTTAAGTGTTACCACTTTATTCCATTCAAGATGGCTTCAGGTGTGCCATACTTGTGTCATAAGTAAGACTGTTAGTGCTCTAGTTGTTCGTTAGAACACTCTGGGACATTCTGTCATTGGGCTATACTTGGGCTACATCTGGGTGATATTTGGGCTACATTTGGGCTCTTTTGTCTCTGGTGGCCATTTTGGGAGACTTATTTGTTATGATGTTTCTTAATTTCCTCATTAACTACAGTCTCCTCAGTAGGAAACACTTTCAGTTTTTTACTTTGATTCCATCAAGAAGGCATTCAGATGTGTCACACATTTGTCATAAATTCAGAATGTTAGCACTCTAGTTGCTTATTAGATCACTGTAGTAAAGCTACTCCTCACCAGGGAAGTCTGCTGCTGGTATTGAAAGTGCATGTTTCATTCTGCATGTCAGAATTTTTTAATGAAATTGAAGAGGATTTGAGAAATCACTCAAAATGTACCCTAAGTTTTCTTTCTGCAGCACTAATCATACTTTCTATGGCAAAATGAACCCCCTCATTTTGTACCTTTTTATATTAAATGTTTTAAGAGTTACCACTTTATTCCAACCAAGATGGCTTCAGGTGTACCATACGTTTGTCATAAGTAGGACTGTTAGCACTCTAGTTGTTCTTTAGAACACTCTGGGAAGCTGCAGTAGAACACAAAGGAATCAACTGACAGTCTCTGCCCTTGTTGGATGTACATGTTTTACTGAGAATGTCAGACTTCATTCTCATATGACTGAGAAAGATAATGTGAATTTACAGAAAATATGCTCTCAGTTTAGCTTATAGATCACCTTCCAAACCTCTGTGGGAAAAGCATGAGAAAATAGTTTTCTCTCAAACATGATTCATGATATCACAGCAGAAGGCTTTTTCACATGGTAAAATCACCTTAGAACACACCACAATTCCTAAAATGAGTATGGTACCATCAACAAATGATTTATAATGTAACTAAAGTCTTAAAACCTTCTATTAACTGCAATGCTTTTTAATGAGATGCTATCATGTATATTGGTCCCAAGATGGCTGCCAACAATGAAGTGCTGACAGCCAATCAGATCTCACGATGAGATGTGTGGTTAGGCTCCGCCCAGATATATATGTGATTTTACTTTTGATTTTCTCAGGAACTACTGAACGGATTCATACCATTTAAGCAAAAGGCACGAGTCTGAACTGAGGACTACCTCTTTGCCAAATTTGGTGTAATTCCGTTCAGCACTTCGGGCTGTAGCTGCGTCAACAGGTCCTATGGGAAAATGCATGTGGAAAACGTGTTTTGGGACCCCCCTTTTTTCTCGGCCCCCGCTTGACGAATCACCGTGAAATTGTCAGGATAGGAGCAGACCAGAGCTGGCCAAAAGTTTGGAAAATTTTGCGAAGATTCATCAATCGACGCCAACGTTATTCCAAATAGAATGTTGCAGATTTCCTATGGAAAATAGGTCCTAACTATAACTACCTACTGGCGACTGCCAGTAGGTAATATATATATGTATATATATCCAAACAGACGATTTCTTCACCCAAAGCAAAGGAAACCAGAGGGACACAGCGGGGAGCCAGGGAGAGTTGTTTAATTCAGCAGAGAGGGCATGACGCGTTTTGGCTTCATTGCGTAATTCATATGCCATTGCCAGTCACTCACACCTGTCGCTTTTCATTAAGTCCATCTCGCCTCCAATTGGTGGAAGCCCAGCCAAGCCGATTAGTTCCTTTAGAGCACATGTTTGCAGCCCTTCTGAGCAGACTACGATTCCCAGAAAGCACTATTGGGGTTGACGGGGTAAGTGTTCTTTTGCCGACTTGTGGAAACCCAAAGTGAGTTTTTGGTGATCATAACAAAACGAAATTGGTGCAGTTAAAATTGTCCCGGGATCTTTGTTGAACACCCACTCTCCTCCCTGGCCCCCACACGTCTCACCGCACTGCCCAAGTCCTGTCACCGTGAAGTCACAGCCTGCGAATGCAGCATATCACAATCCTTGGAAGCGGGGGCCAAAGCCGTTCCAATACCTTGGAGCCAGAAAGCTGTGAAGCGTTTTTACCATGCAACTCCGGCCACAATTGAGACGGGTCACCCGAGCGCGACCGGGAACATCGCGCAAAATTTCCAAACAGACGATTTCTTCACCCAAAGCAAAGGAAACCAGAGGGAGTTGTTTAATTCAATAGAGAAGGCATGACGCGTTTCGGCTTCATATATATATAGACATATATAGATATAGATATATATAGATAGATATATATATATATCCTAATTATCCAAACAATGTTCCTGGCTTCGAAATCTGCTCATCAATTAATTTGAATACACCTGCTTCTACATAAGAAGGTGCGAAATTACAGGCATTCAGACTGATGGTTTGATGATTTACTGACAAAGTTAGTCTCACAGCCTACTGCAGCATCTTGATCAGTTATTACCAAGGGTCCTCTCAAACATTCCCAGAGTTCCAAGCAGATTATGGCCTGTGAACTCCAGATTCCAGAAATACCATCAATAATACATTGCCTTGGTAGCCAATGGATAACTCTACACAACAATGCAGATAAACCTACCAGATCCCCCTATTTTGTTATAGTTATTAATATGGGGCTCATAATTGGATTGGTCTCTTGTCTATATGAAATTCTTATTACTTCTCTGTGAAAAAAGATTATTAGTTGGGGTGGATGGGAATTCACCACAAGTAGTAACAGCATTATCTTTTCAGGTCCAGTAAAGGTTTCAGTACATTAAACCTGATCTCAACCCCTGGTAGCTGCCACAGAGCAGAACGGCTTAACTTTTTTTTTTAAAGCATTTAGAAGTACCACAGCAATTAAAAAGTTCAAAACACAACCCAATAAAAATCATTTTTATATTAGAGTTTATTTAAAGGAACAAAATGACAGAAATCCAATAAGGAGAACTGGAGATATGATTTTCCAAATTTTTAAATAAAAATTGCACCAAAAATCATTAAGCGCCAACCACGTCAGCTGGTTGCACTTCACTGGCACTGAGGCACAATTTAAGACCGGCCACGGTGGAGTGCAGGTCGGATACCAAAACCAGATGTTCCCTGGTTGGAGGTTTTATATGCACACTTGATTTCTGAAATGTAAGTCCAGAATCCTCAGCGGGGCAAGGCAGCGGTCTGTGGCCGAGAAGGGTTCCAAATGCTGGCTAGCCATCGGACGAGGTCTTGATAAAGCCATTGACTTATGAGACCTGAAATCAAAATTTGCACCCAAGGAAGGTCCCTTGCCAGCTGGGTACTTTAAGTGCCTTCATCCAAAGAAGATTGCTTTGTTTGGACTTATGCAAAAACAACAGTTGTTTGGACTTAGTCACTTTTTTGGAGCTCGGATTCCTCCAGTGGGGCAAGACTGCAAGCTGTAGCGAACAGTGCTGTCTTCGCAAAGTCCTGCTGAAATGGATTTGCTGCTGCAGAAAAGCTCAGAGTGGGAGCAATCTGAATCTTTGGCCAGAGTCAATGCATCTTTGTTTCATTGACAGGTTTGTCCCAGTCCTTCAGAGGTCTTTGGAGCCTAAGGTCAGATCCAGTTAGAACCGGTTAGCTTGGGTCTTCAGGAAAAGGAGCTTCTTGCAGCTTTTTGTAGCCTATAGATTAACTTGATTAACTTCAAAGAGATCTACCCTGTCTCAGGAAAATGTTACTTGATACCTGGGCAGGAAGGACCCTCCTTAATTCCCTTAATCAGGCAGGCATCAATCCCAATGGGAGAAGCACTGCCCCCAGAACTGGTGTGAAGTGTTTACAGGTGTAGTCCAGGGGTTGGTGCAACCTCTCTTGCCAGTTCCAGGGATCAGCAGGGCAGTCATTCTTCAGTCCTCGATCCAGTCCAGATATGACCAGAGGTTCAGGGTACCAAAGGTGTCATATTCTTGCCCAGAAAGTGCCCTGGGGGAATGATGTGGTCACTAGCCAATGGGCTACCAGGATCTCTCCCTCCCTATGAGGACTTCCAGCTGTGTGTGGCATCTAGAAATCTTAGAGGGTAATGTTCGGCCCATTCTCAAGATGTTTGAACCCTTCTTTGAATGTAAAGAGCTTGGTAGTCCACCCTAAAAATGTAGCTACCTGTGGGCTACACGCTCATGGAAAAACAAGTTTGGCAACCTGTTTCCCCTCTGTCTTCCAGCTCCATGCCCATCTACCTGAGCAAAGGGGAAGCCATACACGATTGTGATCGCCATTTGCCCACCAAAGGCCGTTTACCCTTTGAAGCACGCATTTTGGGCCGGCACCCTATTTGGCTTTCTGGAAGGGGGAGATAACATCTCCCACTGTGGCAGGTCTCAATTGTTTCTGATCCAGGGAGTCATTTGCACTTCTAGAAGGGCAGAAGACTGTCTGGTGACCAGCAACTGTGAACTACAGAGTGGTACATTTCTAAATATTGCCTTTCCTTAAAAGAGGCATTACATTTGACTTGGGCATCAAGTTGATTTAATGCCATAGTTAATTCAATAGTTTTAAGTACCCATTTTAGAAGTCACATTCAGAAGTTAGCTGGAATGAGATGACAGCTTGTCACTCTGTATTAGCTAATGGGGCTTAGCGTAAAAACGACAATTTGAAAGTTTTACTGTTAGGACAGAGCAAAGCATAGATCCACTTAATAATATACAGCTCCCTGCCTTAGGGATCGCTAGGCATTCCTTAGGGGAGACTTATATATATTGCTAAGGGAAGTGGGGGTTTTGTCATTGGTTTAAATGGTAAAGTCAAACGTTCAATTTGTAAAACTGTTCTTTCAGACTGCAGTGGCAGGCTGGGAGCCATTGTGTGCTTTGTCACATGCAGGGTGGCACAATCAGTGCTGTAGCCCTGGGTGGACACTCTAACTTACATGCCCTGGGTACCCATGGTACCATGTATTAAGGAATTATAAGCAAGTCAGCCTATGATAATTGGGGGTAGTCAGCTTAACATACATTTTGTAATGGGTTAGAACACTGGCACTGAAGTCTGGTTAGCAGGCCTCAGTGCACTCTCAGAGTCGAAAAAACAACAGTCCAAAACTTTGGGGGTGATCATGCAAAAATATGCCTTTCCTTACGCAAGATGATAGCTGCTCTAATGTAGGTAGATATACCAGGAATTCATAAAGACATCAGACAAATAACTAGCAGAAACTCAAGAGAAAACAAGCATACTCAAGGATTCAGCAGTTAAAACAACAACAAAAAATCTAATCTAAGGCCAAAATCTGTACCCAGCAAAGAAACCTGTTTGAACTGGAGGATCTAAAACATGGGTGCAACCTCAGGAAATTTGAGCTCCCAAAGGGGGCAGAAGGCAATGCATAACCCTGCACAGATTTCACTGAAATCTGGTTTCTTAAAATATGACTTTGAAGTGGAAAGGGCATATCAAGTGCCTTCATACCAAGTGCTGAATGTAAAATTACAGAAACCAGTTATTCGCAATCCACTATTATACCAACACACAGAATCACTCCTGAAGAAGCAAATAGGGGGCGTGGCCTGAGGCATCAAGATGGCGGTCGCAGTCTAAAAGTGCTCTGGACCCCCTCCGTCATCCGCCTCTAATCAACCCATCTGCTGCTGTTATCCATAGCTCTCCGCCACCCTCCAGGGTTCTCGGCCCCATTGGCTGTTTTTTGGTTCTTCGGGTGTGGGCGGCAGGGTTTCTGCCGTCCCGTTCTGTGTCTTACCTGCTGCGGCTTGGAACTCTCAAAATGGCAGCCTCCTTGAAGCAGCACTTGTGAGCTGGGGCCTGCGCCTGGTTGGATCGCGGCCGGACTCCCTTAGGTGCTGCGGGGTCCCTGCGGAGTTGGATTGGACTGCCCCCCCTTTTCATCCTCCTCATTGGTGCCTCGCTGTTCAGCCTTGCGGTGGTGCTGCGGCCGTGTTGATTCACCCCCGCGTGGTCGGACCCGTGGGGGCAGGGGCCAGGCTGTATATTCCTCAACCTGTAGACCGGCCCGGTGCTCCGTGAGGCCTGACTGGAGAGGATCCCTCCGGCGTCGGCCCGGTGAGTGTGGGGCTGCGGTGATCGGCTGCCGGGAGCGGGCAGCGGTGTGGGAGGTGTGCGCATCCCCCCTGCAGTGGCGGCTTTCCCTCTCACCTTGGCTCCAACTTGCTCGGAGGGAGGGGGCACTGATGCTCCGGCACAGCGGCTGCCTGTCTCTGCCCCCGGACCTTCTGCTTGGGCCTGGGCTGCCCTGACGGTGAACTTGTGGAGGTTTTCGGAGGTGCGGTGGGGCTCAGCTGCCGCAGTCAGTCAGCGGCATAGAGGGGCCTTTCTGGGCCTGATCCTTCCCTCATCCTGCTTGGAGCCCTGGAGGTGCGGCCGGCGGGTGGACTTGTGTGTGGAGGGAATGGGTGCTCCCGTGCTGCATCCCTGATCGGCTGCTATTGTCAGGCAGTGGGGGAGGACCGCTGCGACTGGCCAGGCACTCTTTCCTTTTCCTTGCAGCACGCCATGTTCTTCGGGGGAGTGTCCTAACCTATCCTGCCTACCTGAGGATGCTTCGCCCGCGTGGACTTGTACTGACATAACTGAACCGACGCCCTCTCAAGGGTCCCCTGGGGTCATCTAGGGGCCCCCTGTCATCGCTTGTTGCGGCGCTGGTTCCTGCGCCCCCCTGTCTTCCCCGCTCTGCGGTGACGACGCGGAGGCTTGGTCTTCCTCCCGGGGCTGCCGGGGTGGGGGTGATCTTGGTGCACTTGCCCCTCTTTAGCTCTTGTTGTTCTCTTTCCCCCCGCTGCAAACTACGACTTTCACCGAGGGGTCCGCGTCTGGGGGTGCCGGCCTGGGGCTGGGTGGTGAAGGTTGGCCCTCTCTGCTCCGACCGGCCTGGGTTGGTTGCGGAGCCTCTTTGCGGGGTGCGGGTCCCCCAAGGCCTCCACTGGTCCATAGGTACTCGCTTGGAGTCGGGGCTGGTCCTACCGGGCGTGGACCTTGTGTTGCTGACCCGTCGGGACCGCTGCCGCATGGCTTGATCTGGCTGCCTTCCCTTGGACTGCTCCCCTCTCTGCAGTTATACCGGGAGGTGGAACGGAGCACCCGGGTCTGAGTAGTGACAATCTGGGTGTCTGGCCCCCTTCACCCTTCCTTTTTGGGACTGCTGTTCGGCCTCCTGCCCGGGCGGTGACCAAGCCCCGTCTTTGGTGGTGATGGGCAGGACTCGCGCCTCTGGCCTGCCAACCCAGCCAAAAATGGACCAGTTTACTATGTCGGGCCGCGATCCCAGAGGAGGGGCTCCTGATGCGCCGGCCCTCGCGGGGTGCGATCTTTCCACGATCCTTCAGGCGATAGGCGTGTCACAGGCCTCAGTCGAGAACAAGATCGGCGAGGTGAGGGTAGAAATGGCCCTTATTCGCCAGGACCTGCGCAATGCTATGGAGCGCATTAAGGAGGCTGAATCCCGTATCTCCTCGGCTGAAGACGACATTGGCCAGCTTAAGTCCCAGGTGGCCCACCTCCAGACTCAGAACTC
This sequence comes from Triturus cristatus, assembly GCF_964204655.1. Lineage (NCBI taxonomy): Eukaryota > Metazoa > Chordata > Amphibia > Caudata > Salamandridae > Triturus > Triturus cristatus. The sequence goes on from NC_140586.1 coordinate 657,509,668, forward strand.
GGAGCTCCACGACAAGCCGAAGATGCTGAAAACCGATCGAGAAGAAACAACCTACGCCTGATCGGCTTTCCTGAAGGGGCTGAGCAGGGCCACGCGGACACATTCGTGGAAAGCTGGGTGCGTTCATGGATGCCTCACGAGTCCCTTTTGCTCTGGTTTGCTATAGAGCGCTCTTATCGCTCCTTGACCCCTGGCCTCCTCCTGGGGCTCCCGCCCACCCTATTATTTTGAGGATCCTCAACTTCCGGGACAGTGATGCTATTCTCAGGGCGGCTAGGGCGCAGGGTCCACTGTTGTTCCAAAACCATAGGATCATGGTCTTCCCGGATTACACAGGGAGGTGCAGGCCCAACGTCGGACATACGCGGATGTCAAACAGAAGCTTCGCAACTTGAGCCTGCGCTACCGTCTCCTATTCCCGGCCCGGCTCAGGGTTGTCTTCCAAGACAAGACATTCTTCTTTGATGACCCCCAGGCGGCATGGACCTGGCTCACAGAGTAGCGGCACCTCTTGTGCCGGCCGGCCCCCTCTCATGCAGGGCAGGACCCTGCGCAGTCCCACCCGACCATGCCGTGGACCAGGTCCCGCAGGAAGAGTGACCGTCGGGGGGATTCCCACTCGCCGGGGGTGCTGGCCCAGCACCCTCCATCTTGTGCATCCACTCAGAGGTCAGCTTCTCCCAGCCCGACTACCTCCCGGAATGATTTGAGCCCGCTCCCGGATCTTTCCATGGCTCTGCGCCCGGCCATATCTGACTTCGACCTGTCTAAGATCCCCGTGCTCCGTGGCACCGGGGACGATGAGGGGACTTGAACTCTGGCCTGCAGCGAGGCTTTCTACTCAGCCTCTTACATGGTTCCTGTACCCATGACTGTTATTCTGTCTCTGTATTGGGAGCGATTTATCCTTGATATACTCCTGTTATGCAAACTGCTTCCTATTTCAGAGTTGGGTTCTACTGGAGTTTCCCTGTTGCTGGAATGTTCTCATGATAATTGCAGCTGATGACATTTATCTATCCGACTCTATGGAGGGGGGGTTCATCTCCGCTTTGCCCATGTTCAGCTAACCGTTTTAGCTTAGAAGTTAGACTCATTGGTGGGTTGTTGTTACATGTTGTTTTTCCTTCTAGTGCAACAGATGCTTCCTCTTCAGAAGTGTAGGGTGGGGGGTGTTGGGGGGCAAGGGAGGGGGGTAGGCCGTTGTCTCCAGCTTGTTTGTTGTTTTCCGCCGCCTACGGGCTGCTGTTTTTTGTTTTTCCTGGCAGAGATTTATGCACGTTCACTTACGATGAAGATCTGGGCTTTACTGAATCGCACCACTTTCACCCACTGACACCGATCATGGTCCGCTGCCTCCCTTGGGATCCAGGTCAACCTGCGCTTGCGGTCCCTTCACCACACATTATCCGCTCAGATGGTGTCCACCCTAAATAGACCCCTCCATGTTCTGTCATGGAATGTCAACGGCCTCCTGGATTGCATAAAATGCACTGCCGTCCTTCGTAGCGCTCAGCGACATGCGCCTGATATCCTGTTCCTCCAAGAGACCTTCTGGGTTCCCAATGCAATTTCCTTGCCCGGTATGGGTTTGATAGGGTCTGGCACTCTGGTTTCACACAGGGTTCCTGGGGGTGGCTATACTGCTCTGGAAGGATCTTCCTTTTACCCTGGCGCAGGCGGAGATAGACGCCCACGGCCGGTATGTGGCCCTGATGGGTAAGGTCGTGGGACACCCCTTTAACCTCCTTTGTGTGTATGTCCCTCCCATCGCCATGGCCTCTGCCGTTCGCCATCTCACACTTGTCATTTCCTCGTTTCCTCAAGGTCTGACGGTCATTGGAGGTGACTTCAACGCTGTTCTGCAACCCTCCCGCGACGCATCGGGTGCTCCTTCAGCACCACGCACTGCCTCTGCTAGGCGCTTGTCCAATTGGTCATCTGCCCTGGGTCTATGTGATGCGTGGAGGGTGTGGAACCCCCGTCGTGAACAATACACTCACACTTCGGCCGCCCATCACACCCACTCCCGAATCGATTTATTTTTGCTACGAGCCCCAGACTGCAAAATTGATGGCCGGGGCTACCATCCTTCCCTGAGGCATTTCAGATCACTCCCCCGTCTCCCTCCGTCTCGGGAACTCTCCTGATAGCCCCCGCACGGTGTGGCGGATGAATGCCTGGTTCTTACAAGATCCCGAATTTGTCAAGGCCCTCAGGCAGGAACTGGGGCACTATATCTCGACTAACAAAGGCTCGTCCCCTCGCCGGGTACGCTATGGGAGGCCGGTAAGGCTTCTATATGGGGAGAGGCTAGAGGCCTGGTCCATGCGAAAGGCACAGAGTGGACCGCCCGACTGGTGCAGCTCGAGGCTTACGCAGCACAGCTGGAAGGGGCCCAGGCTAGCTCCGACAGCGCGGTGTCTGTTCTGCAACTTGCACTGATCCGTGATGAGATTTGTCAGATCTCACTGGATTCAGCTCAAATGCTATGGCGGTCTTCCGTGGCACGCGTATACGGGTGGGGTGATAAAAATGGTAAATTGCTCCATGACTCGTGTCCTACCCCAAAGCCAAACGCATTATTCCAGAGATCCGTGATGTGACCGGTGGTCATCACGTCACCTCTCGGGCGATCGCCCAAACCTTTGCAGACTACTACGCTGCTCCTTAGGCGGGCCGACCCCCCGGTGCCTCTCTCGCTGCCCTGTTGTCCGAGACCGGGACCCGGCTGCCCCGCCTCACTCAGGCGGTCGCGGAGACTTTGGATCTTCCCTTCACTCCGGAGGAGATACAGTGGGCCATTTCACTTTTACTTCCAGGAAAGGCGCCAGGGCCGGACGGCTATCCCCAAGAATACTATGCCACCTATCGCGACACTTTGGTTCCCCCCTTACTGGACTTGTTCAACCATGTGGTGGACACGGGGTCCTTCCCCTCCGAGATGGACGTGGCCACCATCGCGGTCCTCCCTAAGACACAGCCACCCTCTCTGGCATGTGCGGACTACCGCCCCATCTCCCTCATCAATACCGAGGTAAAAATCTTCGCCACTGCCGTCGCCCAGAGACTCTGCCCCCAGTTGCGTGATTTGGTCCACCCAGACCAGTGTGGATTTATGCCGGCCCGGGGTACCAGGCACTGCATACGCCGACTTCACCTCGCCCTAGCACATCGTCACCAGCTTACCCCGTATCTGGCCCTGCTTCTCATTGACTTTGAAAAAGCCTTTGAAACGGTTGACTGGAGCTATCTGGGGGACCTGTTGGAGGTGATGGGTTTTGGGCTCCTGTTTCGGCGCCTTATCCGGATACTGTACTCCAGTCCCAGGGCGAGGGTCCTGATTAATGGGGTGCTTTCGGAGACATTTTCCTATACACAGGGGCACCCGCCAGGGCAGACGGCCACGACTCTCTCTCGCACATTTTCGCATACCTCCATACGATGGGGGTCACCAATCTCCACCTATATTACCTGGCCACGAGGCTTCTTGTGATCCATGACTGGTTTGCGGGCGGCTGGTCCGACCCAGCATACCGGGTGGAACTCCGGTCAATGGATTTTCCACAGCTCCAAGCCTACCTGTACGGGTTCTCCATACCACACACCCTCACCTCCGTCACTCGAACGGTATTCATGGCCTGGCATGCGGCCTTACGCCACACACGCTGGGACGGGACACTTACCAGGCAGACGCCCTTGTGGATTGACGCTTGGCTGAAGGAAACTTCATCCCTTCAAGGCTTCAGTCGATGGGACCGCATTGGGATTTCGCTCCTCGGAGATGTTTGGATAGGGGACCACATGCGATCGTTTGCGCATCTCCAGCAAAGATACTCACTCCACTCCTCTCAATGTGATAAATATTTACAATTAAGGCATGCTCTACAGATGCACATTCCGTCCCCCACATCCTTCCCAGAATTCAGCCCTCTTGAAGCCCAGGTGATGATGGGGAACCTGGGCAGAGGGGGGGTATCGCGGATTTACCGTTCCCTCGTCAACAATGGCCCCGCATCCCTAGACTTGCTGCGCGCATGTTGGGAGGGGTGGCTGGGTCCCCTAGAAGACGCTGATTGGAGGGATGCCCTTATGGCTCCCAAGACCTTGACAACCTCCTCCAAGCTGCGTCTGATCCAACTCTATTATCTCCAAGCGGCATACCTCACCCCAGCGCGCCTTTACAGGACTCATTTGTGGCCCTCTCCATCCTGCACGCGTTGCAGTCATGCCCCTGCAGATTTCTACCACATGATCTGGCAGTGCCCTGTCCTGGAGCCCTTTTGGGCGGGGGTGGAACTGGAACTCACGCAGACCCTGGGATGGGAGGTTCCTCATGACCCGCTGCGCCTGATCCTGGGGGTGTTCAACGGTCTTGATGGCTCCCGGGCCGATAAGCGCTTCCTGGGCACTGCGTTGGCGGTGGCGAAAAGAGATATAGCGGTGCTCTGGTCCCAGGCCAAGCCACCGACTAGGCGAAAGTGGAGAAGGTGAGTGGACTGGTGCGGTACCCAAGGGGAGGCCCTCTTTGAAACCCGGGGTTGTTCCGAGCTTTTTGTGAAGGTATGGGGCAAGTGGTTCAACCTGCGGCCTTAGGGGGTGCAACCGTTTTTGTCAAGATTGATAGTGGGTGCATGTGTTGTTATTTTCTTTGCGGATACTTTTGCAGGGCTCTGCCCTTTTCCTTTCCATTGGGTCTCTTCAATCATGTACATGTTCTTACTGCCAGAGATGTTCTTTGTGATCTGTGTTATTGAAACCAATAAATGTGATTATAACAAAAAAAAGAAGCAAATAACTTTGTAGGAAGCAAAAGTCAGCATATTACAGGACTATTACAAGGATACAGGAAACAATAAAAGCAAATTCTGAATATTCCATTTTCTATTATACATGCACCTAAATTGAAGATATCATTTAAAGGCAGAGCAACATTTTCCAAACTGTAATGTGCTCTCCTTCCTCTACAACATGGGGATTGCAGATATAGAAGTGAATCTATAGAAGACTAAATAAAAAGCCCAGATTTTCTCCTTGCTATACATTGGACTCAATTTGTTTCCCAATTATTACGTTCCTTGAGAATGTTTCAATAAGAATATCTTTTATCTACTTCTAGCCAGTTAGGGGGGGGGGGGGAATTGTTGTCCTAAATGATTGTCTTACCCTTCTTCTAGACTTCTAGTTGACCACGCCAACTCTTAACACTAGTTTATACTCATTATAAGTGACAAGTAGTCATTTAACATTTATAATACAAGTTAGGAATTAGATTATTAGTTGATAGAAGTGGAAGCTCCACTCAAATAAGCACAGTCCTTGTCAGGGTGAAGCACAAAAGTCACTAAATAAACCTGTGCTTAAACCTGTAGTAGCTTGGCACAAAAGCAGTCAGGCTTAACTTTGAGGTACTGTGTAAAGTATTTATGCAGAACTCAAACATTAGCAAAGTGAAAACACACAATCAAGAAAATCCCAAACCAATTTAGAAAAACAGAGTTAATTTAAATAAATAAACTGAGACTAGAATCTACAAAACTCCAATCAGCAGAACCATGGACATGAATTTTTACATTTTCTAGTACAACTAGCATCAAACAGCACAAAGCGGCAAGTGTGGTCATCTGGTTGTGCTGGAGCAGGTTAAGTTCTGACCGACCATCATGGAGCACAGGAGGGACGCAGTGACCAGGTTCGTCCTGCTGAAGATCTGACTTAGTCCATTTAGGAGCTGCAGCATAGCTTTGCATTGGCGTTCAAAGCAAGGAGACCATTGTTGGCGTGGGAAGCACGTCAGGCATTGAAGACTGTGACTGTTTGGCACGAAGAGTCGGTTGTCACTGGAGCTTTACAGTGGTGGTTCATCGCCATTGGCACAGGATCTTGGAACTGATGCAAAGAGCAGGTCACCGCTGGAGATGGTGTGGGTGGGCAACATGGATGATCACTTCAGGAGAGACAAAAACAAGAATCCCTTTTCAGAGAGAAATGCACGAAATAGAAATAAATAAGCACTTATACACACATACCTGAAGCTTGGATCATGTGGTATAGGTACTAATTTAACACCAGCAAAACTCACAATATAGCAAAAACAAGGTTAAAATGCCCAATGCTGAGATGTGTAGCTATGAACTTAAAGATACCATAAACAAATGATGTACTCAAAGTTTAAATTATTTATTTAAAACATTATTTATATAAAAATATACTGTGTTTGTTTTTGAGAGTCTTCAAATAATGCAAGTTCATATATTTATCAGTTTACATCAAATACAATACTTGCGTGAGTAGCTTATATATTCACTTCAAAAAACAAAATCAGATAACAAATGTAAATATACAAATTGATCAGTTTAAAACCAAAGGGTTGTCACTTTAAAACAAAATATTGTCGACACGGCGTTTCGGCAAAAGATTTCTTCGCCTTCTTCAGGACAGAAAATATTTAAATTTATCTAAACAACAATAAAGATACTATGAGTACATAAACATATCATATTTACATATCTTTTTTACTCCACAGTTAATGTTTACAACACAATCTCATTGGTGGCAAATACACATTGCATAAAAAAGCAGCCATTTTTTCATATGTATTAAAACAAAAACAAATTATTAAAAGTTTTTTTTTTAAATTGCCATACATACATCACATGATCCTATTGCTTAAATAATTATTATAAAGTACTCTTAAATCATGGGACAAAAAAGAGATCTTACTGAATAACATTTTTTAATTATTAAAAGACCCAATAAATCGTCTCGTGCTGAAATGGCAGATATGCGTGGACGGGAACTGAAAATCCCCCCAAATCCACTAGACGTAAGAGTCTATAAAAAGGAGAAAAAGCTAGGTTATTAACCCATTCTGTGCCCATGACGAGCTGGACTCATCAGGGAGCACAGGCGCGATGTGCCCATGACGAGTCCAGCTCGTCATGACACTCACCCACGGGGGAAGCGCTGGCGCTCCCCCCGTGAGTGGTCGATCCTTTTTTTTTTTACTGTGGAGGCAGGGGTAGACCTTCCCCTGCCTCCCCCTGCCCCCCCCCGCATCATCAATGACTTCAGCGCGCGAGCCGCGCTGACGTCATTGGAGGTTTCCCCTTTGTTCTCCGTCGCGCAGGAAGCCATTTGCTTCCTGCGCGTCGGAGAGGAAAGGTGAGTTTTGGGGCTGGGGAGGGGGGATTTTCGGCCATCAGTGGCGTAGTTAGGGTGGGGGCACTATTTTGGGGGAGGACAAAGGCATTCAGGGCTCGGCTTGCTTTAGCGGACGTTCGGGTATGGACAGAGAGGGAATAGGACTCGGGCAATGTCCTCTTCTTTTTTTGTGCTGGCAGCTGTCCCCACCTCTCTTCCTATTATTCCCTCTCTTTCTGTCTTGCTCATCACTTACTGAAAACCGTGACTTGAAGAAACGGGTCACAGCCTCTCTTTCCTTCTTTCATTTAGTTACTTCCCTGGGAAATGGATCCAAAAAAGAAAAACACTCTTCCGAGAAATGCCCTTTTTCTGACATGTTTCTCTTCCAAAGTGCAGCAGGATGGAGAGAAATAGAAGGTTTTAAATATGAAAAATAAATACATAACTAAATAAAGCAAGACAGAGGTGTTGCAAAGTGGCCAGATTGGTTTTATTTACATCCAAATACATCAGCATAACTTTACAGAGTTTTCCAGTGAAGCGCTACTTTCGTTTTTTCGTCTTTCTTTGATCAGCATTGTTGTTCCCAGGTGGGAAAGTGTACCATTCCTGGAGGTACTGCAATGGATGATGGATGGATTGGAAAACACAATGTGTACCATGGCTCTGTGTTTATGGAGGAGGTCTTTTTATACCATACTGCTTACGTTTTGTAAGGATATAAGCAATGGACATTGAAACGGTTCCCTTCAGGGCCCTCTAGTCATGTCCATAACTTTTCAGGTAAAACCACTCGCTGATTTCTGAATAGTGAGTGAGAGATCGTTAAGGTAACCATGTTGTTTCTGCTTACATTTCACATGCTTTACTTAATCTTGCATTCCCTATGAGTGGTTGCTTTTACTTTTTTTAGGCAGCATATTACTCTTATCAAGTGCATAATTTGTATTGAGCCACATCCAAGTGTTTATAGCGGGCACAATTAGGTTATAGCTGAAGGCAGTGCGAGTTTCTCTCAGTGGGGAAGTATGGTGTTCAGTGGGGGAGAGGATGTGGCACTATGGCCAGAGCTGTCAAATTTGGAACTGGGGAACTGGGTTCAGCCTTTATGACCAGTCCACCAGACCACTCTACTGAGGGAGCACATTCCCATGCTAGACCGTAGAAGGCCCCACTAGACCTTAGAAGGCTTAGGGCCCGATTCACAGAACTAACTTAAGACAAAATCCTAAACTTACTACCATTTTCGTATTCACAGAAGGCACTTACTCATTTTGGTATTCACAGAAGACACTTACTCACTTCGGTATTCTCAGAAGTTAGGAGTCCTAACTTTAGGACTCCTAAATGCCTTCTGTGAATACCGAAAGTCTTAAAATTAGGATTTTTCTCAGTTTAGGAGTCCTAAACTTAGGACTCCTAACTTTACTACTACTAAACTGAGAAAAATCCTAATTTTAAGGCTTTCGGTATTCACAGAAGGCATTTAGGAGTCCTAAAGTTAGGAGTCCTAACTATACTACTACTAAACTGAGAAAAATCCTAATTTTAAGGCTTTCGGTATTTACAGAAGGCATTTAGGAGTCCTAAAGTTAGGAGTCCTAACTATACTACTACTAAACTGAGAAAAATCCTAATTTTAAGGCTTTCGGTATTTACAGAAGGCATTTAGGAGTCCTAAAGTTAGGAGTCCTAACTTTACTACTGCTAAATTGAGAAAAATCCTAATTGTAAGACTTTCGGTATTTACAGAAGGCATTTAGGAGTCCTAAAGTTAGGAGTCCTAACTATACTACTACTAAACTGAGAAAAATCCTAATTTTAAGGCTTTCGGTATTTACAGAAGGCATTTAGGAGTCCTAAAGTTAGGAGTCCTAACTTTACTACTACTAAATTGAGAAAAATCCTAATTGTAAGACTTTCGGTATTCACAAAAGGCATTTAGGAGCCCTAAAGTTAGGAGTCCTAACTATACTACTACTAAACTGAGAAAAATCCTAACTTTAAGACTTTCGGTATTCACAGAAGGCATTTAGGAGTCCTAAAGTTAGGACTCCTAACTTCTGTGAATACCGAAATGAGTAAGTGCCTTCTGTGAATACCAAAATGAGTAAGTGCCTTCTGTGAATACCAAAATGGTACTAAGTTTAGGATTTTGTCTTAAGTTAGTTCTGTGAATCGGGCCCTTGATGTCTTAGCACAAGCAGGTGTACCCTAGTGGTGTCAATTGTGGGTTAACCTTGAAGGCCTGTCCACCACAATCCATACTGAAGTTCATCTCCAGTCTTGCGGGCAGGCCTACGAAGCAGCACACCCTAGAGCAACAGGTTAGGGCGATGCGAACAGTGTGACCTCACTGGGTACCTATTTCGGGTGGGTGCGTAGTGTTTGCAAGTATATTATGGTTTGAAAAAAACTTGCTGCCTCCTTCCTGGCCTCCAGCAATTTTCAGAAACAATAAAAATGTCATGATAACTTTGGTGATTAATGATCTTCCTAGAGAGAGATGGAGTTTTGTCTAGTGGAAGGGTTGACTCCTGGAAAGGTAGCACAGAGGGTTAATGTGCCTGCTGCAAAGAACATGTACCATGCAGATCACAAAGTGCACTGCTTTAATGGGGGGACCATGATGAATGGTCATTTAATGTCAGCTGTAGATGATGGATCCCTGAACAGTGTCATGTATGTGCATGTTTGCATTGTGCGGAGTGGATTACCAGGTAATTATTCAAGCAGCTCTCTGATGGATGTCACATGCGATTTTTCTGAGTCCCCAGATAGATCATGCAGTCTGTGTGTTCTCTTTTGTACTGCCAGTCACCGGTGTATTCAACTGTGTAGCCTTGGACCGTGTCATGTATGTGCATGTAACTTGCATGATCGAGGTAACTATTAGTGGCGATTCTAAGTGTCTCTCGGACCTCTTTCAAGTGGTCGCCGTCCTTTTTCCCCAGCAACCCCCCCTCCCCAGGGGCGGCAATCTGAGAGATAGCCCTGGGCGCCACAAGCGCTAGCTACGCCTCTGCCCCCGATGTCTCTTTTATGCATTCCTGCTGCACGATCGTTCGATCGTGCAGCAGCAATGGCCACTAGCGCCATTTTTTTTTTTTGTTTTTTAGGTTTGGGGTTGTTTGTGGGAGCGGCCCCTTAGGCAATGGTCGCTCCCCTTATGGCCACATTATTTTTTAAATATTTTAAAGTGCAAACAAAATCAAAGAGGTAGCAGACGATACGTTACAAGAGGAAAAAGTGATGTGTGCATGTTACAAAAGAGTACAAAATACAAGTAGAGGTAAAATACTGCAATAAATGGCAGACACTCAGAAAACAAGAGCAAACGTTACGTTACATGAGGCAATGGTGGTAATTGTGCATGTATCAAAAGCAAACAAAATACAAGAGGTAGCAAACAATACGTTACAAGAGGAAAAGTGACATGTGTGCAAGTTACAAAAGAGTACAAAGTACAAGTGGAGGTATAAAAGTGCAATAAATGGCAGACACTCAAAACACAGGAACACACTGGGAAGGCACTTCTATAGGCATGGAGAACAGAATTTCCTATAATGTAAAGACTTCCTTCAGACAATAGAGAGGGTGTGAATTAAGTTTGCAAGTGTCTTTGCAGGAGGAGAACTTTGAGGTCAGTTTTGAAGGACTGGGAAGAGGGGGTGGTCCGGAGCTGAGGCTGAGTTCCAGATTCTCGCCGCGTAGCCTGTAAAGGATTGGGCCATCGATCTTTCCTTCTTGAAAGTGGGAGGTTCAAGCAATACATTTTGCGCAGTACGTGATGGTCTAGAGCATTATATGCATATGTGACATTAATGTTTTTTTCTCCTTTTAATTCTAGTCTAAAGCTTTTGATTCCTGTTTCCGGTTTCGACAGTGGTTGTTTTGCAGTTTTGTGTAGTTGCATTTTTTTGGTAAGAATTTTTTTTTTGTATTTACTCCAAATGAATAATATTGTAATGTTTGAATGATTTTTTTTGTAAGTGATGTCATAATGGCAGCATATTTAGTTAGTGATTTGAGCATGAAATTCTTTGCGATGTGTTTTGCATAGTCGTATGTGTGATTTCTTTTCTCTTTCTTTTTTAGTGGGATATTGTTGATCCATACTGTGTCTGTGCAGAGTAGGTGGTGGTGAGTAGTTTAGCTGCCTCTGGCAAGTGAGTGGTATTGTTTTGGAGTATATATGTGTTTTTGATAAAGGTGCTTTTTGTTTATTACTTATTTTACAAAGTGTTTGTTGTTGTTGACTTGTTTGACAAGTTACCTTTATTAATAAGCATTATGGCTAGCTGTAGAATGACTGCTCAACAGGTGGTTGGTATGCTTCTTGAATCTTCCTCTGAGCATGATTATGAGACTGACAGTGCGTCTGAGGGAGAGGAGGGAGGGGAAGATACTGGCAGTGAGTTTTCTCTCCGCATGGAATCATCGGATGATGAAGGTACTCTCAGTGCAGATGAAGGTACTCTTGGTGTGGATGAAGCAACTCTCAGTGCGGATGAAGTGCCTGTCTTAGAGGAGGAAACTGCTGTGCCGATGGTGCAAGAGGCATCTGGATTGCAGTCTGAGGATGCTAGGCTTCCTACTGGAAGTGCTGGACTTTGGGTTGATCCAAACATGGTGCAGCCGATGTTGCCTGCCTTTAGTGGTGATGCAGGGTGTAGAGTGGATTGTGAACACTTTTTGCCTATACAGTTTTTTCAGTTGTTTATGGATGATGTATTTTTGGGTGAGATTGTTGAGCAGACGAATTTGTATGCTGAACAGTTTTTGAGGGACAACAGTGACAAACTTAGGCCCCAGTCTAGAGCTACCCGGTGGTCTCCCACATATCTGGAAGAGATTAAGAAGTTTTTGGGTTTGACTTTATTGATGGGTGTGGTAAGGAAGCCAACCTTGCCTTCATATTGGTCTACTAGCCCCTTGTTGGCAACTGCCATATTTCCTGCAGTTATGACTCGTAATCGGTATTTACTTTTGCTACGTATGCTGCATTTTGTTGATAATTCTATGGCGTTGCCACGAGATCACCCTGACTGTGACCGTCTTTTTAAGATTCGGCCCGTTCTTGATCACTTTGTAGATCGATTTTCTGAATCTATACTCCAGGGAAAGAAATATCTATTGATGAGTCTTTGGTCTTGTTCAAGGGCCGTTTGGTTTTTAGGCAGTACATCCCTAGCAAGAGGGCACGTTATGGAATTAAGCTGTATATGTTGTCTGAGAGGAGGACAGGATATGTTTTTAATTTTCGTGTGTACACTGGTAGAGATTCTACTATTGACCCCCCAGGTTGTCCGTCCACTTCTGGAGTTTCAGAGAAAATTGTGTGGGATCTTGCTAGAAGACTGTTTAACAGAGGCCACCATTTGTACCTTGATAACTTCTATACTGCTGTGCAATTATTTAAGGAATTGTATAAAGTGGACACTTTTGCATGTGGCACAATCCGCTCTAACCGTAAAGGTTATCAGAAAGAGCTTGTTTGCAAGAAACTTCAGAGGGGGCAGTGCAGTTCCTTGCGTAGTGATAAACTACTGGCTGTAACATTTGTGGACAGGAGGGATGTGTACATGCTGACTACCATCCATGATGAGAGTACTTCACCTGTGGCTGTTTGGGGTCAGGTTGCTGAAGTGCGCAAACCTGTGTGCATTCTAGACTACAATAAGCACATGGGTGGTGTTGACAGAGTAGATCAGAGGTTGGAACCTTACTCTGCTATTCGGAAGGCTTATGTTTGGTATAAGAAGTTGGCCATCCATTTCTTCGAATTAGCAAATTTCAATGCTTTTATTGTGTTCAAGGAGTGTTCTCCTGCGTCAAAGTTGACATTTCTTCAGTTTCAGCACTCTGTGATAGCTAGCCTTGTTGTTGTGGAACAGGCAAGTGTTCCTAGATTTGGAGTGGTCGAGGATGTGGCTGGATTGAAAGATCGCCACTTTCCTGATTACATCCCTCCCACACCTTCAAAAGATTTTCCCACTAGGATATGTAGAGTCTGTTGGCGAAGAGATAAGCGGAAGGAGTCTCGTTATTTCTGTCCCGGGTGTCCTTCTAACCCTGGGCTGTGTATGCCTACTTGTTTTAGAGCGTACCACACGCAAAATAAATTTTGGGAGCTTCCATGAGTGGTAAAGTGACCTGCCTGGTCTGTATTGTTTAAAAAAAATATTCTATTTCAAGGTTGGCATTAGTGCAATGTATTTAGTTTCAGATTTTGTGTTAGAAGATTTGTATCTATTTGTAATTTGTTTGTGTTTTTTGTATATAAAATCCTAAATGTGATGGTGGTGTGTGTAGGTTGGTGCTTGGCTGGAGGTGTGCATGGACTGGCGCTTGGCTGGCGGTGTGTGTTCTGGTGCTTGGCTGGCGGTGTGCATGGACTGGAGCTTGGCTGGTGGTGTGCATGGAGTGGTGCTTGGCTGGCGGTGTGCGTGGAGTGGCGCTTGGCTGGAGGTGTGCGTGGACTGGTGCTTGGCTGGCGGTGTGTGTGGACTGGCGCTCGGCTGGCGGTGTGTGAGTAGTGACTTGGTCCTGGTCACTACACACACTGCTAGCTGAGCACCACTCCACGCAATCCATCAGTTTTTGTAGTTGCTGTGTCAGGAATGTGGGCGTGTGGAACTGATGGGCCCTTGAATGGCGCTGTCTGCTGGTGTGAGTGTTGTAATGTGATGGGCCCGCGGCTGGCGGCGTGAATGTTTTGTATGTGTCACACGTATGAAAGGTGTATGAATGGCCTGTAAAGAGGTTGGTTCCTTGTCGTGGCTTTACAGCTCACGAGCTGTGAGTCAATGGTTCAGTTTCTCGTCCTTTCAATTATTAATAGTGCATTTCATTTTTGTGAAATCACTTGCTAATACAATTGTATATACTGAACCATTACTCACCCTCGTGCCAAATCCAACCAGTATGTGTGTGTGCTTTAAGATTAGATGGCTGTGCAGTGATATTTGTCTTTTTTGTCTTCCTGAAGCAGGATGTACCTTGTCCCTTTTTGTGAATGTTGTGATGTGTTGGTTTTGTGCCTGGTGGTGTGAATGGTCTTGTGTGTATCACGTATGAAAGGTGTGTGAATGGCCTGTAAAGCAGTTGGTGCCTTGACGTGGCTTTACAGCTCACGAGCTGCGAGTCATTGGTTCAGTTTTTTGTCCATTTAATTATTGACAGTGCATTTCATTTTTGTGAAATCTCTTGTTAATAAAATTTAATATACTGAACCATCACTCGCCCTCGTGCCAAATCCAACCAGTATGTGTGTGTGTTTGAGGAATAGATGGCTGTGCAGGAATCTTTGTCTTTTTAGTTTCTCTGCCAAGGTGTATGTTCCAAGTAAGAATAACCCACCAACTGTAGATATTGCCGTAAACCCATGGGAGTTCATGGTGATGTCTCTCTTGTGAATTCCAAAAAGTTATTCTATCCACAATGTCCTGCAAACCTCAAAATGTCTGTAACATTTTCCTTGCAATATTGTGCCGAAATTTTCACGCTGTAGAGACAAACAACTAATTATCTCAAAACGATCTGGTTTTGCAAGGGGGTCAACTGTCTTTTTGGCCCGTGCTCGGCGGCCATCTATGGAAACCTACCAAACCCATACATTTATGAAAACTAGACACCCGGGGGCTTCCAGGGAGGTATGGCTTGCATGGATCCCCCAACGTTTCCTTACCCAGAATCCCCTGCAAACCTCAATTTTACCTGAAAAAATCACTTTTTTCACACATTTTTGTGTGGGAAAGTTGTGGCATCACCGGGCTCACTCAAATTTCCCACCACCCAGCGTTCCCCCGGGTCTCCCGGTGAAAATGGTGCCTCACTTGTGTGGGAGGCCCAAGTACCCGCGTCAGGCAAGGGCCCAAAAAGTAGTGATGCGACATCAACATTGCCTCTCAAAATATTTTTGGGGACCCTTGCCTGTCGCAATTGAGGTTTGCAGGGGATTCTGGGTAAGGAAACGTTGGGGGATCCACGCAAGCCATACCTCCCTGGAAGCCCCCGGGTGTCTAGTTTTCATAAATGTATGGGTTTGGTAGGTTTCCCTAGATTGCCGCCGAGCACCGGGCTAAAAACCCAAGTGACCCCCCTTGCAAAACCAGGTGGTTTTGAGATAGGCAATTTTGATGTCGCCTCACTACGTTTTGGGCCCTTGCCTGTCGCGGGTACTTGGGCCTCCCACACAAGTGAGGCACCATTTTTACCAGGAGACCCGGGGGAACGCTGGGTGGTGGGAAATTTGAGTGAACCCGGTGATGCCACAACTTTCCCACACAAAAATGTGTGAAAAATTTGATTTTTTTCAGCTAAAATTGAGGTTTGCAGGGGATTCTGGGTAAGGAAACGTTGGGGGATCCATGCAAGCCATACCTCCCTGGAAGCCCCCGGGTGTCTAGTTTTCAGAAATGTATGGGTTTGGTAGGTTTCCCCAGATGGCCACCGAGTACCGGGCCAAAACCCAAGTGGCCCCCCTTGCAAAACCAGGTGGTTTTGAGATAGGCAATTTTGATGTCGCCTCACTACGTTTTGGGCCCTTGCCTGTCGCGGGTACCTGGGCCTCGCACACAAGTGAGGCACCATTTTTACCGGGAGACCTGGGGGAATGCTGGGTAGTGGGAAATTTGAGTGAGCACGGTGATGCCACAACTTTCCCACACAAAAATGTGTGAAATTTTGATTTTTTCTGCTAAAATTGAGGTTTGCAGGGGATTCTGGGTAAGGAAACGTTGGGGGATCCACGCAAGCCATACCTCCCTGGAAGCCCCCGGGTGTCTAGTTTTCAGAAATGTATAGGTTTGCTAGGTTTCCAAAGGTGCCCGCAGAGCTAGGGTTAAAAAACTAGAGCTAGGTACTTTGCCGAAAAAGGGTCATTTTTCACTGCGAAAATGAGGTGTGACCACGTTGCGTTTTGCGCCGTTTCCTATCGCGGGCACTAGGCCGACCCACACAAGTGAGGTACCGTTTTTCTCGTAAGACTTTGAGGAATGCGGGGTGGATGGAAATTTGTGGCTCCACGCAGATTCCGGAACTTTCCACCACAGAAATGTGGAGAAAATATGTTTTTTTTTACAATGTCTTAGGTTTGCAAGGGATTCTGGGTAACAGACCCTGGTGGGAGGCAGTCAAGTCACCCCATCCTGGATTCCCCTGGGTGTCTAGTTTAAAAAAATGTATAGGTTAGCTAGGTTTCCCAAGGTGCCCGCAGAGCTAGGGTTCAAAAACTAGAGCTAGGCACTTTGCCAAAAAAGGGTCATTTTTCACTGCGAAATTGAGGTGTGACCACGTTGCGTTTTGCGCCGTTTTCTGTCACAGGCACTAGGCCGACCCCCACAAGTGAGGTACCATTTTTTTTGTAAGACTTTGGGGAACGAGGGTGGGTGGAAATTTGTAGATCCACACAGGTTCCAGAACTTTTCACCACAGAAATGTGGGGAAAATGTGTTTTTTTGGACAATTTTTTAGGTTTGCAAGGGATTTTGGGTAACAGAACCTGGTGGGAGGCAGTCAAGTCACCCCATCCTGGATTCCCCTGCGTGTCTAGTTTTAAAAAATTTATATGTTTGCAACATTTCACTAGGTGCCGGCAGAGCTAGTGTTCAAAAACTACAGCTAGACACTTCGCAAAAAAAGGGTACATTTTCATTGTGAAAATGTTGTGTGTTCACGTTGGGTTTTGAGCCATTTCCTGTCGTGGGCAATATGCCTACCCACACAAGTGAGGTACCATTTTTATCGGGAGACTTAGGGTAATTCATATTTGTAAAGGAACTGTTATTACCTATTGACTTTCGATGCATTTCTGCCTTCCAAATGAAAGACATAGTGTAAAAAAGAAGTCATTCTAAAAAATTACTGATAATTCTCATGCTAGTATGAGTATTCCCAATTTCGGAAATGTGCAAATATCTACTGTTTCCAAACTCTATATTTTGTTCCCATTTCAGAAATACATAGGTGTCTTTCATACCGATTTTTCCATGTACACATTTTTACAGAATAATTACTATATACCCGGTACATAATAAAAAACCATTGCAAGTTGCTGCTCAGTTTTTGGCTCTGGATTCGTCGGGTTCTTGGTGAACCTACAAGTCCTATATATCCCCACAACCAGTAATGTCCAGCGGATGTAACGGTATATTGCTTTCAAAGAGCTGTCATAATTAGAAGAAGTTACAGGTGAAAACGTTGACAAAAAAGGCTGTTTTTTTCAACTAATTTTCAATGTATCCTATATTTAACTGTTAGTTTCTATAAAGAAACCTTTATGGATCTACACAAATGACCCCTTGCTGAATTCAGAATTTTGTCTACTTCTCTAAAATGTATAGCTTTCCAGGATCCATTATTGCTTTTGTACCCATTTCTACCATTAACTGGAAGGAGGTCGAAAGCGCAAAAATAGGCTATGTCCCAGACAAATGCCAAAACTGTGTAAAAAATGTTGGGTTTCTGACAAAAGTCTGGTATCCCCTAAAATCTGGGAAAATGGTGATTTCAACCCCACAAACCCTTTTTTGATAACATTTGCAGGGAAAAACCCAGATGCTTTCATTTGCAGGTCGTTTTTCCCATTTTTCAGAAAAAAACAAACTTTTGCTGTATTTTGGCTCATTTCTGAGACCCCTCCAGGGAAATCCACAAACCCTGAGTACCTTTAGAATCCCCATGATGTTGGAAGAAAAGGACGCTTATTTGGCGTGGATACCTTATGTGGTTTAAAAGTTACAGGGGCCGCATCGCGCTCTACCCCAAATAGCCAAAAAAAGGCTTGGCACAGGAGGGGGAAAAGGCCTGGCAGCGAAGGGGTTAAGCATACCACAGCAAAAAAAACTCAAAAATACACCCACCTATGTGTAGATCTCTAGGTTGAACACAACACACTCTTTGACTTCATGGTCAAATATTCCTTAATATATGGATGATTAAGGTAAGAGTTATCTACAAGATAAGGGCACAACAATGAAATAGTTGCCCAAATCTATAGAACATACTATCCACATAAGCCACATACTCCTTGTTTAAAACCCAGGTCTCACCTTGGATACAAATTGCAGGGACAACCTGTTTATTGTACTGTTGTCTGCTTTTAAGATGGCCTTCCCTTGCAATTCAATGGTGTAGCCACTCTGTCACCTGGCTTTTTCGTATTGCTGTCAGGTTTAGTTATAGGGGACCCGAGTGAGACCAATCACTAAAATCTGTTGGTTTAAAAAATGAATGGAAATGTCCTTTAGATATGTGACACTCTAACTGTAACATAACCCATTTTATTTAGTATGGTGTGCAGTCTAATAGATTAGATTGACTACAGCAGCATGCCGCAATACAATTTAACTGCTTTGTAAAGCGCGTATCCCCAAATTGATACGTACAGCATAACAAAAGGGTTGCCGATAAAACCTCACATTATGCAACGATACAACTTAACTGCTTTTAAAGTGCATATACCCAATAAGATACGTATAGCATACCAAAAGGGTTACTAATGCACCTCGCATTTATGCTTTGAGGATGATCCATTAAGAAGAAAAAAACATAATATTTACAATAGACCAAGAAACATTTATCTAATTGTTGATTAAAGAGCCAAAATTAATTGCCCCGATTCCCGATGTTATAAGTTCTAAACACACGAGGACTCACCAAATCCAAACCCTACTGGCCATGTCTCTGTTTGTAATGAAAGTTGAAGAAATGAGCAGCTCGCAGACACTTTTTTTTATACTAGAGAGCGGGCTAAATCATCTCACCTGGGCCATTTCCTTAGCCACTGCTCACATTATCTAGAATGGAATACTGCAGCCACCATCTTGGGAGGATTACCAAAACTGATGTGGCCATCGTAAAGTATGTTTGATACAAAGGGATAGATCGAACTGACCACTAAAGATTGTATAGTGTGATTTGTTACGGAACCAGCAGAATACATAAGGCATCAAAGTGTGTCAGAGTGTATTGTTAAAAATTTCGATTTAGCCCCCTCCGCAACAGTCTATTAAAGCATCTGTGTAATCTTAAATATTACACACAGGACTGATAAACAAGGCGGCCATTTTGAAGTGATAATACATAATACTATTGCAATAGCATGAGATAAGCACAGAAAAATAATTCGTTTCTTAACCTCCTGGGCCATTTCGTTAGTCACTCCTCACATAATCAAGAATGGAATAATGCAGGTGCCATCTTGGGAGAATTACCACAACTGATGTGGCCATTTTAAAGTATGTTTAGTACAAGAGGATAGATCTAACTGACCCCTAAAAATTGTACAATGTGATTCGTTACGGGACCAGCAGTGTAAATTAGGCATCAAAGTATGTCGTAGTGTATTGTTATAAATTTCAATTTAACCCCCTCCGCAACAGCCTATTAAAGCATGTGTGTAATCTTAAATAATACACGCAGGACCGATAAACATGGCGGCCATTTTGAGATGGTAATACATAATGTTATTGAAATAGCATGAAATAGGCACAGAGAAAGAACGTGTTTCTCTAATCTCAACATACCAACAATGTTTGTATAGTTATTTTGCAACATAAAATGAATTAAAGCATATGCAGCAAAAATACTTGTTGGTATTGTACAATATATTAATAATTAAGATTACAGAACAAATTAACCTCCATGGAACCATAATAAAACATAGTCAGACTGATGGGATAAGCACCTACGTTGGCAGAGACTAATTAAATCAGTCTTTCCCATTCTTCTTTACTATTTAACCCAATTTTATAGGTGTTAAATCTAGACATGAAGTACTGCTCTCTCTTTTTCCTTTTAATTAACAGGTTCATCCTCTCGGATTTATTTGTACTGCTTCTACAATACACCATCTTAACTATTCAAGGTTCCACAAATGGAGCGTTCTTTTTCCTGGTGCAAGTTGCAGATTTATGCTAATTTAATCTTATTCTTATCTCACTGGAGGTCTCACCTATATACCCTCTATTGTAGGGGCATATTATTAAGTAAATAACATTTTTAGTCTGACAATTTACTAAACTATTCAGATGGTGAGTGGTCCCATTATGTACTATTGCTGAACCTTTCATTATGTTTGCACAATTATTACAGGTACTACATGGGAAATTTCCCTTGAGCACCGTGCCATCTATTATACTGAGTTGTTTATTCTCAGTATTTGTTCTGTATGTATGGACTAAACAGTTTCTAATTGTACGGTTTCTGCTAAAAGAAAAAATCAGTTAGCCTAGAACAGCTACATTGTTGCTATTTAAAAGATGCCAATTTCTATTTAATAATTTTTTTAGTTTGTTACTTATATTGCTGCAATTAGTAACAAAAGTCATTTGTGATTTGTTATTTTCTTTGTCTTTTACTTTAGGTTCAAAGAGTGAGTCCCTATTATAATATTTGGCTCTTTTGTACGCTCTTGTAACCAATTTCTTTGGATATCCCCTATCGGTACATTTTTTAATCAGCTTTTCAGCATGAAACTCATAATCTTTGATGCTCGTACAGTTACGACGAACCCTTAAGAATTGACCGGACGGGATATTGTATTTTTGGCTAAGGGGGTGATTACTCCCATAGTGAAACATTGTGTTCCGGTCACTAGGTTTGGTATATAGATCGACATTCAAAGTACCGTCATTGTTCTTTATTTTAATATCTAAGAAGTCACAGCTGTCATTATTTATTGATGAAGTAAAGTTGAGGTTTTCATCCCCCAAATTGAGCCACTTGATAAATGCTACCAGAGTTTCTTTTGGTCCCTGCCATATAAAGAAAACATCATCTATATAGTGGGACCAATTAGAGACATTTTCATAAAAAGGGGCTAGAGCATTAAAAATGTGTTTGTCTTCAAAGGCAGAAACATATAGACAAGCCAGACTGGGAGCGCAGATAGCTCCCATGCTGGTCCCTTTGATTTGTCTAAAAAATTCCGCATTGAACAAAAATGTATTGTTCTATAAGATGATCTCTACACACTCTACAATAAATGTTGAGTGTGGAGACAAGTCTCCATTTTCAATTCAAAAGAGGCCCTTTACCATCTGTATCGTATTCTCCTGCAGTATATTTGTATAAAGGGCCTCTATGTCTAGTGTGACTAGCCACTGACTATCAGCATCAAAGGGAACATTCTCCACTTTATGGATCATTGCCATTGTATCTTTAATATAAGCCTTTTGCTTTGTTACAAGCGGCTGTAGAAACTTGTCCACATATTTACTCAGGGATTCTGTTATGGAGTCAATACTTGAGACTATCGGTCGCATAGGGGGATTTAGAACATCCTTATGGACTTTTGGTAAACCATATAGTCTATAGTGGGATTGTCATTCTTTAAAAAAATCATCTTCTTCTTGGCAAATTTTACAATTTTCTATTGCAAATTTCAATAAATTGCCTACCTATTTATTAAGGGTTAGCCATTCCTCTCTGCTAGATTTTTTATAGTGAAGCTGATTCCTTAAAAGCATACCCATTCTCTCATTGTAATCTGTTGTGTCTAGCACAACAATACTACCCCCTTATCCTCAAGTTTTATGGTGATTTCCTTACATTGTTCTAACTTACTTAATGCATTTTTTTTTGTTTGTTGCTGTTTAGTGAGATTCTTATTCACCCATATTGTCTTATCTAAAAGCTCCTCAACACCCTTCTCTATAACTTTTTCAAAAATTTCAATTTCCTTATGTACCATCTGAATGGGAGGTGTCCAAGTCGACTTGGGTTTAAGATCGGATTTATTTTCTGTGGGTATTTTAACTTTTTCTTCACAAAATCTATTAATCTCACTTTTCTAAAAAAAACTATGTAAGTCTCTTTCTAAGTTGAACTTGTACACAGACAAAGAAATGGGAAATCTAATCCCTTTACCAATACACTTGTTTCGTCATTAGTCAAAGCTCTCTTAGATAAGTTTATAATTTGAGCTTTATGTTTTAGTCCCAATTCTTTTGACTCCTTGTTTTCATATATGTCCTTTTTTGAGCATGGTTTTGGGGGTAAAAATTCCCCCTGCCTCATCCTCTCCTACTGTTTTTTGGGCCATAGTGCGACTGGCGTTGTTCTAAAAAAGTAAGATTATCACAGCTTGTGCTGGTTGCTTGTTCTCTATCTTTACCTAATCTGGAGTCTTGGGCTCCTTCTTTTTCTGCCTCTGAGCTCATATAGGAAGTGTCAAAAAAGGTCACCCTTTTCTTGGGCTATATTCTCCTATTGTGTTGCCAATTGTTTCTATTGGGATATTCTTCCCTAGGTTGGTCCTAACAGTCTTTTTGTAAATAGGGGTATACATGTTCGATATTATACTTACTAACATTCTTTCTAAATGTATTTGATTTTTTATTGAGGAGGTATTCTTTATATCCATCAAGATCACTTTATATTTCATCAAGTTTTTTCTTGGCATCCTCCAAGGAGGTCTTTTCTTTAAATTTAGATTCCATCCCATCTATTTCCTTCTTCACGATGATTAACACTTCATATGCTGTCTCTATAATTAAAAGCATACAGTCCTGGCTGCATCTGTTCGCGATAAAGGTCCAATTTTCAATACATTTTTTATTTTTAATGAAAAGACCAGGCTCGTTTTTAACTTGCAAACCTTTTGGGATGATGCCTTTTTTACAGTATTCTATTAAGAAGTCAGCGTGTAAGTCTGTTCTAATTATCTTATAAATTAAATATGCCAATCAGATGTAATTTTACCATTTTTACGGGAGTTAGCACAATCACTTTAGCACTGATTAGCAGTGGTAGAGTACAAAGAGTCCTAAGGCCAGCAAAAACACATTTCAGTAAAAAGGGAAGTTGAAGGTCAAATGTTTGGGAGAAGACCACCCGAAGGCTAACAGGTCTAAGATATCACCTCGCAGAAAGGCAAACAGGTGCTATCCCACATGGAATACATATACAGCAAGGAGAGCAGAAGCAGCAAATGTGTTAACTGGAAATGTATTATGGTATTGCTTGTTATGGGAGAGCAACAACTAAAGATGAGATTGTTATTAATGTAAGAGAACACAATCATCCCAAAAATGTAACATAGATGAAAGTAAGGAATCTTCTCCAAGATCTCAGAGAAGCTAGCACTGGTATTCAGGAAGCCACAGTCCATACTTTGAACAAGCATTTGCAATGCAATAGGTCTCACAATATTTAAGTTTGAGCTATTGGCATTGCTTAATAATGCAACGCCAATAGCTCAAACTTCTCTCTCAGTGGCTTCCTTTAGAACATGTGAACATCAAATATATGATGTCACCCCCTCTGGAGACACACAAACGAGCAGTCCCCTTGAGGCCCAGTCATACAGATTAGGCTCAGCCTTAGCAGACTAAACACACCTCCCCATCACTTAAGGATGTAGGGATACCACCCCCTGCAGCACCCCTCGAAAGGCTTGCACAAGCACCACACTGCCATTATCATGCACAGATTTAAGCTCTTGCATACAATCGAACTAACATATTCACCACTACAATTACTTTCACATTTCAATCCTTTATGGGTTTCGGAGTACTGTGCTACTCGCCGAAAAAGCGCTTAGACACCTCGTCAGGGCTAGTAAGCGCTATATAAATGCATTTACATTAAAATGCACCGCCAACTGAGCACGGATGACGCAACTTGACTGTCGAGGTTAGCAGTGTGTCACCAGTAGCAACCAAAATGTGAAAGGTGACAGTATAACAAGACAGAAGGAAGGGAGTTACGACAACATGAACAGAAAAGACGGACAAAGGATTCAAGCACAATACACTTCAATCATGGGGATTTATTCTGCGTCCAAGTGTTGCGAGGCAGGTGGCTGTCAAGCCCATTCTATATTAGCATGGCGACAAGCATGTTTGTGCAGTGAAACTGTAAGTCACTTTGCAATACTAGGCCCCGCTCAACAGGTTTAGATAGTGGTTGACTATGAGGTATTAAGCGGGTGGGGAGGGGGGCTCACCTTGCCACCTATAGGTGACAGCATGGCTGTTGCATCTAGACCACCATTTGGGGAGCTCCAAAGAGGTAGGTTTAGAGAAAAATAAAAGGAGTTTAATTTTCCCACTAACTTGCACTGGAATGGAGTTACTTTTAGGAGAGAAAGCTCCAATATAATATTTTTTGCCATTGCATGGATCTTTGTTTTCAGAGATGCCCATCCAGCTGCTGAATTGCACACTGTGAAACTGGAATCAATGTCGGCTGCCCTGCTTGACTAAATTGTGTGATCCTAAGCAAATACTTAATTTTACCGTACTGAGCCTCGTTATTTATTTATTAATTAATATGAGAGTACCGTAAAATATGTGAGTTCAGGAAGCGCACTGTACATAAAACCTATAATGTTGTTCCATCTATAACAAGAATCTAAGCCACATATGGGGCACACATGACCACTGCTTTGCCTTTAAAGTTTATTAATAGCAACACCAACAGGGTGGAGGCATGAATGCTAGTCATTTCATATCTAAAACTCACTTGTAATAAATAGCTCTCAATCAATCCGATGCACTACGTCAAACACTTTCGCGTGTTAAAGAAATCCACTCTTTTGAAATCGTTGTTGCATGATTGACATGCCAAATATGTTCAAGGCTCGGCTCGTGCATGGACTCAAAGCCAAAACGACCCTTGTCTCTCCATGTCAAAATGTTGGCTCGCGCATCTCTAATCTCCTCTCTATTTGCATTTTATATCTCGGTCCTATTTATGCGGTTATTGTGTTTGCATACATTCAATATACTGTGATCTACTCTACTCTGAAAGTATTGTGACTAATTATGTAATTATAAAGTACTCTATGCCCTGCTGTTCCCACTCAACACATGCAACGACATCCTGCGCAAAAGGATCTTAGACACATCGCACAGAAACCCGACTGGAGTTGGCACTATACAAGTTAAGAAATACCAGGCACTGCCAAAGCCAATTGGTCTGGTTATGACTGAATCGGTTATGGCTGTAACTGTCCCCTTTACAATTCCTCTTCTACATAATATTTCCCGTTCCACCAAAATTCACACAGGTGTCCAACGGAACGCGTAACCATAACTCAGCCGTTTTTAAAGTGCTTCCTCCTGGGACTCATGGTACTTTTGTGGACTAGGCTGCAATGGAAACGGATACCAATGCATTTATTCCTGCCAAAAGTGACCTTCATCGCAAGCTTTGGAAAGTTGCAATCTATGAACTATGGAGAGGCCGTGGTCTTACGGCCTGAGCTGCAGAATATGGAACTGGGAAAACATGCTCGAGTCTTGGCGTCGCCGTCCGCTCAACATCCTGTGATTCTGGGCAAATCACTTAATCTACCCGTGCCTTAAAAAAGGTGACATTTTGAAATATAACATGTGATCATGTAAAGCACTTCGATATCTTAGGGTTGAGATCGCGCTATGTAAAACTACAAGTAAAACAAGCCTGCGAGTGGTGCGCGCGTACGCGCTACAGCGAGCGATCTGTTTTCAATTATCGCGCCCGTGTCTGGGAACGATAATTGAAAACAGATGTCGGCATGCGGGTAACAGACACCAATAGGCCATGGGCGGAGCAACGTGGCTGCCTTTGGCCTATTGCGTTCTATCTTTCTACAAAAGACGACCGCAAACGTCAATCCCGTGGACCAAAAGGAATCGCACACGCACGAGGGTGTGCGATTCCAGGGTCTGTTTTGGAACCCTCCATAAAAGGGCTCTCACCTGCGCGAGCAGTGCTGCGCACTGCATCACTAGAGGCGAGCCCTAAAAATGGATTGCCTAAAGTCCCTGAGCACATTACAGGTCAACTTCCAACAATCCTCAAACTAAGCAGATTAAAAGCACACACGAAAAAAGCCACAAGTCATACCCCTGCTGCACCTAAAATGTACCAAAACATTAACATTCCAGGCCACCTATTCATTACACATAATGAAAGACCCTTTCTCCTGCACGATAAAAAAAAACAATGACAGGCGAATAATGATATTTGCAATACAAATCAATTTACTCAGACTAACCCAATCTGCAATATGAATGATGATGGCACGTTCAAGTTAAGCCCACCACCAGTCAAGCATACACACATACATATATATTACCTAGTGGCGGTCATCACTAGGTAGTTATAGTTTGGTCTGCTTTTCCATAGAGGGAGCATTTTTTGGTTTGTTGAAACCTTTGGCCCTCAGCTCCTTCTTGGGGTTATCTGTTAAGTAGGAGCCGAGAACAAAAGGAAGGTCATAAAAAGCTAAATCCCCATGCGTTTCCATAGAGTTCTTTAGACAAGGCTACAGCAAAAACTGCTGATTTGAATTACACCAAATTCGGCAGGAAGCTAGATCTTTGTTTCCAGATTGCACTTTTTGTAATTTGATCTAAATCAAAGTTCAGTAGTTTTTGAGATATTGAGAGTCAAAAATGATTGTATACTTTGGCAGTTGGGCTCGCAAGAGTCTCCTAGCCTCTTGTGGGAGGACCAATTTAAAAATAGAGCGTTATGAATGGCCCAGGGGACTTTATTTTCCTTGGGCCATCTCGCTCCTGCAGGAGACAGAGTCCCATGAGAGCAAACGCTCTGATTGACTGCCAGCAACATAACAAAAATGTTGCTGGCAGCCATTACAAGACTTGGGAACTTAGTCACCTGCTATAACCAATGGGTGACAGCGGAAAAACCACTGGCACCACAGGGGGTAAGAAAGGTAGACGTATGGATACCTCCTCCCAAGTATAGACTTCTCTCCACACAATTGTATCCAAACCCAAGTTGGCTCCTAAAGCCTCTTCTTGGCAAATCTGTAGGGTCTTAGGACCATAACCTCTGATAAGACCCGCTTTTATTAATTTTTAATATCCACTACATCCACGCTATTAAAGGGATACCTGGGGTGGTAGTAGGATTTTTAATCTTTAAATCCCCCTGGCCTACATCTCCTAAGAGCTCCCTGAAAAATGGTTGAGCCCACCCAGACCTTTAGGAGTCTGGATGAACCCAATGATGAAGCATGACACCAATAGGGTGTGTGAGGGTTAAACAACAAAAGGAATTCTTTCCTTTCCGCAACAGCGGCATATACCACCAGTTGGAGGACTTAGTCATCTGTCCTGAAGCTCTTAAAAAAAAGATATATGAGGTTAGGGTACGAATACCCTGAGCCCCCAGGCTCCATGGGGGACCCAGATTGATCCCCTAGGGCCCAAAAAGAAACAAAATGGCAAAAATGCTGCGATCCCATGAGACCACCCTCCCGGAGCTTCGAAGGTCCCAGGAGAGTGGACCCCTGGGCCGACATTGATTTTTAGGGAGAGGTGGGCCTGAAAAGGCACCGGGAGCCCATCCCAGGGCCGTAAATGCACAAAATGGAGAGGGGGGCCCCCTCCCTGAGCCTGAAAAGGCCCTTAGAAGCCCACTCCCTGGAACCATTCTTTTAAGGGACGAGGGCCCCTCTCAGACCCATTATTGGCCCTGGGAGCCCACCACCGGGGCCAGCTCAGCAGCTATCCCGTGACATAGCAGTTCCCCTACCCGCAGCAGCGCAGGCAGGGAAACCAGTGTTTGTGCCCGCTTGGCAGGAGCATTTTTTAATATCCTGCCAAACGGGAGCAAACTCCAAGTCTGGCCCTAGCTGGCGTGAGCTTAAAATACTCACACCCACTGGGAGAGGACTTTTCTTCTGTTACCCTGCCCGCAATGGTGCGGGCAGGGAAAAAGATCTAAATATTGCTCCCATCCACAAAGAGCAGCATTATTAGCTGCTCCCTGCAGGCAGGAGCAATGCCAGCTCCTGCTGGATGGGGGAATATGGCTGGGGTGGCACTGCCCACGGTCACCAATGAGCATGTGGTGGGCACCCTAACTGGGCACCCACCTAATCATATGTTGGGCACGAGGGACAGGGTCCACAGGGTTGAAACTGTCCCAGCAAGGGGGCTATGTGGCCCCTTCAGTATGGTGGTGGGCCACATGGGATGGGGTCCTCGTGGCTGAAATTGGCCTGGTGTAGGGTGGTCATGTGCATCCTCACCTTTCAAAATGTTGCCAGGGGACGGGGTCCCCAAGGCTAAAATTGGCCTGAAGAGGAGGGCCAAGTGCCCCTCCGCCCCTGTATAAATTACACAAGGGATGGGGTCCCCAGTGCTGTAATCGGCCTGGTGAGAGGGGCATCCTGCCCCTTCCCTCTTTAATATATTGCCGGGCCCCAGGGATGAGTGCCCTGGAGCCATACATTGCCCTGGGAGAGGGCCGCATGCCCCCTCCCCCATCAATATGGGGCCGGCTTCATAGAGAGGGGCCCCAGGGTCACATCCCCCCTCTCCCATAAAAATGGCATTGGGGCCTGGGGGACTGGTTCACAAAACTGGTGTCGGCTCGGGTGGATGGGGTCCCTGGGGCCAAAATTGGCCTTGGGAGGAGGGCCAGACACCCCCTCCTCTTCAAAAGCCCCTGGGCTCTGGGGGATGGTCCTGAAAATCAGTCCAGAAAGGAAGGCTATGTTCCCCCCTCCCCATAAAAATTACACTGGGCCTTCGGGCATGTGATCCCCTGGGCTAAAATTGGCCTGGAACGGGGGCGCATGTCCCTCCTCCCCCTTCAAATATCGCCAGGCTACAGGGGTTGGGGTCCCAAGGCCAAAACCAGCCCAGAAAGGTGGGCCACCTGGCCCCTCCTGATAAAAATTATGGCTGGCCCCAGGGATGGGGTTCCCGAGATCTGCCAGAGGAGGGGGGTGCATCCTCCTCCCCATAAAAATTGCACTGGGCCCTGGGGGATTGTGTCTCTCAGGGCCAAAATCGGTCCAAGGATGGAAGCCGTGCAACCCTCCTCCCTTTTAATTAAATATACAAATGGCCCGGGTGTTGCATTTATGAATGGTAATTAAGTATTTCAATTCATTAAACAAATCTAGAAATTCACTGAAAAAACCAAAGGTTAAAGTAAAGGTATAGTTAGGTGAATTTGTCAGTGACAATATTAATGTTATGAACTAAAAAAAACACATTCATCAGTTATAGGGCCTATTTATGAGGTCAGACTGCCATCTGAGCACTGCTTTATGATGCAGTTGGTCGAATGCAGCGGTCAGAGAGACGGGCCGACGTCTCTGACAGGCTCAAGGAGCCCATCGGAGTGTCGGTCGGACCGTAATGGGGACGGTGCCTGAGGAGGCACGCCGTAGGGATTATGATGTTCCTTTTCCTCTGCCTTTGCATGGTGGTCCTACCGCCATAAAAAGGCATATGGAAAGGGACTTTGGGGGCTGGAAGGTCCCCTGGCTGCTGAGGGTCTCCGCTATGGGGCCCCAAACATCCATACACCATGTGCCAGGCACCACATGGATGTTGGCAAAATGCCGTTTTCTATTGCGGCTTGTGCTGCAAGTCTTTTCCAGGCCGTAGCACAAGCCACAATGGGAAAAGGCATTTTTCCAACCACCAACACGGTGGTCGCATTGTAATTTGGCGAGTGGAACTGCTGACTACATGTTGGGCGGTTCCATTCCTGCGGCATTGCCCTCGTAATCAGGTCCGTAGTTAGCAGCGCTGACTATAACTTGGGCCCCGCCACACACTGATTATTACCTCACATATGGGATCACCCATGACATACTCTATGACATCATTTATGACATTACTGATGACATCTCAAATGACAAAATGTATGATATCTCTGATGACATCATCCAATGAGTGTGTTAGTTTGTTTTATAGTTTACATAGTAGCAGTTAACTACAGTAGTACTAATTTGCCTGGTTTTGTACAGCCTGTGTCCAGCTAATGGGTGTAAGTTTCTACAAAATGCATGTGCTTGCAATGCATCTTAGCTGTGCAGAAGTATTTAACACATTATAAATGTTTGCATTCATAAGTATCTCTGTGTGCAGGTGACAGTTGACTTGTATTCATTATGCTCCACACAACCTCTGGTTCTGCAGAAAAAGTTTCCAACAGGAGAAAGATTCTACCTAGTAGATACTAGCTCTGCAGCAGCCTTGGGTTATTAGGGAGAATTGTGTCAGCATGATAATTTATACTTAACACAGAAGAGTGTGTGCAACAGGTACTAATTATGTACTTGTGCTTGTTTTGCATCAGAAGATTGGTCATCTGTAAAGTGTTCACCACAGTATGAAGGGTGCAGGAAGTATGATGTTTAGCATTTTCATATCCTGTTTATTTTTTGCAAATAGTTTCTTTTTTGACAACTGTTGCATGGAATGTACAGTGTTCTTAGTGGAATCTTTAGAATACTCTGTGCTGTATTTCTCATGAGAGTTTCAGTGTTTGCAAACAGTGTGGTAGAGAATGAACTCTCTCCATAGAGTAAACACTGTTTACAGTACTCAGTTCTCTACTGATATCAACTTAATTTCTTAATGTAGGTTCGTTGTTTGTCAGGGGTTTTAGACAGATTAAAGCTGCCCATAGTAGGGCATATATTTTGGAGTTGTCAATCACTATTTTGGCTTCTGTGAACAGTTGTATACAGAGGGTTTCCCATATATCTGTAGTTGATTGTTAATGTGAACTATGCCTCTTTTAAAGTGTATGTTATAAGGTCAATGTTCCTCATAATGCTTTTTTTGAAGACCTAAGGGAGTTGTTTCTGTATTGGTGGTAATGATGTCTGATCTCCTCCTGAATTATTACTTTCAGACCTCTAATGTCAAGGTAAGCTGTATAGCGATATGTGGGGGGTAAAAGATTGGATGATGTCATCAGTGACGTAATTAATGATGTCATAGAACATGCCATGAGTGATGTCATATGTGAGGTCATAAGCAGCGCATGGAGGGGCACATGTTATAGTTAGTGCTGCTAACTATAACTGGTGAATTTCTGTGTTTATTTTAGTTCAAAACATTAATGTTGTTACTGACAAACTGACGTAACTATAACATTACATTAACCTTTCGGATTTTTTTCAGTGAATCGCTAAGGTTTTTGAATAAATAAAAAGCATCCTTTTATCACACCTAACTATAACGTTGTTTTAACCTTTGCTTTTTTCAGTGAGAAAATATATGAGTATAACTAGAGAAATTTAGCGGTATAGTTACCTGAGTTAACTATAACTTGCGCCCCCGCAATGCACTGCTTATGACCTCACTCATGACATGTGCGGTGACATCACTGATGACATCTCAAATGACATCACTGATGACATCAGTGATTACATCATTCAGTGACTGATTTAAAAAAGTTTATGAGTGTTAAATTATATAGACTAAGATGTGTTGGTGAATCAGTGGGTGTATGAGGGTCTGCATGGATGACTCAGTAGGTGCATGACTGACTGTAGAAGGGAGTGAGTAGGTGTCTCAGTGAATGTATAGGTCAGTGACTGGTTGTGTAAATGAGTGTATCTGTCTGTCTGTTGATGTCTAAGTGGGTGTATGAGTGTGTTAGTGGTCAGTGGCTCTATTGGGTACTGTGTGTGTGTTTCAGAAGCTGAATGGGTGATTGAGTGTCTGTATGACTGTGTCAGTGATTGAGTGCATGTGTCAGTATGGTTGAGTAACTGGGTATGTGAAAGGCAGTATAGGTGAGTGATGGGGTATATGAGTTACTGAATGTCTGAGGGGGTGATTATGATTTGGCTATATGGATGAGTGCATGCTTCTGTCACTAACTGTATAGGTGAGTGAGTATGTGTTACTATTTGAGTGAGTAAGTGGATGTGTGTGTAACTGTTTGGATGAGTTAGTGGCTGTGTGATTGACTGTATGGGTAAGTGTTTAGGTGTGTGAGTAGTTCAACGACTAACTCACTCCGTGTGTGAGTGTCTGTGTGGGTGTATGAGTGAATATGTCAATGGCTGAATTAGTGAGTGAGTGGGTGTATGAGTGGCAGTATGGCATGAATGAGTGGATGTGTGTGTAGATCTATGAATCAGTGAGTGGGTGTGTAAGTACTGGCATGGCTCTGTAAATGGGTTTGTGAATGATTGTGTGGGAGTGGCAGTGGGTGTATAAAAGATTCTATACGGATGTGAGTGTGTGCGTCAGAGATGCTTTGTATGATATCAGAAAGTCAATTCAAACCTAAAATATCAAAACAGTTCCAAGAGATGTATTAAATGTTACACTTTAAAGTACAAGTATCTATGCAGGTGTTAAGTGTAACTATACACCTAACCAACAACAAAATCCAACACAAAGCAGCTACAACACACAATTATTATTTTTTGATTTTCAAGAAGATGTTTACTCATCAGTCTACAGAAAAATATAAGTAAAATAAAATAGTAGTAAGACACATAAAACATATTTTTAAAAGACATAAAAAATATAACTGAAACATATTAAAAAATGCACATTGTTAAATCACAATGCATGTAACACTCCTCATTAGAAATAAATCAATACATAACATTTAAAAAAAAACATCAATCAAAAAATATTACAACAATAACATTTACCACACCCAAAAAATGTTTTACTCTTAAATGTAGGGTCTGTAGCTGATGTCCATGATCCACCATCCCTCCAGAAAAAGGCAATCCACAAAAAGTAGCAAAATAAGCTCAAATAAACGCAAACATTAAAAATTCGAAAATTAATCCAAAGAAAGAATTTATAATTCAAATGGGAAGCCCAAAAAACCTGTATAAAATGTAAAAGATCTGCTCGAGCAAAGCAAAAATGTAAAAGGAAATTAAAAAATAATATTGATTACAATATAACCAAATAAAGCATCCAAAACTAGGAAACATCCTGCCAAAAGACCAAAAAACCTGCAATTCACTACAAAATAATGCAATACCTTACAGCAAAGACACCTACCCACAGCCACTACAAGCCCCAAAACTCTAAAAGCAGAAGTAAAATAAGTCTTATCTTGAGCAGACGCCAGGACCCCTGACTGAAAGTAACCAAAATCACAGAACAATGGTGTGAATAGTCTAGAAAACACAGGTAACAGGAAAATATAGCCACCTAATAGAAATAAAAAATACTTTTTGTTAACAAAACAAATCGAAATATTACAATAAATGCACTTAAAGATATACATTTATGTTGGACAAAATGTAAAATATAAGGAACAACCATCAATATGTAATATATATTAAAAAGTACTATTAAAACAAATTATAAAAAATAGTACTAATTTGCACTAATTAATATATATAAAAAATATAATATTATTTAAAAAAGATTAAAATGCAATGTACTTATGAAAAAAAGTGAAAAAACTATTGAATAGCATGTTTTAAAAAATTAGAAACTGCATTCAAAAGCATTGTATAAGTAGAATTTACAAAACAAAATGCATATCAATTTATAAAACAAATTATATACACATACACAAAAGTGAAAGATGATCATAAAATGTCATATTTTATTCAAACAAATACTTTTGTTAAACAAATTATGAAAAACCTTTTGAAACTAATATTTAACAATATATAAATTAAAAATATGTTAAAAACAGATGCTAATTTCTATTGCCGGCAAAACACAAACACACATAAATCAGATATTTCACTAAAAGTAATCAAAGTAAATATAATATATGCTTAAACCCTTAAATTATATATGTACTGAAAATAAAATCACACTAAATTACATAACGCACTACTTCACCTTCAGCATAAACGACCGTAAGGAAGCTATTCAACACTGAAGAAACCATTTATAGTATTTCCACTCCAATCGAAACCATGTTTGGAAAGGTGTTAGACACTAAAGGAGTTAGATGTACTATTCTAACTCCAAACTAAACCATGTTGGGAAAGGTGCTGTAGATTAAAGGGTCACATTTACTATTCCCTCTACAATCTAGACCATGTGGCAGAAGGTGTTGGACACTAAAGGGCTTAGATTTACTATCACCACTACAATCTAAACCATGATGGGGAAGGTGTTGCACAGCAATTGGGTCACATTTACTGTTCCTACTCCATTTATACCATGTTGAAGAAGGTGTTGGTTACTGAAAGGGTCAAACTGTCTATTCCCTCTCCAATCTAACCTATGTTGGGGAAAGTGTTGGACATTAAAAGGGATATATTTCTGGAATTTAAATGTTATAAATGCCCTATGCAAATTAAACATATTGCAGTAATAAAATGCAAATTTGAAAAATATTATACAAAATAATGCTTCTATCTATTAAGAAAATGTTAAAACAGAATAAAAAAATATTTTCACACCAACTAAAATTTAAAAATACATATTTAACATTTATTTTTATTACATTTAATTTGTTTTAATTAAATATATAAAACAAATCTCTGCACCCTTTTCCCCTATATATCCAATACCCTGCTACTAAATAAATAATGAAAAACCTGAATATTACCATAAGTAGCCTCTACCACAGTTTTTCTACCCTCAATGTACTCGAGAACTGGAACCAGTAGAGAGGCAGGGCATGGTATTCATACCAAGAAGGCCACCTTCACTTAAAGTCTTGCTCAAAATTCTGCAAGACTTCGTAATGGCAAACTACCACTGATGCTTGCAAAGTGCTCTAAAGTGTGCAGTGCACTTCCCCTATTGCAGACCCAATTAGGATTTTTGCATTAGGAGGGAGGGTGCCCTCAACAAGGCCAGAGGGACCATAGGAATGGCAGTATTCTAAACAAAAACATAAACCATTTCAACAAAGGTACGCAAGAGAACTATAGACCTGAACTAAAGATTTCAAGTCTAGACAATGATGGTATTGAGGGAGGCCACAAGATTAGCGAAATGATGGCTGCTGCCAGTGGGCCTCAGAATTTTCTGTGAGATAAGGAGCGCAGATCGTGATACAACAAATTGAGGACCCTGGGCTTATCAGAAACTAGAAAGATTGGCCACCTGGAACCCATACTGAGGAACTGTCATTCAATGCATAGTTGGGAAACTGTTTGTGGATAATGGATACTGTTCACCCAGACAGCACACCCACAGCCCTCCTTGGATAGCCTTCCAGACCTGTGTTGATACATATTCTACCATTACAGGATCTCTTTTAAGACCAGCATTGATATATAATCTATTATTTTTGGAATTCCTCCCAGAACTGCATTCATATTCTACCATTCTGGGACAAGATTAACCAGCTTACTTTGACAAGAGAGGCTTTTGAGATTAGGCGTCAGAGAGATTGATTCTCTTTGTACCCTAACACAGCATTTCCTAAAATGTGGGTCAGGACCCACTGAAGGTTCACAATTCACAAGCTGATCTTTGGTGGGCATTGAAAGTCCTGCTCTATTTATACGTAGTTAGATAAATAACACCCAACTATAAATTCTGGTCCCTGTACAAACCGGCGTTTACCCAGGGATCGAAAAAGTCCGACTAACTCTTAATTAGGGCCAAAGATAACACATTTTCCTCCATAGCAATGTACCTGTTACACAACACACCTCCTTGTCGTACTAAACACTCAGGAACTAATAAGAAGTAAGCACTTGCATACCACACCAATCATGACTCTGACAGGCTCATGTGTCCAATGGGCAGCCCACCAGTGCAGCAGGGCTCCAGGGGCTATAGTAGCAGCTACCATGACAAAAGACTACCTGCTTTACAGTGAGAGTGACAGAGAAACCTAGTGAGGGCCATCAGCCCTAAATTGATCCTGTGAACAAGACTTTGACCAGGCATCCCCTTGGTTATTCAGCAAATCTATTAAGGGTTTACTCTGATACAACCAGCTTCATCAATGGAAACCAAGCATTTGCCTCAACTCACAATGAAACGGGGAATCCTGAGTGTGCTGGGGAGACAAAGCACCAATTTCTGGCGTTTGACCCACTCCTCCAAAAGCTAAAAGATACTCTTACTCTCAAAACACGATACACCTCCCTACAAACCTCCAAGCACATCGTAAAAATGTATCAACCAATATGTTAAGCAACTGGGGATCTCGCAGCCCATTCTGGAGAAGAATATCTTTTAGCATGTTGAACAGCGGGGATATCCTAAACCTGATGGAACACCAGGATTACTTGCACTTAACAACATGTACATGTAATTTAAAGCAATAATGATGAACCACAATGTGACCCAGAGTAATCAATAGTGGGTGAGATGACATTCTACCTGTCGTTGTTTTGGTTTGGGAGTCGTCTTATATTTGATGGATATACCAATTCAAGGAGACATTCTGCCAGGAAGAAGATCTTTGTTCCTAGGCATTTTAGCCAAACTCCAAGGAAAGGTATTCAAATACTACTAACACATCTATCTATCTGGAGCAAAATCTAAAGTTCATCTTGTCTAATAAAATAACCATTAAGGCAAATGAACAGCTAACAATGGAAGGAAGTCTCCATGTACCTCTCCTCTGTGAGATCTTATTCTTTCATGGTCAGTTTGCTCCACATTCACTCAAGTTCAACTCTGTGATGCAAGGTAAGTGGTTTTATTTATTTATGTATTTTATTTTCACATTATTTCAAGATTTGGAGTCAGTTAGAGAATCCAATACCGCACTGTGCGGGCTTTAAATGCTGAGTCACAATGAAAAACATTGTCATAAACATACATAGGACAGCATTGACAGAAATATTCAGTCTGCAGACAAATTAGCTGATGCAATCTCTATTATATCACTTCATACAGCCACTATACAAATAAAAATGTCTCAGTGCAATGAAAATGTGACTAGACTAAAGGATTAGCCCAAGTTGCAAATGCTGTAGAAGTGTTGCAAATACTACAGACATATAGTGCAGATTCAAGCCACATATCTTTAGGATGAAGAAGCATCTACAGCCAGTAGTTTCTCAGTAGCTGTGAAGCTTTCTGTATGTAGTAAAAGAAGCAGAAGTAGGGAGGAAGTGATTAGAGTTACAAGTACAACTACTGGGAGACAACTTCAAATAAAAGAAGATACAAATATTAGAATAATGCTTATTGCTCCTGTCATGTTTAACACTTGAAAGTTCATATGTTTATGAACATATTTTTTCCATATTTCTTTGTATTTCCATATATATTTCATTTACATACATTTTTGTAGCATTCAAAATGTTTTTGTATTTGATATTAATATTTACATTTTAATTAATACCTTAAAAAAGATTGTTGGCAATATTAACGCTTTGCTGTCTTTCTTCAAAAGCAATGTTAGCATCTTGTCCATGATGTGGGGGATGGCCTAACTCTTCATTTGAATCAGCATTTTCATCAGCAATAGGTAGTCCTTTTTGAAGCAATAGTATGTAGCACAGCACAAGTTGCTACTATTTTACAAACTTTTTATGGGATATATTATAAAAATCCCCCACTCTTATGTAAACTTCTGAATCTACTTTTCAAAAGTCCAAATTTCCAAATTTACACTCCACTACAGACTTTGTTTTCTTATGTGCTATAATATATATTCTCTTGTTAACTTTAGTTTGAGGTAGATAAAGAGTAAGTATCTAACATCAAAAAGAATATGCACTGTGCCATACATAAAATGAAAACACAATTATTTAATAATATATAGAAAATTAAAAAATTACATTTAAACAAATGATAATACAATTTTTAAGTAATGCTTTAACTAAGATAACTCATCTTCAAAATCTCATCTAGCCATACGGTTGTAGAGGCCACAGCGTCTGAAAATATAAGAAAGCGTGTAGTGCCACATGCTCTGCTATAATGCAATGTACATTGCATACAACCTGGATAATAAGTTACTGTTCATATTTCTCATAGCAATATATAAATTCTGATGCTAAAGGTGTGCAGATGAGAACATGCATACCATCCACACAACCTATAATGTGCAAATTGAGCGATTCATTAAAATGTAACTTTATTATTGATTATTTTCTGAAGAGAATTAGGGAATGCAATGTGGAGGTATATTTTGCTTAACATACATTGAGAAGTGTATCAACAAATCTGGAAAAAGCACTCTGGAAAAAAACAACTTCTGCAACTAAGATTCTGTAAGGGGGAGAGTAGTTGGCCTAATGGCTATGGTGGCTGACCTCAAATCTGGGGAACTGGGTTCGAGTCTTAGCAAGGACGCGCAACATCCTGTGATTCTGGGCAAATCACTTAATCTCCCCGTGCCTAACAAAAATGAATGTGTCCTCATGTAAACGCAACTGGTGCTCGTGTAAAGCACTCTGATACCCGATACCTTCGGGTCAAGTTCACGCTATATAAAACTCCGTAAAAAAAAAAGATTGACTGGTAACTCCTTGACGCCAGTAGGTGAAGTGAGCAAAGTACTTCAGAAAGTGAGCGTAGCATACCTCCTATGTGTTTTTCTACCTAGAAGTGGGTTTACATCATTTATCAGATTATACATAATATGCCTACACAACCTATGTTTTTTTAAATAAATGTCCTTCACCATCGCTCTGTTAAAAAGTGGTAATTATGAGGTCCACGAAAATTGTCCTTCTCCTCCTACTACTATACAGAGTAGCCAACATTCTCATTCTCCATGCCGTGGCATACAGGGCAGCAATTTCTGGAAAAATAGAGTTATTTTCCGGACCCCTTTTATACCTTGCTACCACATGCTTCCACTTAATAGTAATTTGTGAATGTAAAAACACCATTCTGCGACTATTCACAATCAGAGAATCGTTGAAACATACAAATAGTGAATAGTGAATCGATAGTAGGGAATCACAATTAGAAATCCAGTATTTTCTACTGATTGGCAATTTGTCTGGTTTGCGATTCTAAAATAGCAAATGATGCAAATAAGCCCCTCAATACATAACAATTATCTAATTTAGCATTTGCTAACATTTGACAAATGGTTAATGAATCACTATTGCTAAGTATACAGATCACTTGATTCTGAAGTAGTACACGCACTCTCCTGATTTTATATAAAATATATTTTATGCAGTTTATATTAAATTCTGTAAAAGATTATCAATGTTAATTAAAAGTTTTTTACAGTGTCATTATCTCAGATTGTCATTGACATTTGTTTCTATGTCGGTCGTTCAGTTGTGATCTTTTGGCTAGATTCAGGGGCACCGTTTCTTTTCAAAACTGTTGTCCCGCAGTTTGTCTGCGAGGGGTAGTCCAGTTAAAATTCCCCATAGGTGATCTTTTGGCTGTTCAGAGTTTTAGCAGTGTTCCTCATTTTATGTTTAGCTCTTATTTTAAGTATAGCTAAGTTCTTTATTGGGCTTACATTTAATGTAGTTTAGTGACATAACATTTGTAGCACTTGTAATCTGAAATTTGTTTTTGTCCATATTGGGTTTGGACTCACAATGTCAGTATCGCTGGCCCAGCTTCCATTGTTTTCAGTCGAATTACCTGCATATTTGCTACTATGGTGTTTACAGGCTTCCCTTTTTTCTTGCCAAATTGTATCTGTGGTGTTCATATAATGGTATCATATTTCTTAACTATTATAGATACTCTTGTTAAAGAAATCTTCTTGCATTCCAATCAAAGTATAAAAGAGTATATTGTGTATCCTGTGAATCACAGATCCAGCGGACCAAAGTTTCCCCTACAATGCTATCCTACAGCATGCTCAGAAAGCAGAGGCAAGGAACGATGTATAAGGTTACATGAATAGGTCTGTAATGGGGGAACATATGATAGTTTAAAATAAAAGCAATATTCAAGTGTCCGAATGCTGTGATCATGTGGAAGGAAGATGACAACCTTCAGATTTTAACAAGAATATAAACATTTGCAGGTGAGCTAGCTAGTCAACACGTTCTCCTCTTGTTATCAAGATGTGAAATGCCTAAACATTAGAGACATGCACTTCCTATTATATTTCCGCTAATGAAAAATTATTATTTCACACTATGTTGGTTATAAGCATACACAATATATAGACTGTTAAATGTGAAGTTTGAATCTAATTTATCTGAGGATGTACATCATGTTTATAGAATTCAGGCTCAAGTCATATTTGTAGTAGTGAAACTAATTGAATTGTAATGGATTAAAACTCAGTGAATATAAATGTTAATCATGACAAAGATAATTGAATAAAAAAAGTTAAAAAAACATTTGAAGCAAAGAGAGGAATTTAGAAAAAGGAATACATCAAGAACATAAATTATAATCCAAAAGAATAAATTAAATGTGTCAAACTGCAACAAAATTAAATTGATTAATTGAAACTAGCACTGATTTTGGTGCACTACCAATGAATGCAGATGTAAACTGATAATGAAATCAACATAAAGTGATTATAGCTGAGCAATAAAAATATTAGAATAACTTTGAAAACCATGACCACTTTTTCTAATTATGTAGTCCATCCTTGGCTCCTTAAATGTTAGTACATCTGCAATACTTTTTTTCGTCTGTATTGTCAGGATAATCATTTTCTCTAACCAGGACTTGTGCAAGACACAGCAGGCCTAGTTTGGTAATACAAAACGTCCATAAGAAGGCTTCTTGGAAAATCCCTGTTCCAACACAAAATGCAGATTACTTTCTTATAGAGAACAGCATTCAGGACATTACCCAGAGCTGCATTAGACAGAGAATCAAGATGTATCTAGTTTGTGAGGAGGTAATCATAAATCTACTAAAATCTAGGAGGCAGAAATTACATCTGAAAGTCTGTTTAATATTGCCACTTAGCAGCAGAGACGTTATGGAAGGCATGGTGATGTCATGACAACACATGTTGTGTTATGTTATGTTATTGCTACTTATAGAGCGCACTGTTACCCATGGGGGTCCTGGCGCTGTGAAGTCCTTTTGAGGCCTAAGAGGAGAGGATGGTACGCAGAGATTGACTTGCCTTTCAGTTGAAGGCCTCTTTGAATAATGGTTAGTGAATAGCAAGGTAATAAAAAACTTCAAATAATAATTAACAAGATTAGCAATAAAAAGTGCAAACTCAATAGAGCAGAAGGAGTAGATAGGTGACCAACAAGACAGAAAAAAAGTTCAATAAATTCAGTATGAGCAAAAGAGCCACAGAAATTGGCTCTAGGCATCCATGAAGCAACACTTAAGCAGGTGTCCGCAACATTAGAACGACCCACAGACAGCACTTAAACGGAATACGGCGGGAAGAAAGAAAGGTGAGCAATTAGAGAAGACAAAAAAATACTCTTAGAAAAAAGAGAGAAAGGGAGATAGTATAAACAGTCAAATAATAAGCAAGGCATTGCATCATATATTAATAGGACAAGCTATAGGAAAACGTGAGCAATAAACCAATAAGGCACAGCATTGCATAGTGTGAAAGAATAAAGTACCACCTGCTTAGAATTGACAATGTACCACTGGAAGCATCAAAAGGCCCAAGGTTGGAAGGGTGGGGTATCATTTCAGCCTCCCAGTCTTTATTACAATCATGAATTCTGTGGCACAAGAAAATCCACATTTGTTGGCATTATTATATGGTAAGTTGAAAGCCTGTCCAGGACAGGAAAGGAAACATGCTAAATGAGTATGAATTAAAAAGGCTTAAAATGGAAGCGTTGGAACAGTCAGCTGTTTTCAGGAGATTGTCCAGGTAACAGCCAATTACAGAGGCCATAGCAATCTGAGAAGAGTGAGTGCCAGATCTATAGATGTCCACGCTAGCTTGAGTCATTATCTAATGAAGCCAGCGAGCAATGGTAGGGATGGAGATGGCCAAGTGAGCTTTTGTAAGGAGTATAAGGAGTTTAAAGGTCATGAGAGAGCAGAGGTAAGCTGTACCTCCCTCAGATGCTTTGAGACAGCTAGTAACAAAAATGGTTGAGAAGGCTGGGAAATAGAGGTAGAAGAGGGAAGAGCAGTTCGTTTTGATCCTTCTAGATTTTTATTTATTTTTTTATTTGAAAAGTTTTATATAGCACTGGCTAAACCCAGAGGTATCAGAGCACTTTACATGGGGAGGTACAATTGCTTCAAGAACATAGTTACATAGTTGCAACAGTTTCAGGTACGTAGTGGCTGGAGAAACAAGAGTTACAAAGGCATTGATCCGGTATGGGGGAGGAAAAGCAGGCAGGGGAGAGATTGGGGAAGAGAGGAAGGGAATAGAAGAGGAGGAAAAAGAGTGAGGGAGGAAAGAGGAGAGGGAGGCGGTAGGAAACACAGCGGGTGACTAGAAAAGAAACAATGTCTGACGATCGGATGGGTAGGTGACGGCCAAGGGGGGGAACCAGAGCCAAACTCCTCAATAGCTGCGTAGGACAACTCCACCGGTCGTCGGCCAAAGGTTGCTCGGTTGCCGAAGTACATCAGAGGGTAAAGGTATCAGCCTAGAGGAGATCATCAAAAAGGTTTCATAGAGAGCGCCTTTCACGGTGTGAGGTGCTAAGTTCCCAGCGATAATGGGAACATTCCTAAACCTCTGCTATGTGAGAATCCCTTAACACTGTGGACTCTCTCAGAGGGGTATCTGAGACTCCAGGGCATAAATACAGGATCCCTCCCCAACAAGGGAAGAAGGAGTGCTTTGGTAAGGGGCGCATTTAAGAAGGCCGTATTAAGGCCTATTCCGCTATGTGTGAATCCCTAAACACTGTGGACTCTCTCAGAGGGGAATCTGAGACTCCGGGGCAAACATGCTGGATCCCTCCCCAGCAAGGGGAGAGGGAGTGCTTTGACAAGGGGCACATTAAAGGAGGCCGTTTAGGGACAGTTGGGCGGTAGGGGAGGACCTATACAGTAGAAAGGGGGAAAGAGAGTAGGTACGCTGGTACAGACGCCTACTGCCCTAGAGCAGCTAACGTTGAAGGTGGTAGGAAAAAGCCAAGACAATATTAGGAGTTATCTGCCAAACTGAACGTAGCTTAGTCAAAATCAATTCCCTTCATGGTCTAAAATGAGGGGGCTAGCAGTAAAAAGCAAGTTAAAGGGAGAAAGAGCATAGGCAGAGTAAGGAGATCGCAGAAACATTGGAGACAAATGATTGCGGAGGGAAAGGGAAGATTTGACCCGGGGGAGAGTTCGGCCGCCATTTTAAGGTCAGGCCTGTACAGGCAGACTCAACAGGGACAGTCACCGGTGCTGGAAAGACCCGGAGGAGTCAGCGTGCTAGCAAGGGTATTGGTAGGATACAAATTTACACAGAGTAAACAAAGGATAGATGCAGTTTTGCACAATATGAACCATAGTATTAAAACATGCAAATAATCAGGGGGGTTGAACATGACATAAGAAGAGTGGGGGGAACAGAGGTATCAGTAAAATTCTTAGATGATGTGTATATCTGTGGGTAGGAGAGAAGATCAAATATAGTCCAGGTGGAGATCAATGGGGCCGGAGGTACGGACCAAGTCGCAAGATGGCGGAATGAAACAGGAGTGACCATTGGAGATGGACACAAAATGGTGGGGTGCAAATGCGATGTAGTTCAAAAGTCTAATGGTGTAGTTGTTACCTCTGCTCAAAACCACAAGATGTCCCAAGTGTTTTACGGGAGACAAGCCAGGCGGGATGGAAGTGGGTAAAGCAGCGGTAATAAAGTCCGGAGGCGGAGGGTGGGTTGGGGGGACAGCCTCGGCCTCAGCCCGGTTCCTCAGCGGCCATCCTGAAAAATAGAGTCAGAAGGCATCGGCAGTGTTGCGATGGAGTCCGCCCCGAGGCGGCGAGGAGGAAGAAAGGAAGCGGCGATGAGCGTGGAGCAGGCTCAAGGAAAGGGGAGGAGGAGAGAGATGGCTGAGCAGAGTGGAGCCACAGCTCCAGCCTCGGGGTTCTGGCATCGGTCTGTGCCGAAAAATGCTCATCCCAGCAAAACCGAGGTGCTCGCCCCAGAAGCTCTGCCAGTGGTAGAGCGCTGTTGAGATGGTCCATGTCGGAGGCGTGCAAAGGGGACAATACAAATACCGGCAGCCCCGCCATTGGGAGCGCCCCAGGGAGGACCTCACTCCGAGGACCCACGGTGTCTGCGGGGAATGGTGGCGCGAGGGAGCACATCCCAGTCCAAGGGAGAGCTCGAGGCACCAGGAACGCAGAGATATGAGCTAGCAGGGCAATATCTGGGAGTGCAGTGCAAAGACCAGGACCCACGCTGTCTGCGGGGAATAGCGGCGCGAGGGAGCACATCCCAGTCCAAGGGCGAGCTCGAAGCACCAGGATCGTTGAGACACGAGCTCGCAGGGTGATCACCGGGAGTGCAGGGCGAAGACCAGGAAGTCGCCCACAAGTCCACGAGCCCGTCTTGGAACCCAGGTCTCGGAGCAAGGGGGGGAGGAACCCTACCTGCAGAGCCCCAAGCCTCCCCTCGAAATCCAGGGAGTTCCGGACTACGATTGGAGAAGGGGAGGCTCAGCAAATATGCGGACCGGAGCCCAGTCTCATAGCCCCAGAAGCCCTGCACAAAGGTCCAGAAAGGAGCACCAAGGACCGAGCCGAGCCCAGGTCAGCTGCAGCAGGAGGAGGTCGCCACCTCCCCAGGACCAAAACACACCCCCACAGTCTTGTGAGCTCCGGCCAGGTGCAGACTCCAGGGCTTAGGAGCGAAGAACAGCAAGGGGGCAGTTGAGCAAGAGGACGTGGCAACAAAG
Organism: Triturus cristatus; assembly: GCF_964204655.1. Taxonomy (NCBI): domain Eukaryota; kingdom Metazoa; phylum Chordata; class Amphibia; order Caudata; family Salamandridae; genus Triturus; species Triturus cristatus. The sequence goes on from NC_140586.1 coordinate 657,554,186, forward strand.
CACCGCATCCGCATCGGAAAAACCCTGGCTCCGCTTCATCCACGATTCAGCAATGGTCCATGGAGAGGCGTCAGAGTCGCCAGCAGGATTCAGGTAGAGTTTTACCTTCTGTTTATCCTTCGATGTTGCCGTTTATCTAAAAATGAGTAGTTGCGTTGCGTAGAGGTGAGCTTCATCTAAGCAGGGCTGTCGAGCAAAACGATGGAGTATGGGGCATAGGCAGGGATTTTCACAAAATTGTGATCCCAAGCCCCGGAGCTTCGGTGTGGAGCTCCAGCTCGGCAGCCAACTTGCCCAGGTCTCAGATATAGGGAAGATTACAAGGAGAAGGTACGGTCATCAAAGCCAGCCAGGCTAGAAGGTGCAGTTTGCCCTAGATTATTAGAGGATGACGGTTCCCCAAAGGATTCAGGAGAATCCTGGGATGGTCAGGGAGAGCATGTGGAAAGTCTACTGCACATTGTAGAAGGGCTGGAAAACACTCATGGGAGAGCCAGAAGGGAGTGACTAGAACCAAATAGCATATTCACTGGCAAAGGTGAACCATGGCTTGGGATAGCAAGGTGAATGGAGGAAAGGCATAAGCTTAAAAATGTTTCCTATTTTGGAGAGAGGTGTCTCATGCCTAGGCCTCCAGAATTAGGCACCATATTGTGAAGCAGGGATGTTGGTGATTCAGACGAGATGTGATGAGGTCTGTTTCCAAGGGACCCCTAAGTTGAAGAAGAGCCTGAAAGGTCTAAGAATCTAGCATTCAATCACTGGAGTCCCAAATATTTCTTGTGTGCCAGACAATGGTAGAATTGGAGACCTCTAGGAGGAACTACTTTTGAAGGGCCAGGTAATGTGCTAGGCAATAGAACCAATATCCTTGACTAAGGTCCCTCTGTTCATTGACTTGGTTCCATTACGTTTGGTGATGAAGAGGATGGCCGAGATGTTATCAAATCATAATAGTGTTATGTATTGAGAGCGATTCCTGGAATGACTCTTTACTGTGAAGATCCCAGTCAGTACCCCCATGCAATTGATGTAAAGAGAGAGCTCTTTGTGGAACCAGAGGTCACCTGTCAAGTGGCCCTGAAGGTTGAGACCCAAGACCAGTCTGCAGGCATCTCACTCCAGAATAACTTCCAGACAAGCATGTTTTTGTGGCACATAAATAAATGTAGTAGTAGCTGACAGCGCCCTGTAAAGTCCAAGACCTTGGGCAAACAGTTCAGCTGCTGCTCCCTCCTTGGCACAGGCCTGCCTGAGTCATTCTAGCACTATCCTTAAAGTGGAGTTTAGGCGGGGGAGAGAAGATGTGGTTACTTGTGCTTATGCGTTGCCTTCCAGCATTGTTACAGAGTGCCGCCTTTGTCCCCTTGAGGGACTTGTGGAAACAAATGGAAGTGTCATTGGGAGCATTCAATGTGATCTCAGAGGCAAACTCAACTTGCCACACCTCCTATTGGAAAAACAAATTGTGAGCGGGGACTGCCTAGAGAAACTAAAAACTCAAGACAAAAAAGAGTGCTGTGTTTGGCAATGAGTATGCCATTATTTTTTAAAACTAGTCTTTATAATGAGGAAGGTGAAAATTGTAGGGAGTTTAGGGGCCTTCCAGGACAATAATCAGCGTCAAACATTATTTGGAATGGTAAGGTTGGTAAAGGACCTGTAAAGGACAAGAATATGAAAGTGAGAAAGAGAGGAAGCACATTAAAATAGTGAAGAATTAGTGTTTGTATGTGGGGGGTGTGCTTTACAAAACATCAAATACGAGAAAATACCAATTCCAAGGATATAATAAAAAAACAAACACACATTTACTATATGTACACTGGTGGCATCTAAACATATCTAGCAGATAATATGTTAAACTCTTCGAATGCGGCCATTGGACTGCGAGTGAAACTGAATAAGCCTTGTATATGCTTCCACATGCTAACCTGGATTTGCTGAGGCACAGCAGAAGACATTTTAATGTGTACAGCATGGCTCATTATGCACAGCTAACTATACAAATTGTTCAAAATAAAGACAGATGCATAATTCTTGGAAACTTGGCGCCAAATATATAAACACATAAAAAGTTAGAAATTATATTTTATGCTTCCATTTGGGTACATCTAGCACTAGCATAAATATTTAATTTAAGACTAATATGTATAATAAGGACATGAATAAAACAATCTCCGTAATAGAAGCAGTTTCATTCTTAAGGACCCATGATATACATATAACATTTTCCCAACCCGTTGTTTAATATTTACAACTAGAGATTTTCTTCATAAAACAGTGGGCCGGGCACAATATTCACTAAAATATAAACATGAAAACAAACAACGATTGAGAAATATATAAGTAAATCCATTGTGGACTCTTCTTTCGAAGTATGTGCTGATATGGAGCACTGCTTTGTTAAGTGCAGACATTGCACGCAGTGCAGCATAGAATGAGACAGGCCCTAAAAGCTGACATTCTAAATTCAGAAGAGATTTATTTCCACACAGGAGCCCACTTAGAAGGGGCCAGTGTTAGACCCTGGAATGATGAACTATGTCCATTAGAGAATAAGAGACTTTAAATGAAGTTCCAGTACAGATAGGAATTGTGATAATCCATCTAAACTCAAAGTAAACAATCATGATTCTGCTATTGGTTGGATCACTCAGATTTTGCAATGCTGTCATCCTGTCCCCTACTTCCTCTATACTAGTTTGGCATCCAGTGGAGAATTTTCTAGCATCTTATATTCCCTGAGATACTCAACATTTCTTAGAGCACATTAGAAAGAAATGTAAATTAATGAATGGACAAAGTCAAACATTATTCTTCTGCAGGTAGGCTGTCTCTGAAAAAATGAGAAAAAGGTGTGACCACTAATGGTAGAGCCACTTGATTGAAATTCACATGATAAAGCTGGATTTCTTGGTCGGTGGATTGTGTAGGGTAATGGCGCTCCTGGGAAATACGCAGTGAGTATATGCTAGTGTGCAATTATGATTGCGGTGCATAAGGGTGGGGAGAGCCACCCTCCTCCCCAATATATGGATACCCACTGATAAACCAAAACAACAGTCCCTTGCACACGCCGACAGTATATATTATGTATCATTGACAATAATAAAAAACACTCTTGTTCCTCCATCGAAACAGTCACTTCAATTTAATCTTGAGATCCTTAGCCAACACGTGTTTCGTCGCGCTTAATGGTTGAGCGCAATGACTTCTTCAGGGCTCTAATCTCTTTGTATAGATCTTCAGTTCCGGTTGTATTTCTGACCTGGAATGGGTTCTAGTACTCCAGTGATATTTGCACAGTAAAGGGCAACAGTGATTACTGTGTCCAAGATTTAGTGTACTGCAGAATTATTTTCTTAAGTGTGGATCTTGTGTGTATAAGTCATAAATCCATCATGAAGAATGAGGAAGTGCTATAGTAAAATCACTCTTTGGGGGCTAAGTGAGTCCCTCTTGCCAGCAACCAAGTCTTTGCTGGAGTAAATGCAAACCCTCTGTTCAGTAGCAGGGCTGCCTCCGGCGTGTCCGCAGAATCTGAGTGATCCGACCAATGCTATACCACGTCGTCATTCTTCATGATGGATTTATGAATTATACACACAAGATCCACACTGAAGAAAGTAATCACTGTTGGCCTTTACTGGGCATATCTAACCTGTGTTCCATCACACCCAGCCTCAAATTGCATCAAGGTCCCGGTCTACCACAACCATTAACTATCATTGACACTTTGTGCTTCTTGGCACGATTGATACTTAAAACATATCGCCAGTTCCCCTTATTGGATTTTCTGTCATTTTGATTCATTGTGTTTAATATATTGCACTCTATTTTTGTAATTCATTTTGAAATTGGTATTGTTTTACATTTTTACTTTACTACTGTTTTAGTGCTGCATAAGTACTTTACTTACACATTGCCATAAGTTAAACCTGTCTGCTCTTTACCATAGCTACCAGGAGGTTGATTCAGTGGCTTTAACAGATCATTATTCCTTGAAGTGGGTAGTCACCCACCCCAATTAATAACCCAATGTCTTACAGGAATATTTAGAATGGACTTATAGGGAAGTTAAATAGCCCAAATAGGAATTTCCAGAGTACAGCATATGTTTTAGGGGAGAAGCACAGGCACATTACTGCTGTTCAATACTAGCAAAGAGTACAGAGTCCTAAATCCAGCAGAATCTGACAGAACAACATTTCTGGACCCCAAACAATTGGGTCTTTACACACATCTAAAAGCTCCTGCTGATATTTTAGATCTTCTGGAATTCAAGCTAACCAAGACTCTGCATTCTCTGGCTACTATTCCCACTTGCTATTGTTCCCCTTAAAGACCATTACATGGTATAGTCACAGCTTCCCGAAGTTGAAATGTGAAAGCTGAGCGATGCTGGTAAGTTACTACCATACCATACACGCATGTGCCAGTGCACAGAAGAAACCCTTTCAGACTTTCATTACTAAATCCTAAATCACAGGTTTATTTTTCTCCCCCCTCACCCCCCCCCCCCCCCCCCGGGAGCTAGTGTCACCCAGCTCATCAGCCATCAATCAACATCCCTCAGTGACAATTTTCTGTCATTCTTTTCCAATATAATTAACACTTTAAGCCTTAATTTCCACTATCACTCAACGGGCTTTGGAGGCTTGGAATTGCCTTCCCATACCCTTCTTTGCAAGCCCTCTCTGCAAGTTTGCACCCACCTCTCAATCAGAAATAAGTAATATCTTGGCCTCTTTCGAAGAAACCTCACCTCCTTCAAAATGGGTAATAACAAAGTCATCAACCTTTGACTCATTACCTCCCTCTTCAATAGCGTGATTACTTAGGCCCTCAAAAAAAATCAGCACATCTACACTACATAAACACTGCAGACTCTGATAATCAATTTATTTCTAAATCTTAACCATCCCATACAACCCTACATTGCAAAAGAACTTGAACTAGTTAATTCGCACCTCGGGCACATTTACTATTTTTTCATGCAACTCGGTGCGGGACACAAGAAAGGGAACTTGCTGCACTGCATTGTGTAAATGGGAGAGAGCAGAAATGTTCCATATTTACAAAGGTATTGAGCATTTCTGCTCTCTCCAGTGCTGGCATACTGTGTGCTGCCTAACGCCAATGCAGGCACCCTTGCACAATAGTGCAAGGGTTCCTGCATAAGAGGCAGGATTTTTTTCCTGCAGGAAGAGACACCTTCCGGCACAAAACCAATCATTAGGGGCATATTCCTCTTTGTACGTGTGCAGCACACATTGAAAGAGGAAGTAACAACAAGAAATGAAGATATTTCTCCTCATTATGACTCTGTCGGGTAAGCACGCCATTTTAGCACAAACTCAGCTTTACTGCCTTAAGTAAATCTGAGTTTGTGTCACAATAAATTGATGGATCCATGGAATGCCCATGCTCCACCTATGTAATGCTTGCCCTTCTCAAAGTAAAGCAAGGCAGCAGTGCATAGCTCTTCGTTGCATTACTTTGGATTTACACAAAGTGACTTTGCATGGCTTACTAAATGCCCAAATGATTTTGCATCAGAGGTAGGCCACAAAAGTGACGCAGCCATGGCGCAAAATCATAGTACATTTGGGCACTAGATGCAAATGGCCTCCTAAGTGGTTTTCAATCAAGCTTCAGACCACACCAGAGGACAGAGACCATCTTATTAAATGTCATTAAATGTCAGGAAAAGCTAGACCAGGGTTATTGGTGTACCTCAGGATTCTGCCCTGTCACCAAGTATATTCACACTTATACTGTTCGTTTGGGACTGCCATTGGTCCTTGTTTGATTCTTTTTTGTCTCGGGCACTAGGCCCAGACACACAAGTGTGTAATGTTTTATTGGGAATGCCGGGTGGTAGGAATTTTATGCATCCCTGCAGATTCTGGACATTTTCGTCACGCAAATGTGAGGGAAATGACTGATGTTAGACAAAGTATCAGGTTGCATGGCATGGTGGATAAGAACACGTGGTCAGATCCACAGACAGCACACCACCCTGGAATCCCCCTGAGACCTCTGGGGCTGGTAGGCTTCCCTGGGTGGTAGCTAATCCTAGGGGCAAAGTCCACATTTACCCACATTGAAAGAAATGTGTTGGGTTTGAGTGGAAGTACTTGATCAGTTCATGTTGGGTTTTGGGGCCTTTTCTATTGCAGGCACTGTGCCCTCCAACACAAGTGAGCGCCATTTTTATTGGGGGATGTGTGGGAATGTTGAATGGTAGGAAATTTGTGGATCCCCACAGATTTGGGAACTTTCTCTCAAAGAAATGTGAAGAAAATGTGTGCTTTAGCCAAAGTTTGAGGTTTGCCAGGGCTTCTGGTAAAAAAACATTGTGGAATCCATGCAAGTCAATCCGCCCTGACCTACCTTGGGTGTCAAGTATTCAGAATTGTCGGGGTTTGGTAGGTTTCCCTGGATGTTGGCTGAGCTAGGGCCCAAATTCAGCAGCTACCCACATTTTTTAAAAGTACATATTTTTGGGGTGAAATATGATGCCACTAGGTCACACAAATGGGATACCATTTTTATTTGTATACGTGTGGGAGTCCCCTGAGTGTCTAGTTTTCAGAAAATGTCTGGGTTTGGTAGATTTCCTTGTGTGGTGGGCGAACCAAATCCTGAAATCCTCAGTTACCTACATCGCCAAACTGGGTCATATTTCCTTCAGATTTTTTTATGTCTCCATGTCATGCTGTGGAGCATTTTGTGTCATATGCACTAGGCCCAGCCACACAGCTTGGGCACCAGTTTTATCGGAAGAAGTGTGGGAATGCTGGTTAGAAGGAAATGTGTGGATCTCTACAGCTTAAGGAACTTTCTCTCATAAAAATGTGAGGAAAATCAGCTACTAATAAACGTTTATAGTGTATTAATGATAAAAACCATTACAATGTATATACAATGTAAGTTTTATATACATTGTAATAGTTTTTATTAATTATACACAATAAATATTTACGAGTGGAAAATCAGTGTTTTTAGCTAAGGTTTTGCAAGACCTTCTGAACTAAAAAACATTGCGGGATCCACATGAGTCAAATCACCTTGGACTCCCTTGGGTGTCAAGTTTTCAGAAATATCTGGGTTTGGTGGGTTTCCCTGGGTGGTGGCTGAGCTACGGCCGAAGCAGCTACCCACATTTTTTTTTTTTTTTTTGTGTTGAAATTTTTTATTGAATTTTATAAGACAAATACATTAGAGCATATGCAATAATAAATAAAAGAGAATAAATTCATGTTAGAAGGAATCATGGAATAAGATATTAATAAATAAATACGATATAAATATGCGTTTAAATAGATAAATACTAATTAATGCAACGATGAGATCAAAACCCAGAATGACATGTAATAAGAGTGAGCTATAGGGAAAAGAGAGAGGAGAAAGACATAGTAGAATAAAGAGTGCTGGAAATATAAAGAAATAAAACAAAGGAAAAATAATTAGATAAAAGCAGAAGAATACCACAACGGAGGAAGCAAAGGATTGGGGGGAACAAAGAGAAGAGAAAAAACAAAGGACAGAAAAGTGAAAGCTGATTAGTGTGTTTGAGTAGAAGTGGAGGCCGGAGAATCAGCAACATTTGATTTGAGAAATGGAGACCATATTCGAAGAAAAGTGTCGTTTTGATCCTGAAGGTTATAGATTGTACGTTCATGGGAGGCAGTTTGCATCATTGCCACCAACCAGTCCTCCTGTGATGGAGGCAAAGTTGATTTCCAATGACGCAGTATACATATTTTGGCAGTAGCAATTGAAGTATGAAAAAGACGGAGTTGTGGCTTCGTGAGCTTTGGGGAATGACGTAAGTCATGTAGGAGAATGTTAGTAGATGTAAGTGGCAATTTTAGGGGCATAGTGGATTTCAAGGTAACACCGATAAAAGTCCAATAGGGTTGGATACTAGGACATTCACAAATGATATGAGTAATATCACAACCTGAATTGGAGCATCTCCAACAGTTAGAATGAGAGAGAAGACCAGCTTGGTGTAATTTGACAGGAGACCAGTGCCAATCATGCAGGATTTTAAAAAGACAGAATTTGAGCCTTGATTCACGGGCTCCCTTATTTAAATTCTCTAGAATCAAATCCCACTCAGTATCGGAAAAGGAAATTGAGAGACGAGATTGCCATTTACGCTGGAGATCATGTGAAAGAGATTTAGAAAAAAGATGAGATGAAAAAATTTTGTATATACCAGAAGTAACACCCTTAAGTTTCCCCCAAATGTGCAAATAGGATAATATAGGGGAATCCTGCAGGAGCCATGGTGATGTTCCCATATGGGTCTTCAAACATTGTTGGAGTTGAAGATATTTGGAAGAATGATGAAGGGGAAGATCAAATTCTACCCTGAGCTGAGAGAATGATTTAAAATCCCCATCATGCAGAAGTTGATCCGGATAGAGAATACCTGCAGCTCGCCATTCAGGCCAGGATAACATACGACCATTAATACGGATCCCCGAATTATTCCACAGGGGAGCCTTAGCATGGATTCTTGAGTTTGAGCCTAATAATCTATGACTTCTCTGCCAGGATTTATGCATGGCAGATAGTATCGGGTTTTTTGGGTCAAAACGACTAGAGCCAGTACCATACAGAGGAGAAAGGTTTGATTCTAAGGATAGGAGATGTCTTTCTATTTGAACCCATTGTGGTAAATCTTTGATGCCAGGTAAAAAATATGAGATTTGGGAAATATGTAACGCCAAAGAGTAGTGTTCAATAGATGGAAGGCCAATTCCGCCAGATAACTGGTGAGCCTTCAACTTAGTGATAGCAAGGCGAGGCTTCATAGTACCCCAGATGAAAGTTTTAATCTGGGCATCTACTGATCGAAGTAAGGATAGAGGGATCTGCAAAGGAAGCATACCTAGAATGTATATAAATCTCGGAAGAGTAACCATTTTAACCGCCTGAGTTCTGCCCCAAAGAGAAAGACCCAAAGCCTTCCATTTGTCAAAATCCCGTTGCATTTGGGATATAAGAGGAGATAAATTATCTGCAACCATGTCTTGCAATCCTTTATTAACGAGGACACCCAAGTATTTAAGGCGTGAAGGCTGCCAATGAAAAGGGAATCCAAAAATGGCTGCTTTTGTGGTACCGTTAGAGATGGGTAAAGCCTCACTCTTGTCCCAATTAATCTTATAACCTGAAAAAGAGGAGAAATCATTAATAATGTGAAGAAGAGAAGGAATCGACCGGGGAAGACGAGTAAGAGTGAGTAGGATATCATCAGCATATAAGTATATTTTAGAATGTCCAATTGGAAGGGGGACACCAGAGACCTCATCAGATTGACGAATGGTGGCGGCCAAAGGCTCCATAGCCAGAAGAAACAAAAGAGGGGATAATGGACATCCTTGGCGTGTCCCTCTCTTAATCGTAAAGGTGTCTGATAGAAACCCACCACAGTTTACCTGAGCAGAAGGGTGATCGTATAATAGGCGTACCTTATCAATAAATTTCGTGCCTAAACCAAATCTAACCATGACCTTGAAGAGATAGTTCCATTCGATGCGGTCGAACGCCTTTTCTGCGTCAAGTGAAAGGGCTAACGCATCGTCCTTAAGATGTTGAGCCGACCATAGTGCATGGGCCAGAGAACGCAGATGATTCCGAGAGGAACGACCCGGTACAAAGCCTACTTGAGAATGGTGTATCAAGGAAGGCAAAACTTTACGCAAACGCGAAGCAAGAATGCTGGCCAAGATTTTAATATCAGAGTTCAATAGAGAGATGGGGCGATAGCTACTGCAGAGCTGGGGGTCTTTACCTGGCTTTGGAAGCACAACAATAATAGCCTTGTTAGAAAGAGGTCCTAGTGAAGATGAACTATCCGCCTCCTGGAATGCGGCATGCAGGGTATCAATAATATTGTGACCTGCCCAGCGATAGAATTCAGGGGGAAATCCATCCTCACCAGGAGCCTTGTGGTAAGGCAGGGCAGTAATCGCACTAGAAACCTCATCTCTAGTTATTTCACCCTCTAGGATGGCTCTGCCCTCCGCCGAAAGAGAAGGAAGATGCACTTTTGCAAGAAATGCTGTCATTTTATCCGAGTCCATTCTATTATCGGAGGTGTAAAGAGATTCGTAAAAGGAGGCGAACTCATTAACAATGTCTTGAGGTTTCGTGCACAGGTGACCTTGCGCAGATCTAATGGCCGGAATGGCCATGGACGCCTCCCTCTGCCGCAGCTGCGCGGCTAATAACCTTCCCGCCTTTTCCCCTTGCTCGTAATGCCGGCCTTTCATTTTCTGTGAAGCGTATTCTGCTTTAGATGTAAAAAGGCTATTTAAGACCATTCGAGCTTGCTCAAGTAATTTACGGTTTTGTAGAGACGGAGATATGGTGTATAAACGAGAATAAGTTTGTATGTCAGATTCGAGCTCACTTTGTCTCCTTGCATTTTGCTTATTAGCAATTGCTGCATCGCGCATTAATTGCCCCCTCAAAGTAGCCTTCGCCGCAGCCCAGAGAGTCCTGCTGGAGGTGACAGACCCCTGATTAGTAGAAAGATAATTTTGAAGGTGAGATTGCAATTGGGACTTACCAGTAGGAGTCCTGTGGCGTTGGATGTTCATTCGCCATGGTTTACGTCCAGGCCGAGAAAGACCCAGATCAAGGGAGAGGAGAACCGGAGAGTGATCAGACAAGGCCGCTTCCAGGATACAAGAGTCTGTAACAAATTGAACTGTGCTATGAGAAATAAGGAAGTAATCAAGACGAGAAAATGTACCATGGGCCGATGAAAAGAAAGTATATTCCTTATCCATTGGATGGCTGAAACGCCAATGGTCAACCAGTCCAATATCTGATATGATGTCCCCCAACAAGGCTCTGTCTGACGCATTGCCCCTATCTAATGGGCAAGTTTTGTCTAGAATGGAATCTTGCGTTACATTCCAGTCTCCGCCAATCAGATATTGTGATGCATTAATTTCAAGCAGCAAACGGGATAATTGAAGAAAGAACGTTTTTTTGGTACCCGTAGGGGCATAAACAGACCCTACACAGATGTGAGACTCTCCAATTTTAAGTTTGGCAAATACATAACGGCCATTTACATCTGACCATGTTTTAGAGACAGTGACCGGGAGGGATTTGCGAAGGAGGATTGCTACTCCACATTTGCGGAGGGGGCCTGTATCTGAGGAATCGTCTTGCTGAACGCTACTATGGATAACCTTGCCCACCCAGTCTCTGCAAAGTTTATCTGATTCTAGAGCATCCAAATGGGTCTCTTGAAGCAAGGCCACATCTACATGTTTGGTCTGGAGATAGGAGAGTACTTTCTTCCGCTTTATGTAATGGGTGAGGCCATGTACATTCCAAGTGATCGCATTAAGAGAATGTGCTTGTGCCATAGTAGAATAGAGCAAAAAATCAGAAGGAAGAAAATAAAGCACAAAACAACGTGTTGAACCAGACAAAGAAAAAAGGGAAAGAAATGACAAAAGGAAGGGGAAACAGAAAGAAAATAAGTGGAAGCAGTACTTCTAATCTAGATGAAATACATAAAGAGAACAATAAAAAGATAAAGACGAAAGGAGGTAAAATTTAGAAAATAGTACAGTAATAAAGAAACTATAGAATAGTAGCGAATAAAGAACAAGAAACCGTAAAACTGTTACCCGCGGGTCTGGGCGCACTAGAGCGCCGCCGCGGGAAAAGACCCCACAGAAAGAAAGAAACAATTAAGAAAGCATTAATAATATAGAAGGGAAACCCGAAAGAGCAGTATAAAAGAGAACAGAAGAAGGTAGAGAAAGCCAAATAAAGGTTGAGAAGCGACACTACATAAGAGGAGAAATCTTACAGTAATTAAATGTGAGGTAACCTTAAGTGCATAAAACATATCATACACATATCAAAAAGCCTATACCAATATGCATACGAGCAAATAAAATAATACAACTCTAATCAAACAATTAGGCGCCAATGCACCCGAGTAACTGCAAAACCAGTTAAGAATATGCAAGAAAATTGTAATATGAAAAGTAAGAAATGCAGGGAGAAAGAAGAATAGCATTAGAAGGCAGAGATATAGCAGAAGGCAAAGTGAAAAGGAGAAGAGATAAGATAAGAAGCTAGTGAGAAAGAGGTGAAAAAAAAAGGCAATCAGATATTATAAGAACAGCGAAAAATGCCAAAAATATAATAATGGTTTAACAATAGAAACAAGGCTTGCAAGGACCAGAAGTCCACCATAAGCTGCCAATAGGTCAGGAAGTAACTTTTTCCACAGGAGGAAGTATTATTCAGTCCGCATCCGAAGGGGTTTTAAGAGGAGAGCGGGACTTGTCTCTTTGTAAGTCTTGTGGGAATGTGGCTGCCGAAACCAATTGTATTGCAGACTTCCTATCTTCTTGTGAGCGATGAAGTCGTTCGAGGTCCCTGCCCTGAGGTCTAGGGCTACTAGGAGGGCGCCTGTTACGTTCTGACATTGAAGTAGAAGATTTAAGGAGTGATTGGGACGGAATTGTCTGTGAGGATGCAGCGAGAACCTCCATATCTTGAGGTTGAAGGCAGTCCAAAAATTGCTGAAGGTGCTCTGGATCAAAAAAGTCCTTAGAGACTCCATCTTTGGTAACACGAAAACGTGCAGGTTCAAATAGGCCATATTTGATATCTAATTGACGTAATTGAGGTCGCATGGAGAGAAAGGCCTTCCGCCGTTCATTGGTTTCCTTGGAGAAATCAGCTGCCATATGAATGCGATGGCCTTCAAAAGAGAAGGAACCTTGAAGTCGAGCAGCAGACAGTAGTTGTCTAGTTTGGTCATGTCGGAGAAAACAAGCAATGATCGGCCGTGGGCGCGCGGCAGGATCACCATGAGGAGGACCAATTCTATGAGCCCGCTGTATCTCCAGAGGTGGGGTAAAAGAAATACCAGTCATCTGAGGAAGTATACGACACAGAAATGCACTGGAACTCTGCCCTTCAATACGCTCTGGAAAACCAAAAAAACGAACATTATCCCTCCTGCTTCTGTCTTCCAAATCAATAAGTTTGCTACGGAAGAATAGGAGGTCTCGGTCTTGGTTGGGAAGGGAGTCCAAGCGGTTCTCCACCGTCTGAACTCTGGAGTCAAGAGATTCAATCGTCGCACGAAAGCTGGTGAATTCTGCTTTAATTGATTTAGTCTCCTCAGCTAATGATGTAATTGTGAGTTTCATGTCATCTAATCGGAGAGTAACCTCAGATATTTCGTGTAAAATACGTTGCAGAGTTGCCGCCGATGTCTGCCCCCCATTAGAGGTCGAAGCCGAGGGTAAAGCGGGAGGAGAGGAGGCAGTACCTTTCGTTGGCATATTAATGGTCTGCTTAAGAGCTTCGGCAAAGAGAAGTGGCTTAGAAGACTTATTTCCTTGCCTAGGGGCAGGCATTTGAGGAAAATTTTTGACAGAAACTTTGAAAATGCGTGAAGGCGTCTTGCTGGTAGACAGTTCTTGTATATAAACACGAAAATACAACAATTCCAGACACTAAAATGTAAAAGTACATCACATGAAGGGGAAAACCCTGCTTAGTTATCCCCAAAACCACAAGCAAAGGGTTAAAGCATTGATGAAGATAGTGTAACTGTCGCCATGCTCAAAGGCGCATAAATAGAGTGAAACAGCATATGAACCACAGTTGTATTTGCAGAATGAACAGGGAAATCATGAGCCACATCAAAGCAAAGAGTACACAACCTGACTGAAAAAGTTGACTAAAGCACTATAGTGACATTAAATTAAGACATGCTATTATATGCGTCACCCAAGTTGCATTAAAAGAGTCATTTCCAGGCAGCACCAGTCGAAGGGGTGAAACTACGAGGCCACTCATAAGAGGATGAAAAAATTTTTAAAAAATTGAAAAGTTCAGTTTTGAATGACATTCGTGACTTGTTCTTGCAGGAAAAACATTAACTTTACAGAGAGTGTGGCGCAAAATGACTGGCTGAGGTAAAAGACAAAAAGCGCCACAGTAAAGTTATAAAAGGAGTTAATCCTACCAGCAGCAGACCAGCAGCACAACAAGAACCATGACTCCTGTGAGGCAATATTGCTGAGAAAAATAAAGCAGGCAAAATTGAAGGAGGCGCGGCTACATGAGGAGGCAGGTATTCAGCAGTAATAGCAAGGGCGGGACTTCATGAGGAAGGCGCCTGACAGCAGCAGCGAAGGCGCGGCCTCATGAGGAGGCGGGCGCTCGACATCCACAGGAGCCCGACCACATAAGGAAGCGGGTGCTCCTCACCAGCAACAGAGGCGCGGCCTCGTGAGGGGGCAGGCGCACTCCATGAGTAGCAGAGGCGCGGCTTCAGGGGGAGGATGAGGCAGCCGAAGGAAGCAAGTCAGGCGGGCTGCGTCAGGTAAGCAGCGCCACACAGTCTCGTCAAGACGAGTAACACCAGGAAGGCTGCGCTGTCACATCCCTGGAACACGCTCAAATCGTGCCCCCCACCTTCCGGCAAGCACAGGGCACGTGAAGAGGACTCCAAAGCCGGTAAGGAGTAAAATATTTCTGTTAAGAGCCCATCCCGCGGCGGAGCTCACTCGTCAGGCGGCCATCTTCCTGCGTGGCCAGACCACGCCCCCCCACATTTTATTTTTAAAGCGTTGATTTTGCTGGGTGAAATGTGATGCCCCTATGTCACACAAATGGGCTGCCATGTGTGGTAAGCCAGTGTGTAAGTAAGAAAACATTTTTCAAAATGCCCTCTAAATCACATGAATGTCTGGGTAACTCCCAATATAGAAATGTACAAATAACCACTGTTCCTGAACTTAGTATCTTGTACATTTCCGAAATACATAGGTTTCCTCTATGTCTATTTTTCATTCATATATTTTACCATATGAATTGCATGGACAGTACAAAATGAAAAATCATTATAAACTGCAGCTCAGTTTTTGGCTCTTGATATTGGGAACCTACAAACCCTATATATCCCTGCAACTAGCAGTGTCTATCTAAAATAACAATATATTGCTTTTGCAAGTTGCCCTCATGACAAAACATTACAGATGGAAACTTTGTCACCAATGGCTAATTTTTCCTACTCATGTTCACTATATTTTTTAATTGAATAATTAGTTTCCATGGGAAAACCTTGAAGGATCTACACACATGATCACTTACTGTATTCAAAAGTGTGTTTACTTTTCAGAAATGTATAACTTTCTAGATCACCAACGGGTTTCACAACTGCTTCCACCACAAACTGCAAGTAAGTTGAAACCACAAAAATATGAAAATTAGACTTACTCCTTTAAAAAAAAAGCAAAACCTGTGGTAAAAAAAAAATCGTTTTTTGATATAACTCTGCTTGTTCCTAAAAAATGGGAAGATGGTGTTCCTAGCACCTCAAACCTTTAAACCTTTGGTTCATAACATACTCTTTTTGCACAGCACTTTGTTCCCCAGAAATCAAAGTTAGCTATGTTTTGGCTATTTTCTCAGTTCCCTCCATGGGAATCGACAAACGCTAGTTACCGTTGGAGTCACCAGTATGGTGAAAAAAAGGATACAAATTTGGCATGCATAACCTTTGTGGGGAAAAGGTTATGAAGGTTTTAGCACGAACAACCCCAACCATCCAAAAAAGGGCTTTTTACTACCGGGGGAAGGCTTAGCAGCCAAGTGGTTAAACGTACAACATTAACTTGGTGATAGTACTATAGTACCCACTAAAGGATTACTTTGCCAGGATTCGAACTTGTGATCTGTAGGTCGTCACCTATATCAGCATCAAGCTCTTAAAGGTCAGTTAGTGATGTAACAATGCACCTCAAAACCTGTGCCAACAACACCAAACAAAGCAACGTTCTTGTATGCCCATTGTTGGTTATTTTTAATGATGTAGGGCTGAGTAAAGAGAATTTTGTCTTACCTTGAGTGCCCTGCTTACTACCGGCCATCTCTTTGAGACTAGAGTAACTTACATTTTTATATTATGTTTTTATGTTTTGTGTGCGATTTTCCCTGTGCCTTGGAATTATGCGGCAGAAGCGTTACTGGAATACAATATCCAGTGCTGCCTGCCACAGTTATAACTATGTCCTTAAGCCAACTCTTTCAACAACTTTTTTGTCACTTTCTAGTAAAACCTTTCAAATGAGCGCTGTATCCGTATGTGAAGCCATGCAGCAGCGTTCATTCAACAATATAGAACATTTGTCTCTCTGGCTGCGTCTACAGGGTCTCAATTCTCACTGTTTCCCTATATACATCAGTGCATTCGTTTCCTGTTTTACTTTGTCGCTATGCGAAATGTCACCATATAAAAATCGCCTTGGTGCAGTATATTTGAATGGTATATGTGTAATTTAACTCAGTGTAACAGTGAGAAATCACATCCAGCCAACATTGAGACTGGATCCGCTGGAAAGCTTTAGTTTGCAGCCAGAAATAATACATTCAAAAAGTCTCATTTTTTATGACAACATTTTTCCAACTTTGGCAAGATAGTAGAGATCAAATATTAGAACATAACCCTGAAGTACATCCTTTGACATCATAGAATTTCGCTTTCCAAAGGGCTGTGCTTATAAATCTGTCTGTTGGCTTCTTTTGTGCTGGCGAAGTCACATCGTGTTGACTCACGTCGTGATGCACAGAGCACTCTGGTGTGGTTAGAGGCTGTTGTAAAGCAATAGCAGAATGGCTGCACACAGAAGCTGTATTTTGCTGTATGAGGGGTGGGCGTGTGACATGGCTGGAGCTACCAAGACAGCGAGTCGGGTTCTTTTGTCTCGGACTCTAAACTCTCATGTGAGCACAGTGACATTAAGCCTGCAACCCCTTCTTCAGACAAAGCTGCATTTACAAGTAGGCTGATGGAACTGGGACCGCTGTTTGCGGATCTATGAGACCTCTGATGGTTTCAGTCAACATCAGTGAAAAAATGACAGTGTGAGCGGTCACCCTGTTCCTGGAACTGGCAGGCCTGATGTTTAAATGCATAATGGGTTATTCTAGCTGCTTCTGCACTTCCACGCTCTCCCCGGTACGCCTGTGTGCCATACTGTGAATATGTAAACTTTGAAATATTCTCTGGGCTAGATTTACTCATATTTTGCGTGGAGGCTCATTCAAGAATGGGCGGTGCAAACGGTGGCGTCAATCAACTTTCACGAGCAAGAGGCAGAGTTTAATGACGGCATAGTGCCCAAAACAGTCGCGGCACTAGGTGGCAACCGCCAGATTATGTATACAGAGGGCGCATAATGAAGCAAGATCAGTTTAAATACCCATAGGATTCCATGCAAAGCCAGATCTACTAAACTAGCATCACCTGGTTGTGTGTGTAATACTAACACAAAATGAAACCAGGCGATAATTTTGGCTAAATCAAACATTTTACTCACCATACCCTTGCCCAGTAATTATTTTGTAAAAATATAAGTGCCGAGGCCCAAGGTATCCCTCATGTGGCCACCATGGTTGACCCAATACAAGTGTGATATTGTAGACTATTTCAGGTCTCCTCAGGCCATAAAGATGGTATGGGCCGCTGGTTGTATTTTTTTTTTAGAATGTTCAACAGTTTCTAGATGAGCTTTACTCAGAAAAAGACAGACAGCACCACCGTGCGGTGTACTGTCATTAGTAAGTCCAGTGTTTTGAAATAAGCTCCAGTGCCAAGCATCAGCAATCCCCAGCACTAATTAAGCACTGACCTTGGCTATTAATCATCGCACAGAAATGTGCCCTCAGGAGTGTAACTCGATTTCATATATCACACAAGATACTGCTTGTTCACCCTAGCACCAAAAACTGCAGGTACTGTCGGATTACAAGGCTGCATATTGGCTCTGCTACCTTTTAATTTATACACTGCAGACCTTGGCAAAACGACCTGTTAGCACCCAAAAGGTCGACCAGACTATTCCTAATGCTGTACGCAGATGACATGGTCTTAATGGACCATACAAAAACGGGCCTGCATAGAGCATTGGACTCACTCAGCATTTACAATGAAGAAAACGAATTGACAGCAAATGCCAGCAAAACAAAGGTAGTCATCTTTGGAAAACACCCCAACAAACTTAAACATCTATGGAAAATGGGCAATCTGAAAATATTAACAACAACCAACTATAACTACCCGGGGGCATGGCTCATGACCAATGGCAAGCCGACAGCTCACATCGCATCTACAGAAGCTAAAGCCAAGGTCGGTGACGTACGCCCTTTGCAAACTCAATTCAAAAGTATGCAGTGCGTCAACTGAGCCTATTCGAAAGGTCACAAGAGCCAAGCTAATTCCTTCAATCTCCTACCGGCAACTAGTATTTCCTGGAGCCCTAATTAACATCATGGCATCCGCCAACTGCTGTGCATTCAAACAGATATTCCAGATACCGGCCTACCCCAGAAACGTGCTAGTAAGGCTGGAATTTGGATTAAGCAAACAAATCCTATGAATATTGGGCCTCGGTGATCCGTTATTATCAAGGGATATGCGCCGCCCCTCCAGACACAATGAAAGCTACCCTGAAAGACATTTTCACGGAAGGTAAAAATCCATGGGCAGACATTTTATCAACTGCCCTAACGGAGTTACACCTCGATCTGTCTGACTGGGGCTATTTTATTAATCAACCGGGCCTGCTTAAAACAAATTTAAGGAAACAAGTTAGAATACTATCAAAGCAGGATCCAATAAAAGACATTAATACTTGCTGGAAATCAGGGTGAGATGGTGGCATTTGCCTCACTCCAGCGTGAACACGAACTAGCTGGTACTGAGTGCTTCAGGTATCTCCAGATACGACATGCACTAAAGTCAAACCTACCAGAGGGCACCATCCCCCGGAATATTCTCCTCTAGAAGACAGGTTGCTCGACAGCTATCTCCCAGAAAAAGCAATTTTCCTCACCTACAGAAAGTGAATAAATAACATGGCAGATCCCTTAGGACCGATACAAGAGCGCTGGACTAGAGCTAGATGATGAGGAGTGGCAGGATGTGGTTGCCAACTCAAAGGAAGTAGCCATCTCCTTAAGACTGCACCTTGTCCAACTCAAAATCCTACGCAGAGTCTATGTTTCAGGTCCACAGCTAGTACATATGGGTAGGGTGGCGGATGGACAGTGCAGGAGACAGTGCGGCATGATGGGCACCTTTATCCACATAATATGGGAATGTAGGAGGGTGCAGCACTATTGGGAGAAGATTCATGACTGTATTCACTAAACTCTAGAATCTCGCCCCATATTACTTTGCTGGACCTTTGGTTGGCATTGTATTTTTGCCCATAACTTTGCTTGGGGTGGTCCTATGAGGATGGGACCACCACCGAATCGTTCAGCATGATATGCGCTTTGTGTTCAAAGCATCTGCCTGCCCTCCCCCTAGGTAAGGGGTGACCCCAAAATCATCACCTCTCTCATTGCCTGATGTTTTTCAAAGTTCACTTTTGTGAATTGCTTATATGCTTTTTTAGCATGTAAAGGTAAAGTTGATTTACCAAAGGGTTGTTGGTACAGTAGGTAACTGCATTGCGTAGCAGAGTGGAAAATCTACGCTAGCGAAGCAGATTTCATTGCCCATGGTTAGTCTTGAGCAACTATGGTCCAATCCAGTCACTAGCAACAGGAAGTATTTTACATAATAATCCTGGCATGAAACAATACCTGAATGATATCAGCTCTGAGGCACGCTGCACTTTATATTTTAAATTTTGTCTCAATATTCTACCCATCAATATGTTCTTTGACAAATTGTCCAGTGACTGTACCACCTCTAAACTCTGTGATTGCACAGTGGTTGGCAAGAAGTCTATAACTCACTTTATGCTATTTTGAACCAAAACTAAGCATCTACTTACAAAATGTCTCATCCCACTGTTTAAACAATTCTCAATTACATATTGCACAGATGCACTAGCACTTTGCCCCAGATCAGACCTGCCAACTATTTACGAGCCTTTGTCTAACTATATTATGGGAGCGTGGCCTATGAATTGCTCAGAGATATTCCACTACTGCCACTAATCAATCATAGCCCCACTCAACCGGGGCGTTAATGTGTTTTACTTGTCGTATTTAATGCAACTGAAAATGCATATGACAAACACAAACAAAATAACTAAGCCTGCTGATCAAGATTGTAGTTGTAGACAAAATGGACTCAAATATGAATTGCCTATTTTATGCTGTTTTATAGTGAATATCATGAAAAGTTAATGTTTTTTTTTTCACACACTGAGTCTAGAGTTTCTCGCGCATGCATAATAATCTCCATTGGACATAACTTCCAATGTAGATTATTATGCATGCGCGAGAAACTCTAAGGGGCATGTTCACAAGGAGCTATCGCCGAATTAACGGCACTTTATCGCAGCCAAAGTCGTGATAAATTTACCTCCCCATTCACAAGCTGGTGCTAACAGCCCACAGCACCAGTTTACCCGCGATAACAGCCGCAAAAAACATCGCCACAGAGGACCCCCGCAACTTTCGCTAATGAGATGCAGGGTGGGCGGTCCCGTGCCAAAAGCCACAATAACACCACTCCTCAACATTCTCAATGACCAGCCAGATTGGCGATAAGAACACAAAACCGGCGATAAGGCGCATTAGCAGCAGGAAATATACAACTGCTCTGACCTGGTGTAAAGCCGGATGGCAGCCAGCACCACAAAAGGGAGCCCAGCCCAGTGCCACATCGGAAGTGCAACAGATGCCATGGAGCCACTCATCATGCGGCCCGGACACCGAGGCCCACAACACCCACCGCCACCACCCCCTTGACCACCCCTCCCTGGCAACCCCCCGAACAAAGACATGCCACATAAGCTAAACAAAAACATTTACAAAATAATCTGCTTGATTTCGCACAATCACAACTGGTGAAATGCACGTATTTTCACCAAAAATGAGCATCACACATTCACTTTCAAAGCAACAAATGAAACTTTATTAAAATGAACACTGAAATGAAATGAAGACACATGGCGGCTCCCCTCGGGACACTCCGTAGGTCACAGCGTGCAACACAAAAAACATGATGTGAATGTGTGTCCTGCGCACATCAAAGGACAGGGAGAGAGTGAAGGAGAGAGAGAGAGGAAGAGAGGGAGAGAGAGAGGGAGAGTAAGAAGGTTTGAGAGAGGACGAGAGGGAGAGAGCAAGAGGGGGAGAGAGAGGAAGAGAGGGAGAGAGAGAGAGGAAGAGAGGGAGAGAGAGGGAGAGAGGAAAAGAGGGAGAGAGAGAGAGAGAGAGAGAGAGAGAGAGAGGAAGAGAGGGGGAGAGAAGGAGAGAGGGAGAGAGGGAGCAAGAGGGATAGAGGAAGAGAGGGGGAGAGAGAGAGAGGAAGTGAGGGGAGAGAGGGAGAGAGAGGGAGAGAGGAAGAGGGGGAGAGAGAGAGAGAAAAAGAGAGGAGGAGAGAGGGAGAGAGGGAGAGAGAGGGAGAGAGGGAGAGAGAGGTAGAGAGGAAGAGAGGGAGAGAGAGAGAGAGAGAGAGAGAGAGAGAGAGAGAGGAAGAGAGGGGGAGAGAGGGAGAGAGAGGGAAAGAGGGAGAAAGAGGGAGAGAGGGGGAGAGAGGGTGGAGAGGGAGAGACAGGGAGAGAGAGGAAGAGAGGGAGAGAGAGAGAGAGAGGAAGAGAGGGGGAGAGAGGGAGAGAGGGAGAGAGAGGAAGAGATGGGGAGAGAGAGAGAGAGAGAGAGAGGAAGAGATGGGGAGAGAGAGAGAGAGAGAAAGAGAGAGAGAGAGAGAGAGGAAGAGAGGGAGCACGAGGGATAGAGGAAGAGAGGGGGAGAGACGGAGAGAGAGGGAGAGAGGAAGAGAGGGAGAGAGAGAGAGGAAGAGAGGGAGGGAGAGAGAGAGAGAGAGAGAGAGGGGAAGAGAGGGGGAGAGAGGGAGAGAGGGAGAGAGAGGGAGAGAGGGAGAGAGAGGTAGAGAGGAAGAGAGGGAGAGAGAGAGAGAGAGAGAGGAAGAGAGGGGGGGAGAGAGAGAGAGAGGAAGAGATGGGGAGAGAGAGAGGGAGAGAGAGAGCGCGAGGGATAGAGGAAGAGAGGGGGAGAGACGGAGAGAGAGGGAGAGAGGAAGAGAGGGGGAGAGAGAGAGGAAGAGAGGGAGAGAGAGAGAGAGAGAGAGAGAGAGGAAGAGAGGGGGAGAGAGGGAGAGAGGGGGAGAGAGGGAGGAGAGGGAGAGACAGGGAGAGAGAGGGAGAGAGGAAGAGAGAAAGAGAGAGAGAGGGGAGAGAGGGAGAGAGGGAGAGAGAGGGAGAGATAGAGGAAGAGATGGTGAGAGAGAGAGAGGGAGAGAGAGGGAGAGAGGGAGAGAGAGAGAGAGAGAGAGAGAGAGGAAGAGAGGGGGAGAGAGGGAGAGAGAGGGAGAAAGGGAGAGAGAGTGCCACCCCTGGGCACCCAGGCCACACTGCTCACCTGCTGCCACCAGTGTGTCTCCAACCACTTGCCGGTATGTATAGCAGTACACCAGGTCACACATCTGAGTCAGAGCCGTCATCTGAAACAGAGTCCAGATACATGACTGGCACAGTACACACACTTGCACAAGACAACAGTGCCTGCCCGCCCATGCACACCCAGGCAGAGGTACCAATTCTGCCACCCATTGGAGCATGCCCGCCCATGCACACCCAGGCCTCACTGCTCACCTTCCGCCACTGGTGTGTAGACAGGATGTGCCACCACATGCCGCTGCAGGCCACAAGCCCGAGGCCCGCGGACATGGCACCCTCCACACCATGCGGCCACGCTATGCAGGCCACCAGATCTCATGTCTGGTGCTGGGTCTTGATTACTCCATGGCATAGGACATACCAGTGCACCCGGCCTGCACTGCGGTCCAGCAGGGCACACGAAACATGAGTTGTCCACACCACCGGGACGGGGCATCATCGCAGGCTGCCCACCCGCTCAGCAGCTTAAGGTGCCACTGACTCAGTGTACCCAAAGTCACCATCCCGTGGCTGGGTGCCTGTGCTGGCCGCAATGCTCCGGGTGCGACTTGTAGGATGGATTAAGCCACGCCCTATTTACAACACTAAGTTAGCATAATCGAGATAATTGTTAGCAAGCCAGCTTGTCGTTTCTGCCGCGCTGCACACGACACTGTTGTTATGTGTTATTCATTTTAGAAATGCTGACTCGACTTTGCCTTACAGGATAACAAACTGTTGTTTCACATTCTTAACAGTGAAATGTGTCCTTGGTCTGTACATCATGTAAAGAACGAGTCTGGGTCACTAGAAGGTACAGAGTGTTGTGATTAGATTGATCGTACCTCTTTTTAGACATATCATACATGCAGCTGCCAATATCTGAAGGACAAGCGTCTTTAATATTGCAGAACAGTTTGAGTTTGCATGCATTCGAACAGAAGAGCTGATGCATGAGAGAGCTAGCTGATACTTTGATGTGATTCTACTAAGCTGATCTATACGGTATGGGGTCCCCCCTGTTAACCTAAGAGACCTTCTAATAGTCTAATAATAATGTATTAGATTCTAGAGAAAGGAGTGTGGCTGTATACCACTGTCATTATTAGTATGATTGCTCCTTTCATTGTATATGGT
The DNA here is from genome assembly GCF_964204655.1 of Triturus cristatus. Taxonomy (NCBI): domain Eukaryota; kingdom Metazoa; phylum Chordata; class Amphibia; order Caudata; family Salamandridae; genus Triturus; species Triturus cristatus. The sequence continues at coordinate 657,577,771 of NC_140586.1, forward strand.
ATTGTAACAATGCTTATGGTTCTGATCTGCACCGTTAGTCTGCTAGTGTTAGCCAAAGTACTGCATCTTAGGATGCAAGGTTTATAAAATAAACTCTTTAAACTTTACCGTGTCTGTATTATTCTGTTGTGGACTAACAAATAGATACGAACAGGTATTTCGGATTCCCACCACTCCTGAGAAATATCTAAGTCGCTTGTTCTGGTTTGTCTATACATTGGGACCGCCTAGCTAGATCTAGGCTAACGAATGGGATACTAAGCTAGTCGGATAAGGGGTTCTTGGTTCTGAGGGGAGTTTCTGGTACACCACAATTCTCTGAGGTCCTGGTCTCCTGCGCATAGTTCTGTGCATAAGCAGAATCCCTGCAACATGGCGCACCTAACGTTTGGTCTTATGATCTGAGACGCTTTAGTAGTACTTGTGTTAGTCCACAACTACCCTCACTCTTGTTTCCGGATAACAGGAGTGACGGTTTAACCTACCTAGGTTTTGACTAAAGGTTCATTCAAGCTTGATAATTAAAAAGGTTACAACTTTTGAGCCCAAGTGCTACTGTAGATATCGTTGTTGCTCCTTAGTGTGTCCTTATGGCGGTTAATATTCCCGCTCATAGTAGGGTTCCTCTGCGCACTCATTTGAGGGCTTATGGGGTACCTGATGACGGGATGGCCGTGGTCTTTGTGGTCAGTGCTGATGCCACCTACCCTTATGAGTTGTTTTACTCTTGGGTGACCTTTGAGGAGGTGGATACGGACAATAATTTGTTCCACGAATATACAGCCACGCCTGTGCCTGCGGTTTATGCCCCATATAGGACGCTAGAAATACCTATTTCTGCTTGGCAGCATACAATTTGGTTTAATGGCGCCCTCCCCCATGAGGTCGTACCGGCGAGAATGGGCCCGTTGTCCATTGCAGGGGCCACTTGGCCGGTACTGGCCGGATATACACCACACCCACGCTACCTGACGGTGGGAGTGGGTGAGTTACGTACACTGCACACGGCCCTGATTACGGTCCATAGGGCTTTAGTGCAGTATGTGTCACGCACAGTACAGGTGGGAGCACCTGCGCTTGCTGGGCACGGGGCTGATCACCATCACGCGGTGGTGATAAGCGGTGGTTAATGCGGTTGTCGGCAAGCGCCCCCTCAGTAAGGATGAATTTCCTTACTGGCTTGCCGAAAAATATGATCAATTGGAAGCCGTGTTTCCAAACACTACACCTGTGGATAAACACAGGATACTCACCATTACTTTGCCGAAGGACCTAGTCCCTGATATTGTTGATTGTGACAATTGGGGTAAAGTCTTTGCTGCGACCTATTCGAAGTGCTACGGCACTCCGTCTATGTCTGTACTACCCTCCGTCATCAAGAAGGTCCAAGACAATTATGGTGCGGAGGCAGCTATTGAGTTAGGATTGAGGCTTGTCGACAGTTTCGATGTGGTTTGTTCCATGGTAATGGGCAACCTCAAAGGAGATGCCATGCAGTTCCAAGTTGGTAATATGCTGGAACTTGTGGATGTAGCCGATAGGCCCAAGGAGTTTGCAAAAATTATTGCAAAAGCCTACAGGATGGTTGGGCGTAGTGCTTTAGGCGTGAAACCCACCATCAAAATTCCTGATGTAGTACAGCAGACTAAGGTGAGTTCGTCTACCAAAGACGAAAAGCCCAACTTTCCTAAACAAAGTTGGCGAGCCAAAAAACAAGAGAAACAGCAACAGAAACAGGTTTCTCGTTCTGCCTCACCCGCACAGTCGTATAGTGAACGCACTTATGATTTGCGCGATCGTACTCGTATTAAGTCACCTGATAGGTTTCAGGTTTCTGAACAACGCTCTCCTCGTTCTTCACAGGAAACATCGGCTTCTCATACTGGTGGTGGAGAGCGTGGAAGAGGACGGGGAACTCAGGGTCGAGACCAGCCCCACCAGACTGACGGTAAAGGCAAGCAGGAAGACGCTGCCAGACAACGTCCACCGTTTCAGAAAAAGAAAGTTGCTGCAATCTCAGCGAGATATGCCTCAGATGGTACGGACACAGCTTCGGAACCTGACATGGGCATTAACGCTGCTAGACAGCGCGGCGGAAGTTACAGTAGTGCGGGAAGCATTGCGTCCATTTCTGGAGGCAACAGCAACTGACATTTATGTTACGGTTGAAACTGCTGATACTCGCGTAGCTCCCCTAGAACGATTATTTGAAATAGTCCTTAATATTGAGGGTGACATACAACGCAAAATTAAGGTGGTTTTTTGGGACAATCTTACGACCACCTATGATATTCTTTTGGCGGAGAAAGATTGGCCTCCGGCTTTCATTTTGGACGCTCCAAGGGGTGAGGAAGTCATTCTTCCTTCCTTTGGGCACGCAGTGCCCAAGGATGAGTCTAATAGGTTGGCTGGGGAGTGGGCACAGGTGCTTGCACCTGCGTTATATCGTAATCAGGTTGGCTGGGATAAATGTTCTCCCAATCATGAGATTCCATTGCGGTCCGATCCCCAGCCTCAACCCCAATACCCCATGCGTCGCGAGGCAAGATCTCACGTCGCGTCCATCCTTGAACAATTGGAATATCAAGGAGTGATTGAGACATGTGTGTCACCCATGAATAATCCTTTATTCACTGTGACGAAGCCTGACGGGTCGTACCGCCTAGTTTTGGATTACCGGCATTTAAACTCGCATTGCCGGACGTGTGCGGTACAAAATACTCATAGTTCGGCTCTCGTCGATAGTCTAGTGAGAAAACGTTTCAAAACCACGCTCGACTTGTCCAATGGTTTTTATTGCCATAACCTGGCCCCTCATAGTTATGAGTGGACGGCATTTACATCGGGTGGAAAACAAAAATTGTTCAAGAGGCTCCCGATGGGCTATAAACTCGTATGTTGATGACATCTATCTGACAGATGACGAGTTGCTTCCACACCTTGCTCGTGTGGATAACATAGTGACTATGTTTGCAAACTTCAGTTACAAGTTTAACTTTAAGAAGTCCCACATTGCTGAGTTCACAGTGTTATTCTTGGGGTACGAACTCAATAATGAGGGTCGAGGCTTGGCACCGCACTTCCTTGAGAAATGCGCACGCCTTCGTATCCCTACGACACTGAAAAAACTACAATCGTTGCTGGGCTTTCTGAATTTCGGTCGTTCCTACATTCCTGATTATGCCCAGCGTATCAAGACGCTTTACGCCTTGGTACAACCAACTTTTACCAAATCTTGCTGGCTGCCTGAGCATTCATCTGCATTGTATTCTTTGCAGACTGATCTTCTTACTGCTAAATATTTACAAAATCGTGATAACCACACCAACCTGGTCCTTAGAATTGTTACAGGCGCGGAGGGTTTCACGTACTTAACGTTCAATGAGGGCGACACAGTCCCCATTGCATACAAATCTCATCTGTACACTTCGGCTGAGCTGCGATTTTCCACTGTTGAAAAAGTCTTGACAGCAGTTCAGATGGCGATCCTGAAAGAACGAGCGTTATCACAAGGAAAGCGCATGCTGGTGGTAACAACGTTTCCTGCTCTCAAAGCAGTCACTAAAGCTAGTGTACCGAATTCAAAGGCTTTGCATCCAAGGTGGATAGAATGGGCGACCTCCTTAGCTTCGCCTGACGTCGAATACATCTTTGACGCAGCGTTGCAGACTCAGGAGAGTTTAGAGTATGAATTCGTTCATCCTGCTCCTCTGTCATTGCGCCCTATCGAGGAATACCATTGTGTCATATACACTGACGGGTCGGCGCAACCCGCAACTGGATCAAGGCATGCTTATTCAGCGGCTTGCGCAATTGTAGTCGGTACTTTCGTAAATGAAGAGTTCCAATCTGATGCAGTGCATACACAGTCATTGGGTGATTGTACCGCGCAGTTGGCGGAGCTTCATGCTCTAGTGCTTGCACTTGAGTTTGCTGATCACAGGGTCACTACTCTTATAGTGAGTGATTCTTACTATTGTGTTCAATCTTAAAACGACAATTTGCTTTTTTGGATTATGAATGGTTTTCGTGATTCAAAAGGTGGCACAGTGAAGCATAAAACGCTTTGGGCTCGGGTGGCAGAACTTAAAGGGAGTCTGCCACTTGTGAATGTAATTCACACTCTTGGTCACCAACGAGTTGGTGTCCATGCTGTCGGTAACAGTTTGGCTGATGAGGCAGCTAAAACCGCAGTGGCGACATATTTAGTAGCAGCAGTTACAAGATCAAAATCTAAGATTGATGCTGACATCTTGGCAGCTATTGCTGCTTCTGATACAGGGACAAACTTCCCTAGAGGTTTCCCTTCTCGATACCATTATCACTTAAGTCCTGATAACGTCCCGTTAGTGAGGATTAACGACGTTGGTGATAGATTGATTCCCAACGCGGACTGCAGACCAAATTTGATAACGGCTGCCCACGAAGGTGTTGCGTCTGCGCATGCTGGAGTGTCAGCAACTGTGTCTCTTTTGCAGCAACGTTACTGGTGGTACGGTTTGTATAAACAAGCGCGGGCTTATGTACTTCGTTGTGACATTTGCCAGCAGATTAAACCTTCTTCTGTTGCGCGTCCACCTCCAACGCAGCTGCATATATCTAATCAACCACTTGCGTGTGTTTATTTAGATCACTGCGGTCCTTTTACCTCTGATACTGCGTACAAGTACATCTTGGTTGCAGTAGATTCGTGCACACGTTTTCTGTGGGTGTGGCCACAAAGGAGTGCTGATGCCAGGACTGTCATCAAAGTATTGCGTGTCTTTATAGGGAGTTTTGCATGTGGTACCCTTCACTCTGATCAGGGCCCGGCTTTCGCCTCTAAGGCGTACAAAGAAGCAATGAGAAGTTTGGGGGTCCAAGTCAAATTTTCATCTCCATACCGGCCTGAGGGCAATAGTGTTGTGGAACGGATGAACCGTGACCTAAAGCAATCGTTGACAGCCAAGGTATTAGGTACAGGCTGGAACTGGCTTGCCCACTTGTATGACGTCCAACGTGCACTTAATAACCTCCCTAGAAGGTCTCTGGGTGGGAGGACCCCTTACATGATGCTCTTTGGAGTGAGAATGTTTGTTCCGGACCTTGACGGTCTAGACATGGCGGTGGCTGCCGCGCCTTTTGACCTAGATGACCACTGTGCTGTATTGCAGAATCTACAAGAAGCAAGAAACACTCTAGCAAAGGAACACGTGTCCTCTACATCTGAGGAAGCGCTCCAGATTCCGGTAGTCGGCTGGCTACCTCGAGTTGGTGACCTGGTCCGTGAGAAGATGGAGAACAAGAAGGAGTTTGGCCCCTCTTATCGTGCACCAGTCACGGTGCTTGGAGTATTGGGTACACGTACAGTTGTTTTACCCCCACTTCCTGGTCGCAAGGGTAACAGGTACATTTCAATTGAGAATGTCAAGCTACACAGGGTGGCCGATTCTCCATAGTATGACACCTTCGGTTTCCTGCCCTTCGATGCTGAGAAACTCTGTTGTGATGCCACCCTCTATCATCGTGCCTGAGGTTTCCATTGAGATGCTTACAGTTGCCACCTACTGCTGGTGGTTTGCCACCTACTGCTGGTGGTTTGCCTGATGATCCTGAGTATGCTTATCCTGCAGAAGTCCCTTTGCCCCTATTACATACAACAACACTTACCCAGTCCCATTCTTCCATTGAAACTGAATCATTGACTTCCACTGCCCCTTCCGAAATTTCTATATTTTTTGCCTGGTTCAAGAAGCATTTTTTGGTTGCACCTTGGACTTACATCTGGTTGGTGCTGATTTGTATTTTTTTATTCATGACAATTGGCTTTGTGGTAGTGTTTTTTAGACTTATCAATGGACACTACCTGAATGAGCGTTCTACAATTCAATTAATTGATGGAACTTTGGCCCCCCATTCCTCATCACACATCATGAAAAGAGACCAGACGTTTGTGAACATCACCGCCTGGCCTGTACGTGATGGGATTGCTTGGGATGCAGTGAACTTTCAAATTAATGGTCCCACCGAAGTTATTAATGTGCCAACTGTTTTTCGTGTTTCTATGGGTGATGTAGTTAAACAGAACATCCGCTCAGATGATTGGGATGTACAAGCAATAGAAGCACTGTTTTCTGATTTAAAATATTATGCTGCATTTGATACTGAAGATCTGTATTTAAATACTGCAAACTATGATGAGCAATTTTGTTTTCAACATTATGGCACACATTTCCTACACAGAGCAAATACTTTTCGAAATTTTGTTAATTTCACTCAATGGGAACATTGTCCTGTCCCTATGCCTGGCAGCTCTGCCACTTTATTGAAAAAATTCACATACTTTTCGGATTTTAGTGTGTCAAACCCTGATTCCTTTTATTTTAAGGTGGCGGTAGAACCCACTTCTAAGGTCAGATTGACACACACAAAATTATTATATTCCAAATCCTTTATGGATGAATTGGCTATTGGAGGTTGTGACGTATGGAAAGCTACTATCGATCTTAAATCGGTTTGGGGAACTAAACCGTGGCAGGTACAAGGAACAGAAGCTTTGCATCGTGCCTGTCTTATCCCAAACCATATATTATTTTTGAATTCGTCTATTTTTCAGACCACCTGTTTTGGATTGGCTATATCTAAAAAATTAATTTCCCCCTCGATACCGGATCTGGGTGCTTACCCTGGTTGGGAGAATCACTCAGATCTGTCCCTTACTATGTTGCAGTCCCTTGTTTCCAACGGCACATTCAATATTTCAACATTGAATCCTGAGGGTTGGTTGGTTTGGCAAACAAGCTCAGATTCCTGTCAACGTCGGTTTCTGGATTTGGCTCCAGGGTATACACAACTTAGGGTTGACCCTCGTTTTACATCTTCACACACAGTGACTACCTACTCTGTAGGTAAGTTATGTCAGTCGTGGCTGCAACATTCCACGTTAACTTCAGTTAAGCTTCATTTATCACGATTAAATGACAAAATAGATTTGAATGATTTTATTAAGGGTCCTGCAAATGGCAGGTCCAAACGATGGGTTTATGCTATTTACAATGAAATTTGGAAATTGTCGCAAATTGAAGCTGCTTCTAGATTACGTGCTATTGACCAGGCCAATATGGAAAAAGTATTGGCTGTGATAGATACTAGTATTAATACTTTTTCTTCTAGAATTTATACACTAGATAATATTGTTTCTTCTGTCGTAGACATTGTGCAAGATGATGTATCTGTGTTGTATCATGGCCAAAATCAGTTGCGTTCAATTATGCAGTTTGCATGGACATTGCAAACGTTAAAGGCAGGGAAAGTCCCTTGGGATTACATGAATATTTCATCATTGTTCCTTCCTTTTAATTTGACAGCAAAACAGCAGTTCATGTCCATGAAAGATGCAACTTACGCATTGCTACACATTGAAAAATTAGAACCTTTACTTTTTCTGTTGCTGAGTTGAATTCAGCCGTGTGGCTTATACACGGATTGGTCACTTTACCTTTTCGTCTGTTTAAATTTAGTTCGTGCATGAAGCATTATGCCATTGGTAGATATGAACAACTTGGTGATGCGTTCCTGCACGAAGTTTGGTCACTTCCGTTCACTTACAGATGCGTAAGGGATGGCAAGGAGGTTTACTTAAAAGGTGAAGAATGCACTTCCGCTCCTGATCATTCTGTGGTTTGTAGACATATACAATTACATGGCGCTTGCAATATACACGCTCCTAATTTGGCTTGTGTACTAAAGGGGATTCCAGTGCCAGTTATAGCGTCTTCTTTTAAGCTGCTTGCCAACGGTAGTTATTTGCTTTTAAATAGTGAAGCTTGCTGTGGGATGCTAGTGGGTATTCCTTACATAGTCACTGTTTCGCAAAAGGTGGTTTGCTGTAATAACGTCCTTTTCCCACCCCCGCAAGGCCGACTCGATATATCCATCTGGCCGGCGATTCCAACCTTGAACGCAGAGTTCAATAGGATGAGCATAAGGGCTCTTTTGTCTAAGAAGGAAGTTGCGTTGACTTCGTCCCGTGAAACATTTCTTCTAAATGTGGCAAACACACGCACTGAGGTACAAGCTCTTTTAAATACTGACCTCCCCCTCCATTTTGGAACCTTGATTCAAACTATCTTTAATGCCTCGTCTACGACTGGACTTGTTCATTTTTTTAAAATTGTGGGCTCGGGCCTCGTAACATCTTTCCAGACTGTTTTTGGTGTGATCCCCGCATTTTTACATTCTATTTTTTCGAGTGTCTTTGGAGGGTTCCCCTTGCTCCTCGCTTTGGTGGCTGGGATCCTCTTGTTGATTTGCGCACTTCGATATGGCTGCACACCAGGAGTTGCAAGACAGCATGCTCCGCCTGCTCCATCTTCGTAGCCGGATGCTTGATTATTACGGCACTTTCCCTCTGGCGGTCTTAAGCGTCAAGTATGGATTGTCTTTCCTGTTTCCCTTTTTTACTTGTGTGCAACCTGTCTTTCATTGCCTAGATTGTCCCTTCCAGTGGGCTCTGGACATGTGCCTGTCAAACTTGGCGTCACCTGACCCGGATTTTGATGAACTAATGTGTCCCTTAGTGGCTCATGATTTCGATTGTTCTGGTGTTGGGTTTATGGCTTTGGGTGCTGCACAAGGAGTCCTTGGTAACTGGGATATCGGAGAGGCGGCTATTGAATTCCTTGAAAGGAGTTATATCGAGGATGCTGACAGTTGTCCTATTGTGGTGCTGGATGCTCCGATAATTGATGAACACGTGTGTTCCTTTCCCTTGCTAAATTGGATGGCAGATACTTTTGTGGAACGCTCCAATGATTTCCTCTTGGAAGCTGTTGCAACTTACGGTGCATATACCTTTATGGATTGACTGATTGACATTGTCGCTCCAGGGTGCATCCAGGGATGTTCATTTTTCATCGAAAAAATTTTTAACTATTTTTTTTAATTCTCGGACTTTACACTTACCTTATATGGACTTATAGTTCATGCCCTTGGTTCCGTTCTATATCACTTGAACTCTGCGTTCTTGATAAGTGTATCCCTATTGGTTCGTGCTCCGATCATGGGGGGGTGTAGGATGGATTAAGCCACGCCCTATTTACAACACTAAGTTAGCATAACCGAGATAATTGTTAGCAAGCCAGCTTGTCGTTTCTGCTGCGCTGCACACGACACTGTTGTTATGTGTTATTCATTTTAGAAATGCTGACTCGACTTTGCCTTACAGGATAACAAACTGTTGTTTCACATTCTTAACAGTGAAATGTGTCCTTGGTCTGTACATCATGTAAAGAACGAGTCTGGGTCACTAGAAGGTACAGAGTGTTGTGATTAGATTGATCGTACCACTTTTTAGACATATCATACATGCAGCTGCCAATATCTGAAGGACAAGCGTCTTTAATATTGCAGAACAGTTTGGGTTTGCATGCATTCGAACAGAAGAGCTGATGCATGAGAGAGCTAGCTGATCCTTTGATGTGATTCTACTAAGCTGATCTATACAGTATGGGGTACCCCCTGTTAACCTAAGAGACCTTCTAATAGTCTAATAATAATGTATTAGATTCTAGAGAAAGGAGTGTGGCTGTATACCACTGTCATTATTAGTATGATTGCTCCTTTCATTTTATATGGTATTGTAACAATGCTTATGGTTCTGATCTGTACCGTTAGTCTGCTAGTGTTAGCCAAAGTACTGCATCTTAGGACGCGAGGTTTATAAAATAAACTCTTTAAACTTTACCGTGTCTGTATTATTCTGTTGTGGACTAACAAATAGATACGAACAGGTATTTCGGATTCCCACCACTCCTGAGAAATATCTAAGTCGCTTGTTCTGGTTTGTCTATACATTGGGACCGCCTAGCTAGATCTAGGCTAACGAATGGGATACTAAGCTAGTCGGATAAGGGGTTCTTGGTTCTGAGGGGAGTTTCTGGTACACCACAATTCTCTGAGGTCCTGGTCTCCTGCGCATAGTTCTGTGCATAAGCAGAATCCCTGCAACAGACTAACCCTGTGCAACCCCAGTCAGCGCTACATGGTGGTAGGCCCTTGCTGTATGCAAGGCCTCAGGTGCCACTAACCCTGTGCAACCCCAGTCAGCGCCACGTGGTGGTAGGCCCCTGCTGTATGCAAAGCCTCGGGTGCCACTAACACTGTGCAACCCCAGTCAGCGACACGTGGTGGTAGGCCCTTGCCGTACGCAAGGCCTCGGGTGCCACTAACCCTGTGCAACCCCAGTCAGCGCCACATGGTGGTAGGCCCTTGCCATACGCAAGGACTCGGGTGCCACCAACCCTGAACGCAACAACTCATGGGCCATTTATGATTGAGAACCGTGGAGTGTCCGTCATGCAGTCACCACCGGAAGAGGGGAATGTGACGTCGTCGGCCCCTTATGTTGGCAGAGTCACATGGCCTGTGATGCATGTGCTGGATGGGTGTGGTATGTGTGCCAACCTGCCATCAGGGAGGGGCTGTGACATGCTGACAACTAGACCAGTGACCTGCACACCACCAGCGAATACGCCTGCGACGGGTTGCAATGAGGGCCCCCCTCGGAGCGTAAGCGGAGTGGTCTGGCCTGCTGCACACCGGACCAGTGCAGGGCTTGCAACAATGACTCATGGGCTCTGGGCGTGGTTCAGACCATGTCCGGACAAGGAAGTGAGTGATGCTTGTGTCCCTGTTGTAGTGTCCACGGGACCCGGTACACAAAATGCAATGTAGCACCCTCTGACTGGCATCCCACAGGGTGAGCAACATTGACGCAAAGGAAATCACTGTCCCTACATTCATCCACACATGCATACATGACTGATGAAAGACATGACACAGCCGTGCGTCACTGGATGTTTAATGCACATCCTGTGCATTTCTGCAGCTGGAGAGCTACAGGGCAATGCCGAGCACACTACACAATATGGGCCCGTGGAGGGCCAGCCAGAGTCTATCCGGGGATGACTAGTCCTGCGGAAGGGAAGGGTACACTCCGCAGTCTGTCCGCCGTGTCATTGGTGGACGAACAGGATGTGACAGTCTATGACGCTGTCCAAGGTGAGTGCATCGGAGTGTCTCTGGATCAGTTGAAGGTCATGAGGCCATGTGCGGCACCAAGCAGAAACAGGCCAGGTGGCGGAAATTAATGCTAGTGCCTCCTGATCACAAACCCATCCACATACCCGTCCCCGGATGTGTGCTCCACCCCACCTGTGGGTGTTGCAGTACCGGCTGCAGCACTGTGTGGCAGTGACATATCAGGTGCCTGAGTGGATGCACCTGCTGCACTGGGAGGAACTGACACACCAGGGGCGGGGATGTGGGGGCAGCAGCATTCATCAGCACCACGCCTTGTGGCAGCAATGCCATGATGGAGGTCTGCATGGCCACACCATGTCCTCCATGAGCTTTCGCATGTGTGCCAGCTCACGGCTGGCATCGCTGGAGCCACTCTGAGTGGACAGCGGTTCTTCTCTGTGCGTCATGACTCCAGCGATGTCAGTCAGGGCTCGTTGGAGACCATGGGGCGAACATAGACATCCAAGGATGGCGTCCAGTTTGGCAGCCATGATGCCGAAGCCCACTCGCACCTGCTCAGCCATCTCCCTCTGGCACTCCAGCACATGGTGTTGGAAGGCCATGTGTTGTTCCTGGGGGTCTTGGGAGAGTGCCGGGGCTGTGGGTGCCTCCTGCTGGGTTGTTTGGGTGGTGGGTGGGATCTCATCGATGTAGCTGGTCTGCCCTGATCCTGGAGGTGAGTGGCGGATGAGGTCAATGATGTTTTGGATGGTTTGGGTGTCGATGCTGGCGTTGTCCTCCTCGTCATCAGTGAAGAGTGGCTGGGACTGCTCTGCAGGAGGTGTTGACGATGCCCCTGCGATGTGAAGGGGAGATGGTGTGTTATAATGTGTCCACATTTATGTAGCCGCATGGTACATGTTGACATTCAGACAGCATGGCATTGTACATTGTGACAGTCTGTAGGTCTGGTCAAGGAGCCAGGGTCATTGTGGGTGTGTACTGTGCTCTGCTTGATTGTGCATGTGTGCCATTGTGCTCATCTCCACCTGCCCCCCCAGTACCTGGTGGTCACTCACCCTGTTACGGTTGTGTTGTGTCCTGTCGAGCAGTGTCTGCTCCCCCGACTCCAGCCACAGTCTCCACACTGATGACTGTCGACATCAGCTCCTCCATGTCATCCAGCTCCAGCTGTGATGCTGGGCCCCCACCTCCGGTCTGTGTTGCTGCCTTATGGTTGACAAAGAGTTTCACCTTTGTCTACCGCTTGATGTCATTCCGACGCCTTTTGACCTCGTCCATTCTCTGCTTGTGCTCTCCGACGGCATTCACCATGTCGACTATGTCCCGCCATATTCCAGTTTTGGTGCCCAATGACAGGTTGGAGGTGACAAAGAGTTGTTGATGGTGTTCCATCACCTCCGTGACTATGATCCTGTTTGCCTGTGGACTGAACTTCGTCTTCCTCGTCTTCTTGTCCTTGCCCTTCCCTGTCCCCGAGGTCCCAGGCTGGTCGTCAGGGGTGCTTGTGGGGTTGCGCTCATCCTCTGCGCCAGCTCCGGCTGCCTCCATGGTGCTTGGGTGTTGGTTAGTTTGTGTTTGGGTGTTTTTTTCTACTTTTATGGTGATTTTTCCCGCCTGCCATGTGTGTGTTGCAGGCCTGGCGCTGCTTATTGCTGATTTCCTCATCGTGCTTTGGCCCATCACGTGTTTTTTGGTGTTGTGGTTTGTGGTTTTATCGCTGTCGTGGTGGTTGGATCACGGACATTGTCCGCGGTTTCGGCAGACTATCGCTTGCTACCGCTTTGTTGTGAATTTCACGTTGTCACGGGTTATTTTCCCGCGATGGGCTGCGATATTGAAAGTTGCGTTACGCTACTCTTGCGGTAGTTATCACACGTTCTTGTGAATATGCCCAAAGATTTTTTATTTTTGCACAAATCCTAGCACTCAATTAAGTGGTTTACACAAGTTTTTTTATGGTATGGACTAGTATTTAACATATAATTTTAACTGTAAATTATAAATGTTTTTTGGTGTTTTAAATTGTAAGGAGAAACGCTATAAGCAATAAAGGCACCCTTGCTCTGAGTAGTCTTTGTCTCTCCTCATCAATTCCCTGTCCCTACATTTTTGAGCAAGCTCTGCTGATGACATCATATGCACACAACATTTTGTAAAACAAAAAGGTTATTGCACGATCTTTTACCATTCATGGAATATAAACTTAAAATGTTCACTACTAGGCCTTACAAAATGGGCCTCGAAGTTTGGTACTTTCATTATCTAGATGACATTCCTCATTAACCATGTATCATAACCATATCTAGATGAACCTAGGTTGAAAGGTTTAGTTTGAAAAGCATCTAGTGATACATTTTAATTCGAAGACACTTTGTCTGTAGTTAGACACTCTGATTACTCTGCACTTACAGGATGCATTCTTCCACAGCCCAATTCACCTGAGCAGCCAACAGTACCTAATGTTTGTGGTGGACAATCAGCACTACCAGTTTGAAGCATTACCCTTTGGCTTGGCATCATCTCCTAGGGTATTCACAAAGGCATTACCTCTGGTTTTGGCACTGTTACAGTTGCAGGGAACATAGGTTTTCCAAATCTCGAAGGTTCTTCTTTGTCTAAGGCCAAAGGAAATCTGTATGCGGTATGCAGATGTCTGGAATTGCATGGCTTTATAATTAATCACCAAAAGTACAGTCTTTGACCAGAGAATCAGAAGAAAATTGTCAGAGCCCTTTTCGATACAGAGAAACAGCAGGTTTTTTTCTCCAGAAACTAAGGAGTGATAGCTTGTAGTCGCATCTGAGTTACTTGTTCTCTGTGTCCTATGCATCAGCCAGAATGTGATTAAGAATACCCGCTTTGATGACATCGACCACAGCGATAGTTCTGTGTACTCATCACTACATGAAATCCCTAGTCAACCATCTTCTTAATTTCTGGTCGCCGGGGTCGCAAGAATGTGACATCCTGATTCCAGTGATGGAGTTGCAGTGGTGGTTAGTCTCTCAGAAATTGCAGCAAAGGTATATATTTTGAATATCCAACACCAATGGTAGGAACAACAGTCATCAGCCATTAGGACTGGGGTGCAATGTTCCAGGATTTGGAAACAAACATCAAATTTCTGCTGTCCAAGGAGTCTTAGGGCTTATTACACGTTAGGCGGTCTACGTCTAGGACCACCAATGCGGCAGTCCCAGGAAGACCGCCAAGCCTGTGTTGCGCGCACCTGCCAGATTACGACTTCAATCCAGGACGGGCATGAGGTGAGGTAATATGTAAGGCTCATAGGGGAGCCTACACAGCATACAGCCATTGTGACAGTGCTGACTGCTCATCTGTACACGGTGTGGCATGCACCATGCAAGGATGCCGCACAGTGCACACACGACCATGCACTTGTGGGGGGGCACATCATGTACCCCCTGCACCCATCCCCATGGACAGTTTTGCCCAGGGCCCCTGTTGGGGGACCCCTTCTTGTGGAATCATCGCCATGAAAAGGCTTGCTAAAGGGCAAGCCATATTATGGATGGTTATGTTATGTTAAAAGGGTTTTATAAAGCTCTCGTACACCGGTTGGTTTCTTGGCGCTGATGGTGGTCGGCACTGCCTCCATTCCTTCCCCCATCACACACTGCCAGCACCACCAGCACTTCAGGATCCAGGATCCTGGCTGTGCCAATCGTGTCGTAGCAGGCTGCTGACTGTCCGACCACTGCAATTGTAATACGTGGGTGGACCCTGGTGGTCGGACCACCACAGCGAGTACAGCGGTCCCAGGACTGCCGAACTCGTAATAAGGCCTTAGTCTTCCAACTGTAGGAGCTGATGGCAATTTGGTATGCTCTCCAAGAATTTCCCAAGCATCGCATGGGCAAATCAGTACTGACTGTCAGCCAGGTTGCCAAGTGATATCAACAGGCAAGGGTGTTCAAAAATCATCTCCCTAGGTCAGATAGCTGATATTCAGATGGGCAGAAGAGAACTTGTTGTCCCTGAGAGTGATGTGCATACAGGAAAGAGAGAACATTCTAGCGGACAGTCTCAACCGCAATCTTCCCTCATCGATCAATTTCCATCTGAAGCAAGAGATATTTCATAACATAGACTCGATGTACAGGATGCCATGGTCAGATCTTTCTGCATCCCTGACTGATGCCTTCTTCCAAGTTTTTGCTCAGAGATGTGCTGTCAGAGGCCTAGTCAATAGATGCATTAAAGATACAATGACCACAAAGCCTTCTCTATGTATTTCCCCTATCCCCCTCTTCCAGAGGATACTTCAGAATATTCTGGGGGAAAAAGTAATAGTGACTATGGTGGCACCCTTTTGGTCACCGCACCGCTGGGTTCCATTTCTGAAGTAGCTAGCAGTCACGCAGGTGCATCTCCTGTACAGTCCATCTCCTTCAGGTTATACAGATCTCTCTGAGGACCAACTATTGAGGTTACTGCTGATGGCATGGAAGTTGAGAGGCTTGCCCCCCAAACTAGGTTGTTCTTTAGCAGTGGCCCTATAGCAAACTATAGCAAACATCGGGGGCGTTTTGAAAATTGATGTAGGGGAAAAAGGGCTACTCCAAAGAGATTGCGACACATTTTAGATCCTCAAATTCCGGAGAGACAGATTCATGCTATGCTAGCCTAACAATGGGCAATGATTAGAGGATTCAGGGAATCATTTGGAGACATCTCTCATTAGCCTACAGGAAATTAAAAACTGTGCATTTAGGGAACTTGTTGTCCCTAATGCTGCTTCATCATGGTATCTCTCTGTAGTCTTAGATTTACAAAAACAATATTTCGAGTCGCTAGAGTAACACAATATTTCATGGCTTATAGCAAAGGTTGTTTTCTTGTTATCAATACCATATGTAAGAGGACTGGGAGAGTTAAGCACTGTCAATATCTAGTATCCTTCCCTGGGATTTTCTCCTAATTGATTTGTGTTAAAAACAAACCCAAAGTTTATGCAAAGGTACAAAAAATGTTAATTTGGCCAAAGATGTTGTTATACCAGTTCCTCATGAACAAGCAGAGAATGCAATTCCAATTCCACTAGATGTAAAAAGAGCTTCATTGATTTACTTGGGTAAGACTAAAGATTTTCATTGCTTCTATTCTCTATTTATTTTTTGAGGAATGGCAAATGAAGGAAAAAAGGTTTCACAGCCTACTAAATGTCAGTGAGCTCACCAAGCTATTTCACAAACTTATCAGTCAGCAGGTCAGAAGCTGCTTAAGAGAATTCAAGGGGGCTCAACTGGACTGGTCCTTAATTCTTAGGCAGAGGCAAGAGGGCTTATCTGCAAAAAAAACTGCAGAGCAGCCACATGGCCCACCCTCTGTATCTTAATTTCGCATTATAGGTTAGATAAATCAATTTCTAACAGTTTTGCTTATGCAGTATTGAATGTTACGATGAAGTATTTGCAAAAAATGTATATACCTCTAAATAATAAATGATGGTATGTGGTGTGGTATGATGTGGTATTGTTGATGTCTTGCATAAGATTTTACAATATCCTGTGTTAGAACTGGCTCGAGGAACACATACAAGGGAGTAATGACCCTATAACTTACCAGCAATCTTCATTGCCCTGAGTCATCATGGTCCTTATTTTAGTCATCATCTCTATCTCCCTCCCAGTCTTTATGTCAAACTGCTTGTATCTGCAGGGACGGAGGATGGTTGTTACTTGCTGGTAGGGAGAAGGGTTTTATACTAAGAAAGTGAAGAAGGACATTCTTTTCAGCTCTCAAGCTTAAGGAAAGGGCTGTCTGGGGGCTGGGCCACCTCACATGTTAGGACTGCGACGATGAGCGCAGAGACTCAGGGTAATGAAGATCACCAGTTAGTAATAGGATCAATATCTCATGTTTGATTACCTCATCTGAGCAAATTTAGAACTTTACCTGCTGTTCTACACAGATGTGGAACCAGAGTCAAGTCAAGATAAATGTATGTTTTAGTAAAGGACAAAGGTTGAATTAAAAAAAATTCTTTCATACTAAATGCTTTTTAAACCTTTTCTTAAAATTAGAAGTTATTAACTTTGTGCCAGATGTACGACGATCTGGTCACTAAAATTTGATTGCAATTGCCAACCATTATTTTTGAGAACAGTAAAGAATTTTACAAATCAACCTATTTACTAATAGGTCAGTTTACAAGATTCCAGATTAGAATGGGTCATAATCATATCTACCTCATGAATATTAATGAGGTAAGTTGCGATTTGTGACTCTCTGTGATTATTGGCCATCACAGAGATTGTGAGGGTCAGCAGACAATCATGTCAGTGATCACATTCAATAAACTATACTTAAAGAAACGGTGCTGTGTTTAATAAGAAAAGTTCACTTTTTTTGAACATTAACAAATTGGATGGGGCACGCCTAGGCCAATGTCCACATTTCACACGAATCAGTATTTGGAAGGGATGGCTGCAACACGCCCCTTCAAAATAAGGCTTTGGTCAAGGGTCAGAATCCCATTTTAGGAATCAGAGCATTTGAGACCGCAAAAATGCCTCACACATCTTTCTCTTATATGCTTTATGCTCACATCATCATTTTCTTTGTGTATGGGTCTTTTGTTAGAAATGCTTGTGATCTCAATAAACACAAATGCATGAAGGGCCTCATTATTTATGATGTCGGGCGGAAAGCCTCCTCCCAACAGTCGGAATCTTCTTGCCTCGTCAGAACGCTTCCGACCGGTCGGTTTACAATCCGTCCAACCGATTATGATGTTCATGGTCAGACTGTAACTAGCACGGTCTTTCCGACTCAGTTCCTACAGGCTCTTGGAGAATACGTTTCGATCGGAACTGCATCGTACAGCTCTAAGCACAGCGTTTCCGATCGAGCGATTACGATGTTGATTTTCAACAGCCTTTCCGAGTTGGCCCGTCTGACATGAAAAGGCTGTCGAAAACTGACTTCGGGGGCCCCCCCTTTATCCCCTCCAGTTTGGACCCTGTGACAGGGTGTAGGGTTTTCCGCACACACCCCATTTCCCCATTGGATCCTGTGTTGTCAGGCGGAACACGGGCTCCCATAGAAGTCGATGGGACTCCAACCTAACAGTTTTCGGTTGCGTCGTAATCGAGGGGCGGACCCTCCAACCGGGAGTCGGTTGGTCCCTATTCCGAGACGTGTCAGGCGAAAAGTTTTCACCCGACATCGTAATGAAGCCCTAAATTATTTACAATCTGGAAACACAACCTTGCCATGCAGTATTAATAAAAATCACCAACTCCTTACAAATACATATTTACAGGAGATAGAACATTATAAAACAACATAATTGTTGTTCATTTGGTAGCCTTTTTGGTTTTCATAATAGAAAGGGCTGCTTCAAGTTAAAACCATGGATTGGAAAAGTAAAAATGTCCGTTTTTGGCAAGCTGATGTGATTATTACTTTTTTTTAATGCAAGCATAAGCCACAGAAGTAAAACTAAAATGTGCTGCCTCCTAAACCTAGCAGCTATAAGTTACCAAATAAGCATTCTTTCAAATTGCAAGCAGCTACAAAGTTACAATGCCATTTAGAAGTTAACAGTAATTTTCTAAAGGAGACAGAAAATAAATCAACCATCTAACTGGGCACTTGTAGTGAAGGCAAAACAATTAGTTAATCAAAGAAAATTTGACCCAGCTTTGACAATAAAGAGAAAGCATACATGTCAACATTTTAGAACAAAAAAGTGGACGATTTTGAGAAAATATATTGGGGGATTGTCGTTTCCCTATTTACTTCTATTGAAGAAGAGGCAATTTCAGACAGGAGACATATTAAATAAAGCCATTTCTGGCTTCAAAATCAGGTGTCTCCTGTCTGAATGGGGTCTATTGCCATGTATGAGAAAGGGACTATTATTAGGTCAGTGTGACCAATGAGCACTGGATTTGTGCAGTCACTCAAAGTGAGAGAGCCATTGCTCCATTATGCATGCTGTAGTGGACGGAAACAAAATATTATTGACAATGGAACACACAAATGGATAAAGCTCACCAGCCTAAAGCCTCTCTAGGCATGAATATTTTGTATGATTACTTGTGGACAAACAATAGTCTGGCAAAATAACAAAAACTGTCTCAAAGTCCAAACCAAAAAAATTATCTAAAAAAGATTTAATCAAGTTGATTTTATTGATGAATTTAATAGGGAAACATAGCAAATAAAAATGCACAACCTTACATACAAATATCTATCAAATACTGCAGTATCATTGGCCATTCCATTATCTGATGCATACTGCCACAGACACTGTGAAATAAATTAGTAATGCATGTGCATAATCCTAGAAGGGGTCACAGATTGCTGTAAATATGTTGCCAAGAAGGTAAGCTGAAATAGAGGACAACATATGTTTTAGCATTAGATACACAAAGAGAAGGTGAAGAGCTCCAAGCCAGTTGCATCCTACTTTGAGGTGTATTGGCAACATCATGCAGAACACATACCAAAGTCATGTGCCTGCACCATAATATACTAATGCCTTGTCACAGAAGACAACCACTTCTGACACATTCAGACTTCACATATCAGTGCTTTTCTCACTGATTAATACCTGCTGTTGCCATTAAGTCTTACACAAGAGCACTGAGTGTTTCACACAAACCTTGATCGAATAGACACCAGCTCTACATCACAGCAGAAATTAAGGTTGACCTGTGTGTGTGCATCTCTATTTAGAGTAGGACTATATCCTCACCAATCTTAATAGTTCACAAAAGGGCTAATGTTGCTTTCTCATTAGCTCCAACATATGGGTCTCTGTACTTTCCTTTTGGGAGTGCTACCCCCGAAACCTGAGCTTTCAGGGGGGAACAACCTTTACAACGCAACTTTTACAACGCACTACACTTACAACGCATTTTTTACAACGCAAAATCCATTACAACGCATTGCATTACAACGCATGACACTACAACGCATTTTTAAAAACTACCTTTACAACGCATTCCATTACAACGCATACTACCTTTACAACGCATACCATTACAACGCATAATATTACACTACACTATCCAACACTTACCCTACTGTTGCACCCCCTGGAGTTAGAATAGTAATTTTTACCCCTATACTATCCAACACTTACCCTACTGTTGCACCCCCTGGAGTTAGAATAGTAATTTTTACCCCTATACTATCCAACACTTACCCTACTGTTGCACCCCCTGGAGTTAGAATAGTAATTTTTACCCCTATACTATCCAACACTTACCCTACTGTTGCACCCCCTGGAGTTAGAATAGTAATTTTTACCCCTATACTATCCAACACTTACCCTACTGTTGCACCCCCTGGAGTTAGAATAGTAATTTATACCCCTATACTATCCAACACTTACCCTACTGTTGCACCCCCTGGAGTTAGAATAGTAATTTTTACCCCTATACTATCCAACACTTACCCTACTGTTGCACCCCCTGGAGTTAGAATAGTAATTTTTACCCCTATACTATCCAACACTTACCCTACTGTTGCACCCCCTGGAGTTAGAATAGTAATTTTTACCCCTATACTATCCAACACTTACCCTACTGTTGCACCCCCTGGAGTTAGAATAGCAATTTTTACCCCTATACTATCCAACACTTACCCTACTGTTGCACCCCCTGGAGTTAGAATAGTAATTTTTACCCCTATACTATCCAACACTTACCCTACTGTTGCACCCCCTGGAGTTAGAATAGTAATTTTTACCCCTATACTATCCAACACTTATTAAGTAATTTTTACCCCTATACTATCTAATACTTACCTTAAATGCAATTTAATATTATGCGTTGTAATGGTATGCGTTGTAAAGGTAGTATGCGTTGTAATGGAATGCGTTGTAAAGGTAGTTTTTAAAAATGCGTTGTAGTGTCATGCGTTGTAATGCAATGCGTTGTAATGGATTTTGCGTTGTAAAAAATGCGTTGTAAGTGCATGTGTTGTAAAAGTGTGCGTTGTAACGACATACATCCCTTTCAGGGCACCCTGGGCAGCCGCCACTCCCAGTTTTTCTAACTCTGGAGGTAATTCATTTCCCAGAAAAGACATCTGGTGACTAACTATGACCCTCTGTTGGGCCACATCCTCACCCCATTCCAGGGACACCAGGGCCATAGGGCTGAAAACGTCATGTCCATGGGCCTGGTTTATCCTACACACCCATCCAGTGTAATGCTCTGTGGAAACCAGTTTATCACCACCATGGTCTGATTTGCAAAGGTATCCCATAGGGCAGTGACAGATATCAAATTAACTGTAACCTGATGGAAGTGACAATTCCCAACCACAGGGATCACAACGTTAACATTAGAGTCCACCTTCAATCTAAGGTACACCAGGGTGTGTTCTATCCTCTGCTCCTTGAGTCCCCTAAAGCCACAATGGCCACCACTGTGGAATTACCACCAGTGGGTTGTTTGTTAGGGGACATGGGAACCTTTTCCACCCACCTTATACTGTGACCTGCCTGTGTCACCTTGGCTCTCCCCCTCACTTTGATGAAGGGAACCTGATTCGCCCTCCTTCGGGTCACTCCTGGCCACCTTCTTATGGATCCTGGCAAGCTCCCTCAGGTCAGTAAGCTTACTATCTATTAGGTGTTGGCACATCTTTTGAAAACAAACAATGAACATGTACTCTCTTGCAAACATATTGTATAGCTCTTCATAAGTATTTACCTTACTGCCCTTCTCCCAACTATTCAGTGCCTTTAAAAAGTAGTACACAATATCTACCCAGTGATAGCTTGACAGCTTCTAGATGTCCCTAAACTTTAATTGTTGCTTCTCAGGGGTGAGTACATACTTCCTGACAAAGGTTTCTTTCATGAGTGAATACTTCATCCTGTCACCCTTCCCAAGGGCTAGCAGCAAATCCTTCCCCTTACTGGGTATATGTTTCCAGAGATTGGCTCCCCAATCCCCCCCAGGGACCCTATGCATCGCTAGAGCTATCTCATACATCTCAAGCCACCTATCTATGTCATCCCCCACCTCACCTTTAGGTATGTGGACCCTTCTGACTCCATTGGACACTGCGCAGTCACTGCCACCATTACTACTGGACTCTCTGAGCTTCTGCATCTTCAAGGCCAGTTCATTTATACTTACTTCATGAGCCCACAAAACTTTATTTTCCTATAGAGCTAGCTTTCTCTATTCTAGTGCCCGGGCTGTCTCCTGAGCTCTTTCTGCCTCAGCCCAAGTAGCTTTTGCAGCCAGTTCCAGCTGGGCCAGCAGCAGCTTGAGCTCCCTTTTAGCCTTCCTGTCCAACAGATGGTGGGAAGCCACAATGCTTCCTGTGCTGAACCCAGTAGGGGACGTCACTCCTCTGATTCAGAGAACAGGGCAGAAGGTTCTCCTGTCCTTCTAGCTCTGGGACAGTTGCAAAGTTATCCTCCTCAACCTTCATTTCATCCCCTTTCTCAGCATCATCATCCTGCTCCGGTACTGCAGCTTGCATTTTGATGACCTCCTCCTGGGCTTAGAGGTCTATCTCATATTCCAACTTTGGAGAGCCCTTGGCTGGCTTCATCCCCTTCGCCCTGCACAACTTCTTAAGCTCTGCCATGCTGCAGCTTGCAAGATTGTCAAGATCCAACTCCATGTTTGCAAGGAAGAGTCACATTTGCAGAAAATGTGAGGTAGGGATGAAATTTCGAAAACATACCCAATTAAAAAAAATCTAATTTGATGTCCTATTATTTCAGGGATTTTAGTTTTACACAAATCAATGGGTATGGCAATGCACTAACACAAGTACTGGATTCCACCACTGAACAGCATGCAAGAAAATTGGTTATTGGCTGAGGGGAGGTGAAAGCCCACTCATGCAACAACCACAATCCTTGTCAAGGTGAACCACAAAAAGTCACTGAATTAACCTGTGCTTAACCCTCTGGTAGCTTAGCACAAAAGCAGTCAGGCCTAACTTGGAGGCATTCTGTAAAGTATTGACACAGCACCCAAACAGTAATGAAGTGAAAACACTACATAATTAAAATACTAACTCAATTTAGAAAAATATAGTGCATTTTAACAAGTAAAATGACACAAAAATGATTTAAATCTGATCAGTAGAACCAGAGTCATGAACGTTTTAAATTTTTAGTGAAAAATAGCGCCTGAAACAATCAAAGCCCGTCCATGGTCGTACCAGAGGTTTTTAAGATTTTCAGGCCAAGGTAGAGTTTTGCAGGGCATGGCAGCAGGCTGTTTCCAACATCCACATTAAAGGACGCAGACCCCTCACCCAGCATACGTTGCTGCTTCATCATTGGGCTCCCTCCTTGCATGAAAACTATTTTTTTCTGCAGGTGTTCGCTCCACAAGCTCTGATCATCAGTCGAATGTGTTGAAGCCCTTATCCCTTCCTCTCTTGACTGAAGTGAAGAAAAAAATGTGAAAATTGATGGCAGCCGTCCACTATTATCGTGATCAATTTCTAAAATTGTGCAGTGGTTGGCTAAATAATTGTTTCCTTCTTAAAAGAGGATTAGAAATAACGCTGGGCTATGAGGACCCTATAGGGCAGATTTACGTTCCCTGCCGCATCCCTGCAAATCAGCAGGGATGCGCCAGGGAAGATGCGTCCCGCAAGTTTGTCCTTGCGCCACCGCAGATGCGCCGCATTTACAATGTGGTGCATCGTGGCGCAAGGACAAGCAGATGCGTGACGCATCTGCCGGCGTATGGTTGGCGCAGTGCTGAAGTTGTTTCGCAAGCGCGACGCAACTCCAGCACTGTTACAACCTGCCCTATCCCTAATATGGTGCGTCACGCCTTACGCCTGCTTGAAGCAGGCGAAAGGATTTGACGCACCAGCGTCGGAAAAGTGACTGTGTGAAATCTTGTAGATTTCACGCAGTCACTTTTCTGATGCTTTTTCCGATGTAACGCCCACCCTGCATACATTAAACCTGAAGCGGGTTTAATGTGGCGCAGGGCTTTACAACGTGACGCATCTCTCTAGATGTGTCACGTTGTAAATCTGTCGCAGGATGGCACTAGCTTTGCGCCACCGCTGCGTCACAAAAGTGACGCAACGGCGGTGCAAAAGTGGCACACGGGGCTTGTAAATCTGCCCCTATATGTCTTAGTGTTGCCTTGGATGATGTTTCAGTTTACTCTAATCTGGGTTCTCTTGGGTACATGCAGTTGTTGTACTTTTAACCCAAAAAAACATCTCTGCCTGGCTGTTTTGAAAGAAAGACCGTATTTAAGTAGAAAAACGCTGCAGAAGCAAACTAAGAACCGTTCACTCCAATTGGACAAGGGTAAATGTGATATTTGGGGTCAGGGGTGCAACTGAATCCCTGCTCTCTAGTGATCACCTCTCATTTTGTTCCCTGGATTCTGTAAATGTGCCAATATACCACTAAGATCAATTTATTAGGGACTTCTTTCCTAATTTACTAGTTGTTCACTTTAACAGACATGCGACTTGACCCCAGTGTTCACTTAACACAACCGATTAAGCGTGGAGATTAAAAGTGCCAATCTGACAGGCCCACCAGGCTTTTCACCTCAGTGGTTTCTAGGGACTGTGAAAGCTGATCCTGGGCCTGGTGCAACTTGCTGATCCCTTGTCCTCTCACAGAGTAAAAGAGAAAGCAATTGAACCAAAAGGTACTCTGACTCAACTGTCAAGTATTAGGACAGAGTGTCTCTTTAATCACAACATGCACCAAGGAATTAGAAGGAATAAGCCAGCTGGAGTTCCGTTATCGCTCATCACCAGGCATTTAAAGTTTAGGAATATTGCATCTGCAAATATCCATCTAAACATTTAACTTAAATAAACAAAAAAGAAGGTATCTGTCCTAAACGAGGGGTGCGAAATTTACTAATTTACTTTCATATAATAATGCGAAATTTGAGCAAGTTCAAAAAAAAATATGTGAAACGCAAAACCTTCATTTTGTACTATATTTTAGCATGAAATGCACCCTTACATCATTTTTTGACACGAGGACACATTTCCTACTACAGAAATTGTGCAGAAAAACGAAAGCACCGTGAACAACAGCTGCTCGCATTCTGTTATTCCTGTGTGGTCACTGTGGATTTTCAACGTGAATGTCGTGTTCTCTATTTACACAAAGTGGCATAATGGTGTAATTTAAATGAAATCCCCCCAAACTACGCAAATTATCCTGGCGTACTTTTAATTTCTCCGTCATCCCCCAGTGGTTTTCTTTTTGTACAATATCAGCTATTAGTTCAAGATTCATGGAGACGGCCATATGAGATGGCTGTCAAAGAAAGAACAGTGGCATGGGCGTTGGGGCGTCCTGATATTATGCCTTCCCACACGTTATTACTGTGACACATTTGCATCCTGTCCTGACTCTTGTTCAGGGATTGACAGCATAATTGTGTCCCAAACTCGTGCCGCACCTGGTTTTCTGATTACACGCTTTATTTCCCTATGTAATGAAGCGCTTCACATTCCGCCCGTTTTATACCCTCCCTATGCCGGACATGTATGCTAGGAAAGGCCTTTGTCTGGTTCTCATCTCTTTATTTATCTCTTTTTTAGAATCGACTCTAAGTCCATTGATTGACTCGTTATGCGGTGCATTTCCAAATCATTTGCAGAAAATCTGCACCCCCCTCACTGCACCTGGCACATTTGGCGAGTGCATCCCGGTATATTCTGTTGATTCTTTTAGGGCACTTTGGTGCAGGAAACCAGGGTTCGAGCCTCGAGGTCGCGTCCACATCCTGTGATTCTGGGCAAATCACTTAATCTCCCCGTGCCTGAATATGTAATGTAAATACGGTGCTCATGTACAGCGCTCCAATACCTTCGGGCCGAGTTCGCGCTATATAAAAGATGCAAAAATATATATATATCTATATATAGACTGGGTATTCCGGCAGCATTCTTTGGTTTTCTGCTCCAATCTTCCTCAGCCAGGGCTTTTTCCATGTCTAGTTCCAATTTATCACTGACAGAGTGCAGCCAACATTTAGTTTACTTTAGGAGTGCCCTATACATTAGCATCATTGCCCTGAATTTGCCATTAGTAGTGCAGATTAGGCCTTGATGAATGGAGGACCCACTGCACCCATTCTTGCATAGTTTCTGCAGTGCTGCTCCTATTGAGCCATGAAGGATGAATCATTCCTCAGGAAGACCATATTAACCTCGTAGTTCCCCATCTTCTTTTAGGGTTTCTGTTAGATTTGGCAGAGGTAGGTACATTTGACCAAATAGGGACCCTTGAGTCTAGCCAGGGTAAGGGGCTACACTCCCAAAATAACCCCTGCTCACCCCTTTGTTAGCTTGGCACGAGCAGGCAGGCTTATCTCAGAAGCAGTGTGTAAAGCATTTGTGAACACATACCGTAATACAGTGACAAAACTACAGATGGACACCACACAGGTTGTATTATAAAAATAAGTATTTTTATATAGACTTATCACAAGACCCAAAAGACAAAAAATCCACAATACAGTACTAAAAAGATGCTGAAAAATAGGTAATTCGCTTAAATGCTGTCTCTAGCAACAAATAACTCCACCTGGATTTATTACGACGTCGTGACAAAAGAAATCCCAAAGTATGGCGCTGACCGGGAGATGCGCGGAGTCGGGCCCGGAGTCAAACAGACCCCCAAAGAACAGTACCTGGGAAAAGCGATGAAAAAAACAGACAGTTCACGGCATCGGGGAGGTGCGGCTTCGTTGGGGCTGTGCGGCGCCGGTTCCTTACGGCCCCAGGGGAGGTGTAGACTCAGTTCCTTACTGCAGCGCAGGGGAGGTGAGACGACGGTTCCTTACAGCGTTGGGAGGTGACGTTACGATGGCTATTGAAACCACGGTTTCTTACGATGTCGTGATGTCGATGGATTCTTGGTCACCCACGTCGAGCATCGGCTCCCCGATGACGATGTTGGCTTCGGTGTTGATGCGGCAGAGCGGCCGGCGTCGGGTGTACGTTGTAAGTCGGAGTCGCGATCACGGCTTCGGTGAAGATTACGGCGTTGCTCGCCGGCATCGGTGTTGCAATTTCCTTCTGTGGCAGCTAAAACCGCAGTTCTAGATGCAGGCAAACAGAAGGGGTGAAGTCTTGTATCCCTGAAACTTTAAACAGGAGGCAAACTCAATGTTCAAGCCCTTGGAGATTCTTCTTCAAGATGAAGAAAGCACACTCAGTCCTTTTTCTCCTTTCTTTGACAATGAAGCAACCACTGCAGGCCAACCCCAACAACACAAAGCATAGGGGTAGTCTTCTCCTTCAGTTTCCCGGTTCTTCTCCTCAGCAAAGGTTCGTCTTGATTCCCAGAAGTGATCTAAAGTTCTGCGGTCTGGGTCTCCCTATTTATACACAAAAATTCTTTGTCTCTGAAGGCAGAGAGTGTCTGTACCTAGTCCAAACCAGTTCTTGGTGCACCCTGCCTGCTCCCAATTGGAAGATATCACTTATTAAATGTAATAGGTTAACCCAATATTATGCTGAAGGAGAGGTAGGCCTTGCAGTAGTGGAAAACAAATTTAGGAGTTTTTCACTGCCGGGACATGTTAAATTTAAAAGTACATGTCAATTTTTTGTAATACACTGTACCCCACCCTATGGGCTGTTTAGGACTTACCCTAGGGGTGCCTTACATGTATTAAAAAGGAAGGTTTCGACTTGGCAAAAGGTTTATTTTGCCAGGTCGAAATGTCACTTTAAAACTGCACACACAGGCTGCAATGGCAGGCATGAGACATGTTTAAAGAGTTACTTAAGTGGGTGGCACAATCAGTGCTGCAGGCCCACTAGTAGCACATTCCCTGGGTACATGTAGTATCACTTTACTTGGGACTTAAAAGTAAATTAAATGTGCCAATTGGGTACAAGCCAATTCTACCATGTTTAAAGGAGCGAGCACAAGCACTTTAACACTGGTTAGCAGTGGTATAGTGCACAGAGTCCTAAAAGCCAGCAAAAACAGAGTCAGAAAAAACAGGAGGCTTGAAGGCAAAAAGTTGCAGGAAACCCATGCCAAGGATGTCAGATCCAACAACAGTATTCCTCAATTCAGAAGCGTTAGGTCTTCTTTTTTAGATGTCCCCATGACATAGTCTTTCTTTAGCCTCTACGGGCCTGATGATGGCCTGATCCCAGCTGTTTACCTCATGAATAGAGTCTTAAAAGCTTACCACTTTATCAGAGGTGACAAAGACATGTCTTTATTTTCCATGAAATAATTTTGTATGGCTTCACCTCTCATTTCCTACAAATCTTGGTCTTCTAGCAACTCTACTTTTAACCTCCAGTTTGTGATCGTCATTCTCACTCTTCCCCATATCATCATAATAAGTATCGTTTTGTGGACTGGATAGTTTTTAGTCAGACACTCGGGGGATATTCTCAAGAACGTGTAATAATGATCGCAAAATTAGCTTAACGCAACTTTGCACATCGCAGTCTATCGTGACAAAATAACACTGTGTCAACGTATACTCAACACGGTGGCACCATTCGATAGTCTCACGATAACGCGCCAAATGACTGCGTTAAAATCAACGCAAAGCCGAAAAAATGAGAAACACAAATGCTAAAAAAGTTGCGATGCCCCAAATCGCGATACAAAAATCAGCGATAACCAGCGACAGGCCTGCAATTCCCAAGCATCATGCAATATAAAAGCAAAACAAAAAAAAGGCAAAAATAAATAAACTGCGTAGCACCATGGATGCACACGGACCGAGTGCAGAGGACAACGCGAACCCCACAAGCCCCACAGACGACCAGCAAGAAACCTCGGGGTCGGGGAAGGCCAAGGAGAAGAGGAATAGGAAGACGAGGTTCAGTCCGCAGGAAAACAGGATCATCGTTACAGAGGTGATAGAAAACTACCAACAACTGTTCGTCACCTCCAACGTGTCATTGGCAACAAGGGCACAAATATGGCAGACTATCTTGAACCATGTGAAGGCAGTTGCAGCGTTGAGGAGGACAATGGAAGAGGTCAAGAGGCGCTGGAATGATGTGAAGGGCAAAACCAAGAAGAAACTCGATGCCAACATGAAAGCAGCAACGCTGATTGGAGGTGGGGATTCAGTGGCACACCAGGAGCTGGATGACATGGAGAAAATGATGGCCACAGTCATCAGTCGGGCGACGGTGCCAGGAGTTGTGGATCCGGACACTGCTCAACATGACCTGACACAACATCAACAGGGTGAGTACCGACCAGGGCCTGGGGGGATGGAGAGAGATAGGCACATTGGCACACATGCACAATTAAGTAGAGCACACTGTACACCCACAATGACTCTGGATCATGTCCCTGATCCCCGTGGTACACTGCAGCACACATACAAACACCAAGTAGGCCCCCGTACCCCATGTCCCCAAAGGGGTCCCACCCCACACATCACCAATCTCACCACCAACACATGCACACATGCAAAACCTAGCAAAGATGTGTATTTGTGAGCCACACTGACAATGCAAGTGACACTACATGACGATTAGCATGGCAGCAGTCCAATCATCATGACATTGTGCATGCCACGACACTGAGGTGGCTGAGTGTGGACCACATCCAGAAAGGAGCAGGTCACACTCTGGCACATCCACGTGCACAAACAACCCTTGACGTCAACAACACATCTGCAGACAAACCATGTCCAAGAGTCACAACTTGACCAAGAGCCCAATTCACACAAGTCCGCTACATCTCAGCACTGTAGAAGCACAGAAGTCAAAGTCACACCGCTTGAAAGGGATAAGGGGTAGCCAAATCAGAGCTGCAGGGGCGACTCACCCACAATGCAGCACACACACATAAGAATAAGAGCACCTCAACATTGACAACAATGTGGTACAAACTGCAACACTTGCACAACAGAACACAGGACACAACTGGTGCCGCATGTGTGTCCAAAATGGCCAATCACATCTGGCATAGCAGGAAACTGTGAGATGACTCGGAGACAACAACAACTGTCAGTCAGAGTGGCTACAGTGATGTTATCCGTGATTTGGGAAACATAAGAAGGGTCATGGAGAACATGGAGCGGATGCAGGCACAAAGAATGGCTACCACGGCTGCACATGAGAAAGCTGTAGATGGGATCTTCCATGCCCTGCAGATCCGCATCATGGGAGTGATGCCACAAGACATTGCGCAGATGAATGATGCTGCTACTTCTACATCCACATCTCCGGCCCCTGATGTGTCAGTGTCACACAGTGCTGCAGACCAAACACCACCAACCACATGTGAGGCACATGAAACGTCATAGGCCGAAGATGAGGAAGAATCTGCCTTCGTGGTAAGAAGGAAGCAGTAGCATTCATCTCTGCCATATGGCTTCTTTCTGCTTGGTTCTGCCCTCTGCATCATGCCCTGGAATAACACCTTCCACTGTCCCCTAATATACTCTGCAACACTAACCTTGCACCTCGACATGGACTGCCATATATTTTTTGCATAACAATGACACAGCAATCAGACTGCGGACAAGTTACTTGTCAATCCCTAAATGACTCTGGCTGGCCCTCCTCGGGGCAACATTGTAAAGTGTTGTCTGCATGGCCCAGTACTAAGACAGCTTCAACACTCCACTGAACTTGAATAATACATTCTAACACACACAGATGTGTCATGTCTATGAGTAATCAAGTATGAAAGCATGGACAAATGTAGGGGCAGTGATTCCCCCTTACGATCATGTTGCTCATGTTGTGGGACTTGAGTCACAGGGTGCATCCCTGCATCATGGTGGTACATATCTGACCCCAAAAGAAGCCCTGTAGTAAATTGTAGGTCATAAATGACAGCCTATATGTAATGATTTGGGACACATGTGAAACGCTGATGAGTGGGATTCCGTACTATCTTTGGCACACAGAAATGGCATTTCGAATACTTGACACCCCAAACAGCCTCTCTGTACAGAGGTGACACACCCAGCATCTATTTTCAATTTTTTAGACTATTAGCACTACATGTTGCACTTACACTTGTCAGAGTGATGTGCTTGTACAGAGGAGTGACATGCACTCAGGGAATGTGTGTTGGAATGAATTTATTTGCACATGTTGTGCCTGTGGTCATTTTGTACTGTCCCATGATTTGCTAAGGACTGTGACAATGTGACGTGGTCATGTGAAGAAATTGTCAATGATGGTGTTCCTAGGGGCTATTCCTGCTGCAGCTGCAGTGGGATGCGGTGGTCCACCTGCTTCATCTTCATCATCATTGTTCAGTGCATCTGGCGCTTGTATCCATGGGGCATTGGTGCATACACATATGTTGTGCAACACACAACATGCAACGATCATCTTGCACACGATGTCTGGGCTGTACAGGAGCCTTCCACCTGTAATGTCCAGGCACCTGAAATGTGACTTCAACATGCCAAATGTGCGTTCCACGATGCCCCTGGTGCGTTTGTGGGCCGCATTGTACTGCCTCTGGGCCTGTGTGTTCGGGGCTCGGAGAGGTGTCATCATTCAAGGGCAGAGTGCATATCCTTGATCACCTGTAACAGTGCAGAGAGACATGAGTCAATAGTTGGTTCTGCATGATGTGTTTGCAGGCTGACTGGTTCATTGGTGTATGATATGTGTGACTTAGTGATTCCTGTTTGACATGTACTGCTTGTAGCAAATGAGTGGCATCAATGTGTATTACATAGCCTCACTGCTGCTGCTCCCGCCCCCGAGCCTATTTACTAGTGTGTGCAGCGTGGTTGCATCACTTGCACTCCTACGGCACACCAGTGTCATGCCTGTCTGCGCATGTCCACAAGCCTGACAACGACACTGTGATGTTGTGTGTTGAAGGTGGGTGGCCACATGTGTGTAGGCCTATGGTAAGGATAGGGCGGACACAGATGTAGAGTTCATGGCTGGCTGAACTTGCAATGCGGTTGAGGGTAGACCTTTGGCTTATGCTGTGGTAATAGCGACACACACACAACAGTTGGCATGTATGATCCCGGACCCCGAGCGGGCTTGTGCTCCTTCATTTACCCCTTTGGCCAATCCCGCACTCCGGGGACATGCTATGTTGCAACATTGTCCATTGTGGGATGGGTGGCGCCGACACTACAACAGAGACACACTCATTAGTTACTTCCTTGGCAAGGCCAACACTTAATCACACCCAGAACCCCGTGGTGATTAACCACACCCCTACACTGGACTGTCATACGCCGGTCCACTCCACTTACACTTACAGGGGGGTATGACACAGCTACATGTCCCAGGTCTTCCCCACTGCCTGAGGTGACATGGTTGCGTCTGCTGTACACAGCACAATGTAATGTGGTAGGGCCTGGGGCCCTCATGCATACATAATGACCACACAGACACACTTAGATAGTTTGTGGAACTGGCTATGGGCACGTGTGCCCGGCACCTTTTATTGCCAGGGTCACATGTCCAGTGATGCCTGTGCTGGATGGGTGTGTGGTGAGTGTAAGCCAGCCCTCAGAGAGTGGTTGGTGCTGGCAACAAATACAACAGTGATCAGACCATCAGAAGTTCAAGGTTCAAACAGCAAGGGTCCATGACTTGAGCTGCACAGAGTTAATGGCCCTGGATGCACTGCAGCCGGCACAGGCACAATTTATTAAATAAAACGAATTTCGTAGCGCACGCTGCATCGCAAAAAGCGATGCAGCGCGCGCTACTAAATTCGTTTTATTTATTTAATTGTTTACTTACCTGTAATTATCCATATTCCGGTTTTTAGAACCCCCCACCCTGCCCCTCCCCCGCCCCACCCCGCCTTACCGCCCCACAGAACTCCCTCCACGTGCCGCGGCTGCGCAATGACCATTTCGAAAATGGCTGCAACAAATCCTATCATGTTTGGTAGCAAACATGTTGCAATCATACCCCCACACCGTAAACGGTGTGAAAGTATGATTCCAAGCACTGGAAGAGCCCTTCAAGACACATTTCTGCCCTCCTGCTGCTGAGCCAAGCTCGAGTAGGGGAAGGCAGAATAATAGGCATTCTGTCACAGGGAGGTGTGACCACCTCCCAGACAGGATTTAGTGTAATGGGACCGGGTGGGTGCGCTTGCCAGCACCACTAAGTCCGCATGAGGGACACATTTGGTGTCCCTGTGCATAGTCCAGTTCAAACCAGTCCTGGGAGTCATTGGCTCCCGCTCTGGTGCGAAACTGGACAAAGGACATGGAAGTAACCTCCCTCCTGTCCAGACCCTCCCCTGGCATGGTCCCCTGAATCATCCCAACCCTTTCCTAAGGGTACTTAAGGGCTTACCTGTGTGTGGGTCCCTAGATTTGTCATGGAACAAGATTCAGATCAGACACCACTTCTACTTCTACCGTCTAAGCACTCTGGACTTCGCTGAACTTCGTTTGGGCCCGTCTTCATCCCCCTTCCAGTCTGCTGCATCATCTGTGCATGTGCACCATACACAAACCTTCCAAGGCCTGTAGGCATCAAAGACACCTGGAAGAATCTCCCTTGGAGTGAAGGAGCCACTCCACTGCATTCGCAGGCACCGCAACAAAGTCGACTGGTCTGGTGATCCTGAGCTCCTCTGGACTCCGTAAGGTTCTGCACACAGGTGGTGGTTTTCCACAGCTCCCGAGGCCTGCCCTGTCCTCTTACCAAGTTTAAGGCCAGTATCCCTCGTGGGGGTTGCAATAACCGAACCTCTGTGCACTGCGTCAACTTGCAGTTGCACAGACGTGTTGGCTTTCTTCCAAGAAGATCTTTGGGCTCCAAGTAGTCCCAACCTCGAGCACCTCCAGTGACCAGAATCTTCAGCCACACCACATCGTGGCCTGCATCTTTTGGTGAGCTGCTTGTGGTCCTCTCACGACTCCAGTGCCTCTGGCCTGCGGGTACATTTGAGGGTCACCTTTGTTTCTTTTGAGCTCCACTGATTGCACTGGGTCTACCCTGACTCCCCTGCTTGTCGTGAGTCCCATGGACCTTGCTGGTTTCAACGTTGCTCTTTCTTCAATTCCTGCATTGGTTGCATTTGCCAAGGCTTGTTGGTGCTCCTGCCAGACACCGAATCCTCAGCACTCGACAAACTTCATGGGACAGCTCATGCACATCTCCTGGTCTTCCTCAGCATCGCCTGGTCCTCACAGCTGCAGATTCAGGGTCATCATCACCCATCCTTCAACACCCGACATCGGAGGGCATTTGTCTTCCAAGTCTCCTGGTCACTACTGAGTGACATAGACTCTGTCCCCTCTGCTTTCAGGTACCTCTAATCTAGAATCCACCTTCAGATTCCACCGGACACTTTCTCCTTCTTCAACAGCGGCACTTTCCTGAAGTCCCCCATTGTGTTAGACGGCAGTTTCCAACACCACTTAACACGTATGCACTTGGCTCCCCTAGTGTAGGTAATGTGGGTACTACGGGTGAGGTAGCTCTCCAACCTTCTTTCTTAAATGGGGTTTCTTCAAGTTCCACTGGAAAGGGTCCTTAAAATCTTTAAAAATCCAACTGCGACTTACCCGTAGAGTTGTACAGAGCACGCAGTCGTGTTCCCACACTGCACACGCTCTCCGTGTGGTCCCTATCTACTCACCTTGGGTGGTTACTTGGGTCCCCAGCACTTCTACATCCTCTCGACACTGTCTTGACCCAAGTTGTGGTTCTTATACCACTTTCTTAGTATATGGTTTGCCCCCCCCTGGGGTCCACTGTGTATTTTATGCTATTTACTGTATTTCTATGCAAAGCATTATGTGCATGGTTCTTATCTTCATGTACAAGATATCTAAACGTATTAGAGAGTATTCTATAATAAATACATATTTTTATAAATACCTTGTGTGGTTCTTTGTCACCTAATCCATAGTGCAAGATTGCATTCTGGTAAAACAAGCTGCTTTACACTCCTTCTGGACTAAGCCTGAAGGCTGCTCTCCACAGCTACCACTTAGAGAGATACTAAGGTTGTCTAAGACCTCTTAAATCAACATAAGGGTTGTCTGGACTGGGACAAGGTGCCCACTTACATTAGTGAATATCATATACCAGACCAGCTTCTTACAGATCCCCAGCCTCACCCATATTGTTACACCCCTTTGTGTAGGGGTAGATTATGAAGTATATTTGTTCTCTTCACAGTTTCCATAAGGCAATGCTTTCAGATTTTTTCAAATGAGGCTCTTCTAGCAGCGCAATATAGACTCCCTTTCTCTTTATATACATTTGGACATTAGAGCCATGATTTGCTAACACTTTGTGCTAGGTTTGTGTTACTTTTGAAATGCAAACCCGGCACAAAGCATTGTGGTCAGATTTACTTTCCATTGCAAATTAGGATTTGGATTAGAGAGTTGGCCAAAGTAATGCAAAGCAGCACTATGCAATACTTGGTACTGCTTTGCATCCAAGAGGTATCCCATGGGTGGTACATTGGCATTCCCATGCCACCACCCATGGGTTTTGATGCCAATCCCTATCGACTAACAATTGTAGACAGGGATTAGCGCCAAAGTCTTATGCCTTCTTGAGGCATATGTAACAGAGGAGAAATGTTTTAGATTCTCCATACTTTTCAAACTTTGCATGTGTTCTGCAATGTATAGCACGTAGTGTCCCCTTCCAGTGTAACACCTATGCTTCACAGAACACATACATTCTTGTACTCCGGTGTAAGGGTGTGTGTATTGGTGCTTGGCAACCTAAAGTGCACCAGGGAGAGAAAAACAGTATCATATCTTAGTAGCTTTGGCACTGTTTTCACTCTCCCTTTAATGCAATGCTGCAACTTTGCTTGCTGTGCTATGTTGAGTCACATTTGAGTAAATTCCCCCCCTAACTTCCAGTCATAGTTAAGGCCTTTTCTGTTTCAGGCTAGTATTTTATATTTTTTGTTCATATTAGTTATGAAACCTGTATCAATTCCACACTTCCATCACCCTGAACTTCCATGCCTCCACTCTTCAATATATAAATGCCACCAGCTACATACTCCTTTTAAAAGAGAAACAATTAACTCCAAATAACCTCAGATTTCCCATTCCTGGATGAAGGACCACTGGTAACATATCCAAATACAAGAACATGAACATTCTTTATTCTTCAGCCGATTAAAGAGCGACCAGTCAAGTTGTTTGTTTAAGGGAGGCAGACAGGTCAAACCACTATGCCCGCCTGGCCAACCCCCACAGCCAATATAAGTATACTCATGCAAATCTTGTCAGAGATGACATATTTCTTTCTTATCATTATTCATAGTCAACCTCATTAATAATCAACTCTATCTTCTCCACTATACTTCTCGTGCTGACCTCAGTTCGGTGCGACTGATCAATGTCATTGTTAGTCTCTTCTCCCATAGGATATTTGGAGGTGATCTGTCAAGATTCCTCATTCAGGCTAGTAGCCGCTGCCACTGCTCTCTCCCACCCTGGTTGACACTGTAGCCATGTGTGAGGCGGTCATGTCTATTTCTTTCATCTCATGTTCTCTTCCATCACAATGTCCTGATATTATTTTGCTTTGGGAGTTGCACCCCAACCACCAACAGATTTGTCAATCCAAGCCCTTACCTTATGAGGGTTAGTGAGAAAGAATGTTTCTCCAACTTTCATGATCTTTAACTTGGCCAGGAAAAGCAGAGCAGACTTTTCGTCCCTTGCAGTATTCTCTCTGCATCAATAAAATAAACTGTTTGCTGTTGAACAGTGGTAAAATCCGAAAACACCATAACTTTACAGCTTTCAACCAAAAAGTATCCTTTCATACAAGCCTGTTTCTGAGGTGCAGTTGTGTTGCTACCACTGGTCTCAGAGGGGCCCTGAGTTATGGTGGTCTAGCCGGCACAGTTATTTTTTGGGCAAAGAACAAAGGCAATCCTTCCGGGGACCAGCCTCTGTTTGAACCACATTTCCAGGTACTCATGCGGGTTTCTTACTTTAATCTTTTCCGGTAGCCCAACTACTCCATTGTTATTCCTTCTCACCTGGTCTTTTGAATCTCTGCCATATATTCCAGAGTTCAAACCCTTTTTGGCAGGTCTTTCACCTGTTTTTGGAATTCATCCATGACGGGTTTGAGCTGTTTGTTAAGCATGATGTACTACTGCTGAGCTGTCTTTTTAATATGTTTAACCATGATCCGTTTAAGGGGTAGCATAATTCACTGTCTGGCTAGTCCTTGGTATGTGCAGTCTTTTCACTTTGTTCTCTCTGCTTACCCTCTAAAGTCGTCTGGTAACATCATGTTTCACTGATTCATATTGTCTCTTTTCCCTCATTAGCTGTTGGGTGCATTACAAGCCATTACTAGTCAGAAAATTCCAGGTAGCTGCAGCAGTATCAAAATAATGTTACTAATCGGTTACAGGGATATCAGAGCTCAGGAGGGCTGGGACAGGTTCAGTTCACCATCTCCATCAGTCTCCGTTGGTCTCTGAGTCTCCTGTGGCACAAGTCTGAACTGGACCTTTATAAGTTACCTCTTGGCCTCCTCAATTTTTATTAAGCCTCACTACACTCTTGTGTGCCCACTTCTCAGGGTTGAGGGGATTTCTCCTCTTCCAAATGCCTAGTATAGTTATGGCGCATTAAGGTATGATGGGCCCAGGCATACAGCAGTAGGTTTTTCTCCACTACCACCTGAGTTATTTTTATATACAAAGGAGATGGGCAATCCAGCCCTCAAAGTGGACCTTCTCAAAACTTCTTTCCATTTAAAACCCTTACCTGCCACTCAGAGTTTTGTAGCTCTCTTTCCTAGAATTTGAGCTGCTTTAAATTCTCTAAGGATTTGTATATGTGTGTTACCTTGTTATCCATATGGAGACATATAGTAGTCTTGTTGTAATGTGCCTTTGTTAAATTAATGTAGCAAGGAACTGTAGGAATGATCATTTTTTGAGTGGTGTACCCCCAGATTTTTACCCTGACTGTTTTGCTGGCTGTAGAACTCTCTGCACGTAATGCTGGCTAACAGTGGTAAAGTGCCTTTGCTCCCGCTTTCAACATGAAGAAATTGGTATACACCTGCTTGCCTTTTTTAACCTACCTATAAGTCACTAGTATATGATAGAAAATGTACATTGGTCCGGGAAGTTAAATGCCAGCAGTAGACTGCAGCACCTATTGTGTCTTCCACTACAGTGACAGTGCAAACTTAGCTTCAGGCCTCCCAGTGTAGTCTGACTATAGCAGTGTAAAAACAGCAAATCGATCTGTTAAAATAAACCCTTTTGACAGGTCAAAACCTCTTTTTTAAATATTAATAAGTCACCTCTATGTAGACCTCTTCGCGCAAAAGGCAGGGTGCACGGTATTTTGAAGTAGGACATGTAGAAATTTGGGGGCATATTAACAAGGAACAGGGAAAATTAACGCTAAGGGCGCTTAGCGTTAATTTTTTCAACGCCCGCTATCGCTGGATAATATCGCCTGGTTATCGCGTTAATAACAACGCTAACCGCCTAGGCGATAAAAAATCCAGCAATAGCGGCATTTTGGAAGGTTATCGCTGGTAATGCAGCGATAAAACTACAAGGATAGGGGTATCCTTGTTGATAGCCCATGGTGGATTTAGCCATGTAATCCACCTCCCATTGGATTACATGGCTAAGTCCACAAATGAGCAGACGTAAAAAAGCAGCGTTAAACTTGGTTAGCGCTGCCTTTTTTGTCTCTAACCGGGTTAGAGTGAAGCTTGATAATAGCTTGTCGCTTAGTGACATTTCTCCTATTATTTTGCTCTGGAACGCCCACTTTGCATCTCATTAGAGATGCAAAGGGAAGAGTAGTGAAAAAGGGTGCTAACATGCGATTTTGCATGTTAGCACCCTGTTGTTGATAGGGCGATATTTTTATCTCCGCTTCTTTGGCTTTTAAAGCCAAAAAAGCAGAGATAAAGCCCTTGTTAATATGCCCCTTAGTGCTAAGATATCCTTACAGTGAGTAGCACAAAAACACTATTTTCCACTGTTGCTGGCCTAGCTGTCCTATCTAGAAACCCAGAGTGCAGATTAAAAATCCAAATTTTGTATCTCAGGAAAAATAATTAAACAACTATTGTTAGTAGGTATCAAAAATCCAATTTAAAGGTGAATAG
This sequence comes from Triturus cristatus, assembly GCF_964204655.1. Lineage (NCBI taxonomy): Eukaryota > Metazoa > Chordata > Amphibia > Caudata > Salamandridae > Triturus > Triturus cristatus. The sequence continues at coordinate 657,616,855 of NC_140586.1, forward strand.
TTTTTTTTTAATTACATATTGCGTGAAAAGTAGCATTTAGAAAGCTACCTTTCCCTGCCTGGAGTTCCTGGAGACTAAATTTGTATTTGTTCACCACTTCTGCCAGTCAGTAATTAGCATTTGAATAGGTGTGAAAAAGGTTTGATATGCTTCCAAGAAGCAAACAATAGACTGCCCTGAATGGGCAGAGATGAATCCTTTTAATCTGAAAGAATCTGCAGGGTGGGGCTGTTAGGAACCTCTTTGATATTACAGTGTCAAATCCTGCTTGGGTGTCAAAGCCTGGTTTTTACATATAACACTGGGGATGCACTTGAAAGGCAGAAACAGAATAACAAAAACAATGATTGTGTATCCACTGTCTGGTTGCTGGAAACCCGTATTTTGTTCTACCAGGCTTCTGTCTCTGGGTTTATTGTGGGTACAGTGGCTGCTCCAAATGGATTTTAGTGTTAGATATGAGTGTTCACTAGAATTACCATAGCACACTCCCCCCACACACTCCCAGCCCTCAAAGCCCAGGATTAGTGTGGCTGGAGAAATTTGGCATCTTGAAAATGCCCAAAGTGAGTAGGGTTGGCCCCGGTAAATTTTACCCCATTTGCTAGGCTGAGAAGTCATTCACAGCCACTAGCTCATTCCATGCATATATGTGGCATGTCCAGTGATACCACAAGCCACAGGAGCCTTGTCCTGGAGGTACCCAGCTTACCTGTAGTAACTGGACCTGGACTAGACCCTGGTGTTGGCCTCTGGCTGACACCTTCTGAGTCTCTAAGTGCATCGGCTAAGGCCCTGGGTAACTTTAGAAGTGTACTCCTTATCGTCAACATAATGATCTGCCCTCCAGATTTAAATGCGGGCGGACTGTTGGTGTAACCACAGCGGAGACTACTCCATCTCTGCCATGGTAGACTCCTCTGATAGCCAGACGGATTACGGAATGTCAGAGGTTGACCTCTGTGTCCACTCACGGGGGACATATAGGTCAGTTTTCACTACCCATCATCAGCAGGAAAACCCAGACAGTAAGGGGCAGTGAAAATGTCTAATGCCCCCGACGCCATGGTAGATAAATCCCATAAAGTGGGGGCATTGTTTTTTTATTTTCTTTAGGGTTTTGTTTTTGATCATGAAAAAAACTGAACTCCACCATCCAGCTCCATGAAAATGAAAATACAATGAGAGGAACTGCCTTGATGGCGAATCCTGTTAATTCAGCAAATGTTCAGCGGCCCTATGGACAGTTATACATTTCAATGTTTTGATCTCCACCTAGGTGACGGCGTAACTTACTCTATCGCCTTGGCAAAGGATAGACTGACCTCCAAAATGGAAATCAGGCCCTAAGCCAAAAGGTATCATCCTTGACCAGGACAAACCTGGTTGGTGTATCTGTAGGAGAAAAACCATAATCCAAAATATAGGCACCCCAAATTTACCTCATTCTGTTCTCCCACAGTTACTGGATCGGTGATGGTGTCAAACCTCAATTTCGTGAGGCAATGTGTCCCCGTGTTAAGCCAACTCCCTGAACACCAACTTGGTAGAGTAATACAGCTCATTAATTAAATTGACCTACTCATTGCTGAGTTCTAGATGAATAAAAAGTTAAAGGATTTTATTACAAACATTCAAAATGACCGGTACCATGTCAATGCCATAAAGGCTCTCTGTCAAGGCCTCGGGCTACAGGTACAGAAGTTGCCAAAATCCACAGGAGCGAAGCACGCGCCTTTCCTCTCCTCCGAGATAGCCCACTCTTTGGTTATTAGAATACCAAGAGGGGGGGCAATATCTCTAGGGAGTGAAGAGACAGAGAAGCGCCACCAGGGAGCGTCAGATTTGATCTTTCAGAGATTCAGGGAGACAGGGAGTGTCCGTAGATAAAAGGAACCTGCTGTAACGAGAGAAGTAGAGGAGGGACAGATTAGAACCCACACCTAGTCTAGACTAGACACGAACTTCTTTATACACGTATGCCTTGTGTACCCCCTCACACTTCCACTGAGACCAGCAGAAGAGGCTTGCGAATATAAATTCTCCAGAAGGTATGTAGGACAGAGTCTCTTTTGTGTAAAGAGCACAGGCCTCAGTTTAGACTAGCTCAATCACCTACAGTCTAGGTACAGAAGGCAGGTTTTGCAATGAGCCAGAGTTGCGATAATCCGTGGCAGGAATGGAGGAATATATACACGTACTGAGTGAGCCACAAAGTCATGTGCACATTATCAAGCTGGAATGAACTTACTGTCTCTCGCGCCGACGATCACAGGAAATATGAAAGCGTGCTCTCATTTCACCAGAGTTACTCCCAATGCGGCAATTAATGACGTCGGAGTGAGGTAGCAGATGTCAGTAACAGCAGTGGTTCCAAACGCTAGCGTGTAGCTGCTTTTGACGGCGTCGCAGAGGAGCGTGTACGTGTTTAACCAAAACAAAAAAAAAAAATTAAAAAGAATTCTTCCAGCGCGTCCTTCGCGCTCTTAAAGGTACCGCGTACCTTTACGTAGTTAACGCTTACCAGCGTCGATGTCCAAGGATACACAAGACAACAAGCCACGGTTTTGCCAGGGGAAAATGTGGCATGATGGGTCCTCAAGTAGCACTACGTTGTGCTGCTGCATGCAGGTATTTCCAAGTTACTCTGTAGCGTGACCTCGCGCGTGCCCAGCAGGAGGGTGGTGGAGGGAGGCACGAACCAGCGCATCCTCGCGCTATGACCACAGAAAGTCCAGAAGCAGTAAGGCAGGTTACTTAGCACAGAAATTGGGCGTGGCTCCAACAGGAAACAAAGCCAAGCACCTGGGAGTGGTTGCTGCAGGTTTATAAGCTGCGCTTGTCAGCTGATCTAATCCCATTGCAGTCTGGGAAGGCACACAAGTTCTACACTATAGTGGTGCATTATGGGATGAGTAGTTGAGGAATTCGCAAAAATGGGTTCCTGCGGGAATTTCTACCTTTAACACTCTCAGATGCAAAATGAAGATAGTATGTACAATTCACAACACAGTCTAAGTCCCAATGGTCAGCAAAATCAGTAAACAAACAAACAAATTCCCTATTAGAATACGAAGGTCTTCAAAATCTTGGTTTCATACCCAAAATCACGGGGTTCTTATGGACAATTCATGCAAAGAAAATTAGCAATACTGTAAACTCATTGTGGTGTGAACAAATGTATCATTTCTTTAGCAAATTAGAACACAATTAAAAATAAACAGCATTATTAACACCTAAGCAAAATCCCATGTTCTCTAATAATTATTCAACACCCTCTATGCTAATGTCATCCGGAGATCTTCAAACAATATGAAACATTTAACAATTAGACTTTCTTTAAACGAATAGGATGAGTGAAAGAATGGAAAACATAGCAACGTGTCTCAATATTACATCCGTACCATGGAAGAATCATAGTTAGCAGGACAACAGCAGCAGTGGAAATAAACTATTATGACATCAGTTTGACTGTGCTCTATGGAGCCTGTGGTGAGAGGATGTGTGCAGGGAAGGCAGCATTAGTGAGTGACAGATTTCATCTTGTTCCAAATGGAGTTTTACAGAGATGTGTGGCCTAACTAAGACACAATAATAACTTAATTTCCATTCATCATAAGAAATTCACATATTTAGAGTCATGAATAAATTTGCATAGTACATATTATTAATGCACAAAAATATAAACTACAAACATTTTACACATATCCGACCCGCTCTCCATCGCGGTCAGTGTTAAATTGTGCCCCGTTCATGGTCTACCATGACTATCATTGATGCTTTTTGCCTTTAGTAACTATTTTTAATTAAAATTTAAAAAAATGTTATATATTGTGTCCTTTATTGGATATTTGTGGATTTTTGTCAGTTTGGTGTTGGTTTGTTCATTAAATTTCACTCTATTATTCTAATTCAGTTTGGTATTTTTGTTTTGCATTTTGACTATGTTATTGCCTAGGCCCTAAGTTAAGCCTTGCTTTGTGACATTGCTACCAGGGGGTTGAACACAGGTTAATTTAGTGATGTTGATAGTTCACCCTGACAAGGGTTGTGATTATTCCTTGACATGTGTAGTCAGTCACCCCCAATAATAATCCAGTTTCTTACACACAATAGTACTGTGTTGGTACCTCACACATATGTTACAGCCTTGAGAACTAGAATCTTTGTGCTTCCGTTTTAATTAGCTATCATCACCTTGTTTGCCTATATATCTCATTTCACTCAAAAAATGATATTTTATTCCTGATTCTGAGGGTTTTCCTTCAATGAAATAGCCAGTGAAAACCTAGAGCTCCTGCACTTTTTGATGGCCTTAGATGTTTTTTTATCCTTTTTCCTAGATTGATTTTAAGATTGGCTTTGACATTGTCACTGTCAAGGGCCTATTTTTATGGTCCACATAATAATGGGGTTCACCCTTTAAGGACAATTGGGAATGGGTATCAACTAAAATGGGAAAGGTTCACATCTACCTTTTTATATATTGATGCATCTGCTCTTTTCTAAAGTCAATAATGCCAATTTTTCAAACATTCTATGAAAACAAACATAACCTGTGTGATTTTATATTATATTTTTTTCATGAAATTATTTTTCAAAGTAAAGAGTTCATCACTAAAATGCAAGAAATTGTTACAATGCATTTGATATTCACATAACAACTATACAATATCCAGTTATATAATGAAAACTTTAGTTCAGAGGATCATAACAGGTACAAATTCACGGGTGGGGAGCACATGTTCCCTTCCTGTTTTATGGGGACACCCCCAAAAAATTGTTAATCACTCCAACTAGATAAAAATTAGGTCAATTGTAATTTTAACGTCTTTTAAATCGTATTGTGCTCCTAGTATCTTTCTAGTTTTTGTGTTTTCACTCTTCGTAATTCCGTTGACAGTTTGAAGGAATTAAACTCATTTTACATATCCCTCTTTATATATTGCATGACAAATCATTTTCAAGCAGCAAGTCAAACATTCTTATTAAAGAATACAGTGTACTCAACATTAAGTTACATATTATGATCAATGCTTTGTAGAAAACGATTGGTTTATAAAGCATATCTATTTTCTTTTTTTTCTACAGCATAGTTTTCAAAAATGTTAACTTTATCCATCATATGTCAATGTTGGTTATTCCATGTGCCCCCACAGTTTCATTCATCTATTATAACCAGTTTTACTGTATAGATCACACTCTCCGCCTCTCTACACAAGTCAAGAATATTAGACCAAATTTCCAAGTTCGGAGCAGTTATTTTCCCCATTTCTGTGCTACAACAAGTGCTACATTCATGAACAGATTATGATACCTGATCATTTCGATATCTTCCCATACAGATTAAGTCATGTAGTATCCTCATTGCTTGCATTAAGAATCCTGGGGCATCTACATATTATGTGGAAAAAAGTACCTTCCTAACAAAAGTCACATAATAAGTGTGAAGAGTAAGGGTGGGCGAAGTTGGCAGAGTACCGCTATGCGGAATTCTGCAGAGTTGAACAAAAACTCTGTGAACTCCGCTCCGCAACTTCGTTCTGTCTCATCCCAATTAATAAAACAGAAAACTCACATACCTTTGGTAAAACAACAAGAAACTCTATCTTTACATGCTAAAATGCATATAGTCATCTCACTAAAGTGAAAATGAAAATATAGCAAGCAGTGAGAGAGGTGATGATATTGGGGTCCTTCCTAACCTAGGGAGAGAACCAAGCAGATGCCTGGAACACAAAGAGCACATCATGCTGAACAATTTGGTGGTGGTCCCATCCTCCTAGAACCACCCCAAGCACAGTTATGGGCAAAAATACAATCCCAATCAAAGGCCCTGCAAAGCATTATGGGACGAGATTCTAGAGTGCAGTGAATATTATAGTATCCAATAACAAAACATTCCTCAAGTGGCAGCATCTCTCCTGGCTCAGCTGAGAGCTAATAATATAATATTCACTGCACTCTAGAATCTCGCCCCATAATGCTTTGCTGGGCCTTTGATGGGCATTGTATTTGTGCCCATAACTGTGCTTGGGGTGGTCCTAGGAGGATGGGACCAACCCCAAATCGTTCAGCATGAAATGCTCTTTGTGTTCAAGCCATCTTCTTGGTCCTCCCCCTAGTTAAGGGGGGACCCCAACATCATCACCTCTCTCATTGCCTAATATTTTACAAAGCTCACTTTTGTGAATTGGTTATATGCTTTTTAGCAAGTAAAGGTAAAGTTGTTTTATCAAAGGGTTGTGGGTGCAGTAGCTAACTCTGCTACATGGCAGAGTCGGAGTTTTTGCATGAATTCCGTGTTTTCAATGTAATGTGTAGTTAGTAAATCTCTGCAGCCTTAGCTAGCGGAGCGGAGTTCATTGCCCACGGTTAGTGAAGAGGTTCCATGTCCGAAAGGCTTCAGCTGGATTCTGGAGTAGTATATCCTATGTAGTAGCTTAAAGTGGACAAGTCTAAAATCTGCCCTAATGGACACTTCCCTAGGATACACCAATGCTCTTTGCCAACCTGACTTTTTCAAGCAGCTTCCCCCATTTGGACTTAATTTTATTCAATGTATGTGGGACCCAATTTACCAATTTCTTCTGTTATCTCTCCAAGTGAGCAAAATAGGTTCCTGTAGGGCACTATTAGGAATCTACTCACCTAACTTGACCCATCAATCTTTATTCAAAATAGCAAAGAATCTTCTGGTGATGCTTGACCTTACTCTCTCATTGGAGGTCCAGGTCCACTCTGCAGTCTCCTCTGGCAATCTCACTCAAATGGACATCTAGAACTTAAGATATGTTCTCAACAAATCTGACCCCAGAATCTTCACATGCAACCTATTCACAAAGGGAGTTTGGAGAATATGTGAATTCCTCCCAAAAGATGTAAAATGGGAATAAGAGGGGGAATATTTAGGACATATTCACGTACAATTAGTACAAATAGAGCTATGTCCTCTTTGCAATTTTACTAGAAAGGATTTGGAAATTTTGTGGCTGAGTCTCAAGCGCATGTAAAAGTACTTAAAATAGTACTCAAATAGTACTACTTCACATTCTCATAAATGCTTTCATCAATCAACCCCTGAGCGTGTGATTGCTCCTGTGCTTGATAAATTTAACAGTCTTCTCAGACTTGCGAATTTAACTCTGCTAAAACATATTCAGGGACTGAAGAATTCAGAAACTAGACTCATTTCCAACAAAGGTTAGTGGGACAAAAGAAAGGCAATACTTAAGGTATTAAAAATCAAGGAAAGATGCTAATTTAAAATCTTAACACAGATCCCAAAAGATCTTGACAACTTGCCCCCATGCAAATATCAGTTGTGCACCTCGTCTCACCATCCTTATGACTACTTCACTTCTCAAAAATTAACTTTCTGCACTTGCCCATGCCAAGATTCTTTTAAATTTGTGATAGAAAGTTTCTGTCAGAAATGGAAATGGATGGAAAACCCTACTTCAGACCAATGAGACATTACCAGCCTTTCAAACACTCCTCTTGACCTAGCACTTTAATTGGGCATCTGACTAACTTTATGTGCCCTGCATTTCTACCCCTCTTCTTTCCTGGGTATCTGCTCCCATTCATTTGTTCAGGTGACTGAAAGTGTTAACAAACAATGCATCGTATATACACCCAAAAAAACAAAGAACAAAATAATTAAATTACTTGTGATTGAAATTGCATTTACATAGCGCTTACGAGGCCTGACAAGGGTTTGAAGCACTTTATGAGTAGCACACTACCCTGGAGCCTAAAGTCTAAAGTCTAAAGTTAGTGGTCAGTCCACTGATTATTGGGGTTAGTCATGCATACTCAAGGAAACCATTCCATTCATCTACACCAGTTTCTTTGTAGTACATTAGTGACTTATGTATGATCATTAGAGGGGGTTATGAGAGATGCAAGTGCTGGAATAGATATTGCAATAATTTTGAATAGGTTTAAAATGGACAGGCATGGTATTTAAAGTAATATATAATCAGAAGAGTCATGTAGAAGGGAAGCAGAGGTGCATTAAAAATAATACAGTTTATGCAAATCATTTACACCATACACAAACTACACATATAATAAAAAACATATGTGAACACCCAGCAACTTAAAATATAACAAGGCAATACATTGTAGTAATCATAATTAGTAAATGCAGTGCATGTTTATGTGAACCATTCACTACCTGGTTAAGAATGGGGTTGTCCCCTGCGCCCAGGTGAAGAGCACCAGAGGATGGGTCTGAGGTGACCCTGAACCTCCAGCATCCACCTTGCCTTGTAGTACCCCAAATAAAATGTTTATTGGAATATGCATATTTAAACGGTTGGATGTTCCAATATAAAGGTCAAGAATATTGACCTGCTCATACATCAACTACCAAAATATTGCCAAGGTAAGCATACATATGTAAAAATAGATTTACAATTCTTAACTACACTGTTATTTACCATGACTATATGCTGGTAGTTGATATTGCAGAATTGATATAAGTACAACGCTGCAACTCAGAATTAATGGTGAAAACTATTGAGGTGAGCCATTATGGATATAAATATTTTTATTTTGTTATGAAGAGTGCTGTATGGGCCCGATTCACAAAGGTAAACTGAGACAGAAGTCTAACTTTATGACTTTCAGTATTCACAAAGGGCATTTATGAGTAGTTAAGTTAGACTATTGTCTCAGTTTAATTTAAGTTGTGGTCTAAAGTCTAAACAAGACCAAAACTTAAGTCTAACTTTACTACTCCAAAATACCCTTTTCGAATACTGAAAGTCGTAAAGTTAGACTTTTGTCTCAGTTTATCTTTGTAAATCGGCTCCCTTTGTTTTAATTTAGTATAGGCCAACACCCTTATCATTAGTATCACATTAAAATCTATTTTATATTTTGTTATATTTGTGCAGGTATGTATACAGCAACTAAAGATACCTATACCCTTTCAGGCTTAGAATGCCACATTAATTATGCAAGAAAAGGAAACAGAGAACTCTGGGTAGTTCCCAAGTTTAGGTGGAGAGCAGCTCCTATATAGAGCACCCTACAACACCAGTGACACTCTCAATCTGCTAACCTCAAATATCTGCTTGTATAGCAACATTTTTAAACATAGGATAATCACAGTACCATCCACGCCAAGCTAGAAAGGGACAAAGTGTTTTGCCATTTACACAGTAAGGTCTTTAAGCATAGGATTAGCTAATGCCATCCATGCCGAGCTGAAATATAACAAAAGCCTTTTACCACTCCAAGGACAGTATTACAGCTTTGGATTGGTAAAATGCCATCTAACATAACCTAGAATGAATAAACGCAAACCCTGACACGTGTTTCATTGACTAAACATGCAATCAACTGTAATGTTAAATTCATTGCCCATGTTTATGTATCCCAATTGTGGTACTCAAATAAATTCTGTCTACTGACTAAAATATTGATTGTTGTATGTAACCCGCATTTCTACCACATTTCAAAACCGTGATCCCGACGCCATTTTGTTACATTGTGGTCTAACATGTTCTTGTGGTTTTTTACTAATTATAACTTTAAAACCCTTTTTTTCACTTCCTCTCATCTTTTTTGAAGTGTTGCGTGACTTCCATCTTGTGAGAATGTTCAGTTTCAAATCACTTTCCAAGTGTTTCATGTGACCTATTGTACAGCCTCCATCATGGGAGGATGTTAAATTTTTAATCTTCTTTCCCATACCTTATGTAATACTATCCCTCCCCTTGTATCATGATATGTAGCGTTACTAAACTTCTTAAATATTTTTAGCTTTCTTACACTTTATCTCTCACTTTAATCGTTTATTCCTAAAGGATACCATTTAATACTCATTAATAAATCCTCCATCGTTGTTTTTAAACCTAATAAAAATTAATTGATATTATATGTTTGGAAAGTGAATCTTTATGTCTATATATTGTTTTACTTATTATGTTGTGTTATGTCATATAGTTTTCTTCATATTATATTGCTTTTTTATTGTTCCTTTCCAGTCAAATATTCCCTTATGATCTTTCGTTCCACCTGCTTATGTTCTAATTGGTGACAGTTCCACCTGTTTTTCTTTACTTCATAATGTTATACTTATCCCATTTTTTATTTTTCCTCATAATGTTTCTTTTTCATTATGAATTCTATGCTTTGGATGTAAAATGTAAAATTGTCATCTTCCTTTCAACGCTTTGGAGAAAATGTCTGTAATTGATAAACCTAATATGTTTCCTCACAAAAATGTTTTTGCTTGCTGTCTCCTTATTTTTATAAAGGTTTCAGTCCATCTATTATTTGAAATATCACTTGGCTTGATGTATGATTTTTGTAATTATCTTACCACTGATGGTTTTTGATTATTACTGTATAAATTAGCTTTGTGTTCTGTCCAGCTTAGTGTAGCTTCTCTAGAGTCTACAAAATGGACCCATCATTAATTCTAACTTACCTTTACCCCATATACAGTGATGTAACCTGGAGTGTTTCAGTCCAGCACTTAGGTAAAACACAGTAAAGGGGTAGAGAGAGACAGAGAGAGAGAGAGAGAGAGAGAGAGAGAGATACTGAAGCAGTCTTGGTATTCGTTATAGTGCTCCGCATCATTGGTTAGATGCTAGAAAGGACACCAGGCACACAGAACTTTAGAAACATGAAAACAAGTTTAGAAACTGTATTATATCGACTATTTGCAGAGTAATTGGAAATAACAATTATGGTGGAATGACTCACCAGCTCCTAGGCAATGGTATGATATAAAGAGCTTCACAAACAACCAGGCTACAGGTATGAAACCCAAGAAGCCCCAAAGACTGGAAAAACTGTTAGGTGGGAGGCATGTGGAAAACACCAAAACATGGTACAACAGCACAGACAAAATAACTAGTACTAAGGGGTTTGAGGGGGGGGGGGAAACAACAAAGGTGCAGAAATACAGTGCCTAGTGATGAACTATGAGGGAGAAAAATGCGGGTTGCAACTTAGGAAGCGTTGCAAGGTGCAAACCTTTGTTTTATGCTGTCTCTGACCAGTCTACACAGGAAGTGAAACATGCAGATCCAGAAAGGTCCCGTGATATTGTTACTGGTGAGCCATCCACCCAGGCTTCAGCCCCGTTAGTCTTAGCGGCAAACTGATTGTATTGCGGTAGTGAGTGAATGGCACATGAAAAATAACAGACCTTGTGGTACTTTAGTAGTCATGATTGTGTTTTCAATCTGTTGGTTCAAACCTTAATCTGCACCTGAGACTTGACAGGTTGTTTGTCCCGTTTAGGACAACCCACATGAGCATCTTATTGAATAAATAACAAATTGACTTTAACTTGGAATATTTTTTATGGTTTCACCTTTCCTGATGTAGATGGAAAATCATTTCACCTAATCAGAGCAGTGTAGCCACAAATATGTGCCTTTCTTTTCGTACCGGATCCGTCCTTTGTGTGTTTTCCACTCTTATTAATTGGTACCCTATGTTTGGTGTCCTTTTATTTGCAAATAACTGGTAATCTGGGAAAATACTCAACAATTTAGCATAATTTTTAATTATCTTCCAATGGTTCAATATAATCTTCTTTATCTGATATGGCAAGGCTTAATATTTACATATGAATGTTGCCCTATATTGTTGTTTATTGTCTTGTTTCTTTTTAAACAACTTTTGCTTGTGTTCTTTGTGCATGACCTGATCAAAGTCGTCAAGTTGATCTGCTTACAGTTTTAGTGACAGCTTTGAGACAATGTTGATGCGTTCAGTCAGAGACTGAATTTGTAATATTCAATAAACTTCAGTGTTACTTATTGTAACAGAAACAAGGTCTGTGCACAAAGCTAAAGCCGATTGGTATCACATGAGTGCGCGTTTTGATTTTTGGGCACTGCACATTCTTTTAGATTTGCCTCATAAGAAATGTTGAGTTACAAGGTAAAGAGTCTGATTTAGAGTCTGCTGATCAGGGAAAATTGTGTGGTTTTTAAAAAACAGCTAAATACAGAGTGTAATTCAGGGATAGAATTATGGGGACATTCCATCATTGAATTCTATAATGGAGTTCGCATTTCCTCGAGAATTCTGAGCTTTTCCATTACCACCGAAACCTCAAGACCTTTGGCCTGATTCACAAAGGTGTTTTCACAATAAACATATGCTTACTGGTGCAGTCACAAAAAGAACCTTGGCAGGGATAATGGGTTGGTATGTAACCTTTATCACCCATCCATTACTATGCAACACCTTTATCACACTGTCTTTACCACCAAGGTAGGTAACATGCATGCCATTTTTAGGTACTTTACAATGAGAGACTTTACCATGCAGGCAAGTTATATTTTCTAAATTACATAATATGTGTGTATATCTATCTATATATATTGTAAGAAACTACCTTCTTTTGCATGGTGTACCCCTAGTTGTCTGCCCTATCTTTTTTCACTGGCTACAAAACTCTGGGTACCTTACCCTTGCTAACCACTAGTAGAGTGCCTGTGCTTCGACTTTTAACATTGTTGAAATAGTATACTCCTAACTGGCATATTTAACTTGCCTATACTTCCCTAGTATATGGTACAATGTGGACCCAGAGCTTGCACGTAACGCACTACCAGTGGACTGCAGCACCTATAGTACCATCCATTGCAGTAGCAGTGCAAACATGGCTGCAGGCCTACCATGGTAGCCTGACTAGGGCAGTGTAAAACTGCAAGTTGGCCTGTTGAAATAAACCCATTTGACAGGTCTAAACCTTCCTTTAAATAATAATAAGTCACCCTTCAGTAGGCCTTGTAGCCCACATGGCATAGTGCATGGCATTAAAAAGTAGAACATGTAGGAATTTAATGTTAACATGTCCTTGCAGTGACTGGCACCCAAAAGCTGTTTTCACTGTAGGAAGGCTGGTTGGCATGCAAAGAGAAACACTGGAAACTAATAGTAAATGTTGAATTTGCTATCTCAAGTTAGGTAACACCTAGAAATTTGATTCAGCAATTCTTTTTAATATTTATTAAAAGAAAAACTTAAACATGTAGTCGGATATTTAATAAATAGGAACGAAAAGTTAGTTTAAGAAAGTTACCTTTTTCCTGCCTAAATCCCCTGAAGGCTAATTAACATGAGCCTTCCAATTGTCACCCAGCTGGCGAATGGTGAAGAATGAGGCTTGCAAATTGAACCTAGAGTGGAGAGAAAAGCCTATTGTGGATAGATGTTTATGTTCCTTTTGCAGGATGACCATTTTGACTGTGCTTAGGATCTTTATTTACTTGAAAGGGACCTCCCCTCTTACAAGCAGATGTCAGACGACATCTGGACATACCCCTTCTTCTGTTTCCCCAGTCAGGCAGGCACCAATCCCAGTGGGAGGGGAGCTGCCCTAGATTTTTTGGAAATTGCCACAGAGGAGGTACTGCTCATTAACCTGGCCACACTTTTGGGTCCGCACACTGGCAAAGGGCAGCAGGGTTTCATCATTTTGAAGTTTAGGAGTAAGGGGCACAGGGGGATTATTTGCAGTAGGGCAGATAGGAACTTCTGCAATGGTGGGTAGAGTCATCCCTGGAAACTTTAGCAGCAAATACAATTCAGTGGGACCTCAAGGAGAAGGTATCCATCCTCCCAAACTCAGCCAGACCTCCCCAAGAAGGTATACAGCCTCATGGAGCAATCTTTGGCTACAGCCTTCAGCCTTGCCCTGCTGAAGGATTCTAAGCTCCGAAAAGGTGACTAAGTGCGAACATAAAAATCTTGACCCAGCAACAGTGCCGAAAGTATCCTGCCGACAAGAGGATTTCCCTGGGTGTGTAATCAGAATTTTTCCAGCTGGTGCTTTCCTGCCAAAAACCAACAGCTACACCGCTTTACCCAGGTTGCATCCAACAGCTATCCAACCTTGTGGTGCCCTTCTCTGCCACAGCCTGTTGCCTTGACGCTGAAAATTTGGGACTTCCATTTTTTAGACTAAGTCCCGAAGTAAAAGCTATGACCAGGTCGAGCCTGGTTTCTGTTTACAACATGCGCTCGATCGCGGTTGGCCTCAATTCGTGCCCAGGTCCAGGTCTATTAGGACCAGTTGACCGTGGTTGACACAACGATTTTTGGCAATAATTTGATTTTAAATGTTTTCAAAATCATATCTCCGGTTCCTTTTATTTAATTTTTGTTGTTTTGTTGTAATTTTATTTAATAAAGTTTACCCTATTTTTATATTGTGGTTTGTGATTTATATTGTGTTGTGTTTTGACTTTATTACTGATTTGATGGAGCAGAAATACTTTACGCATTGCGCTACATCTATCTACCCATTGGAAAAAAAGTTACGTTAGAGTGAGGTGAAAATAACACTGTAAATGTAACATTTTAAATTACAAAAAAAACACTGAAATTCACCAGATATAGTTAACTAAAATAAATATTTTGCGCCATGAACAGCAACCCTTGACCTTGCCAGGCAGGTTGCTTCCCCCCGCTGCAGCTCCACCTGCGTTCCTGCTGTCACCGCCGAAGTCGAGGCCCTCCTCCACCCGCAGGGACCACCTGCGCCCCATCCCTGGTGGCCAGTGGTGGCCTTAGGGTTGTATGTTTCCCTGAGTGCCCTTGTTGCCCCTTTGCCGTTTTCTTCTGCTCTGTGTGCCCTTATGTTTCTTCTGTGCCCCGCTGCCCATTTTTGCCTTCTGTTCCCCATGCACTTGTGAGCCCTTTTGTTCCTTCTGTGCCCCGCTGCCCATTTTTGCCTTCTGTTCCCCGTGCTCTTGTGTGTCCTGTTGCTCCTTCTGTGCCCCGCTGCCTGTTTTTGCCTTCTGTACCCAATGTCCACTGTTGTGCCTGCTCGCCCGCCTCGCCGCTCCCATTCCTGCCGCTGCATTCCCTGTGGCCCCGCCCCCTCTGTGCCCATTCGCTGCCCCCTGCCACCCGCCTCCCGCCTCCCAGCTGCTCCTCCCTCCCACCTCCCGTTAAATGGCGGCCGCTGCGTGGTGAGGAGAGCGACCCTTGACCTTGCCAGGTAGGTCGCTCCCCCCCGCTGCAGCTCCACCTGCGTTCCTGCTGTCACCGCCGAAGTCGAGGCCCTCCTCCACCCGCAGGCTACCACCTGCGCCTCATCCCTGGTGGCCAGTGGTGGCCTTAGGTTTGTATGTTTCTCTGAGTGCCCTTGTTGCCCCATTGCTGTTTTCTTCTGCTCTGTGTGCCCTTTTGTTCCTTCTGTGCCCGGCTGCCCATATTTGCCTTCTGTTCCTAGTGCTCTGGTGTGCCCTTTTGTTCCTTCTGTGCCCTGCTGCCCATTTTTGCCTTCTGTTCCCCGTGCTCTTGTGTGCCCTTTTGCTCCCTCTGTGCCCCGCTGCCCGTGTTTGCCTTCTGTACCCCGTGCCCCCTGTTGTGCCTGCTCGCCCCCTCGCTGCTCCCGTTCCCGCCGCTGCATCCCATGTGGCCCCGCCCCCCTCCGAGCCCATTCGCTGCCCCCTGCCACCCGCCTCCCACCTCCCAGCTGCTCCTCCATACCACCTCCCCTTAAATGGCGGCCGAGCCGCTGGCGCGCCGAAGGCGTGCCTAAGGCAAGCCCGTCTGCGCCCATCCGCGCCCAGTGCCAGAACCCCTGGCCCCCGCACCAGCCATGAAGACCGCCTCCGATACGACACCAGCACTCTCAATGCTCTCAACTCAGGACGGACCCTCACCTGCTGCAGGGCCGCCCAAAGCGCACCCACGGTCCCTTCACCTGCCGGAACTGCAGCTTCTCCTGCATCGAAGACGCCGAGACACCCGCCATGACAGAACACAACTAGCTCTGATGCATCCTGATCAACACCAGCTCTGCAAGCAAACACGCCGTCGAGCTCTGGGACCTACTCAACACCGCATCACCAGACATCGCCTTCCTGACCGAGACCTGGATGAACGAAGCCTCCTGTCCAGACATCGCCATAGCCATCCCCGATGGATACAAGATCGCCACAGAGACCGCACCAACGGAGTCAGAGGAGGAATCGCCATCGTCCACAAGAAGACCATCAGGGTCTCAACAAACACAGACGACACTCTCAGCACCGCCGAACACATGCACTTCCAGATCCACATGGACTCCAAGACCACCCTAAGAGGCACCCTCGTCTACAGATCACCCGGACCCCGACCACAATTCTGCGATGCCATCGCCGAATTCATCAGCACGCACGCACTGACCTCCACCGACTACATCCTCCTCGGAGACCTGAACTTCCATCTGGAGAACAACAACGACAGCAACTCCTCCACCCTGATAGACAACCTCGCCAACCGGGGCTGGAACAGCTCGTCACGACGCTGACCCACATCGCCGGACACACGCTCGACGCCATCTTCTCCTCAAGCCCCCACGTCTCCTTCAGCCACGTCTCCGAACCCACCTGGACCGACCACCACTGCATCCACTTCACCTTCCGGAAACCCGTCGCACATCCCCGCACCCTACAGATCCCCCGTCGCTGCTGGGGCAAAATCACCATAGTACAACTACAGACAAACTTCGCACTCAACCCACCGACTAACCCTTCCAACCCCGACGATGGTGCAAGCACCCTCAGACGATGGATGGACGGCTGCGCCAACACCTTAGACCCGCTGAAAAAACAAACCCTCAAAGACACCAGCAAGAGAGCCAACTGGTTCACCCCGGAACTCCTAGCATCAAAGCGCACCTACCGGAATTTGGAGAACATATGGCACAGCGAGAAGTCACCGGGCAGCCGCGCAGCCCACAAAGACGCCATCCGCAACCACCACCACCTCATCAGGACCGCCAAGAGGACCTCCTTCAAAGACCGCCTCAACAACAACGCACATAACAGCAAGGAGCTCTTCAACATCGTGAAGGAACTCTCCAACCCCAGCTCTAACACCAACGACATGCCACCGTCGCAAGCCCTGTGCGACTCCCTCGCCACCTTCTTCCACCGCAAGATCACTGACATCCATGATAGCTTCAACCCCCGGATGACCCTAACAGGCCCCAACACGCCGGACCCACCACACCCCACCGACCATGACCCCCTGACATCCTGGGCCAACGTGAGCATCGAAGACACAATCAAGACCATGGGCACAATCCACTCCGGCTCGCCGTCTGACCCTTTTCCTCACCACATCTTCAACAAAGGCGGCAGCTCCATCGCACCCCACCTGCGCAACATCATCAACCTCTCCTTCGAGACCGCGACCTTCCTTGAGAGATGGAAACACGTCGAGATCAACGCCATACTGAAGAAACCCAAGGCGGACCCGAGCAAACTCAAAAACTTCCTGCCCATCTCCCTGCTTCCGTTCCCAGCTAAGGTCAATGGAGAAGATAATCAGCATCCAGCTCACATGCTACCTCAAAGACAACAGCATCCTGGACCCCTCCCAGTCAGGATTCCGCAGCAACCACAGCACCGAGACCGCCCTGATCGCCGCCACAGACGACATCAGGACCCTACTAGACAACGGTGAGACGGCGGCCCTCATCCTTCTGGACCTCTCCGCCGCCTTCGACACCGTCTGCCACCACACACTACGCACACGACTCCACGACGCAGGGATCCGAGACAAGGCCCTGGACTGGACCTCCTCCTTCCTCTCCGGCAGAACCCAGAGAGTCTGCCTCCCCCCCGTTCCGATCCCAAGACTCCAAAATCATCTGCGGCGTCCCACAGGGATCCTCCCTCAGCCCGACGCTGTTCAACGTCTACATGGCGCCCCTCGCACGCATCGCCCGACATCACGACCTCAACATAATCTCCTACGCCGACGACACGCAACTGATCCTCTCCCTCACCAAGGACCCCTTCACCGCCAAATCCAACCTCCACCAGGGAATGAAGGCCGTCGCCGACTGGATGGAGGATAGCCACCTTAAGCTGAACACAGACAAGACGGAGATCCTCATCCTCGGGCCCAACTCCTCAGCATGGGACGACTCCTGGTGGCCCGCATCGCTGGGGACACCACCGCACCTACCAACCACGCACGCAACCTGGGAGTCATCCTCGACTCGAAACTCACCATGACCAAACAAGTCAACGCTGTCTCCTTCACCTGCTTCAACACCCTCCGTATGCTCTGCAAGATCTACAGATGGATCCCGACAGACACAAGGAAAACAGTCAACCAGGCCCTAGTCAGCAGCAGACTCGACTACGGAAACGCCCTCTACGCCGGAGCCCCGACCAAGCTCATCAACAGACTGCAAAGAATCCAGAATGCCTCTGCACGCCTGATCCTTGACGTCCCGCACCGCGACCACATCACCCCCCACCTGAGGAACCTGCACTGGCTCCCCGTCGACAAAAGAATCTCCTTCAAGATCCTGATCCACGCACCCAAGGCACTCCACAAGACCGGCCCAGCCTATCTCAACAGTCGACTCTCCTTCTACGTACCCAACAGGAAACTCCGCTCCGCAGACCTCTCCCTGGCTACTGTCCCACGCATCCGTAGAACCACAGCCGGAGGCAGATCCTTCTCCCACTGCGCCGCCAAGACCTGAAACACCCTCCCCCTCAACCTATGACAAACCGAAGACCTTCTAACCTTCAGGAGATGACTCAAGACCTGGCTGTTCGACCAGTAGCAACAGCACCCCCCCAACTCCCCACCCTCAGCGCCTTGAAACCCTTGCGGGTAAGTAGTACGCTTTACAAATTATTTGATTGATTGATTGATTGATGTCATCAATTATGTCATTTGAGACGTCATCAGTGATGTTATCAATGATGTCATAGAACATGTTATGAGTGATGCAATATGTGAGATCATAAGATGTGTATGAAAGGGTGCGAGTATCCGAACATATCGCTGGACATTATAGTGATTTCCAAAATGTAGTAAATCTGCACCAATTCTGACAAATACTTTTTTGGGTGATGGTTTTCTACTTTTTGGGTGAATGGGGCTCCCTTTGTTTGCAAATATAAAACAGAGGGGTACAGTAAAATTTGCCTTGGCCACACATCCTTCAACAATACTAACTTGGAGAGTAATGTGTAATGCTGACTGAGGGCAGAAATTTCCCATGTGACCCCAGTACTCCACTGCTCAGATAAAGAATGAGTAGGGGAGTTCTTGGCTCAGCCTCTGATCTGATATATATGGACAGCAAGTAGAAAATTGTGAAAAACTGTGCCCGTGAGCTGTACCTCCCTTCATCTGCTAAGGTCTCTGTATCTGTGAGAGGTATTATACCCCTTGTAAATGTGAGGTCTCTTTTACCTGATTGCGCCCCAAGTCTCAGAGATTAAATCTGACTCAGGCCTAAGATCTGCTATAAACTGATGTCAGAGTAAAACAAGGAGCACATATCTATGCATTGTCCATCCCTATACAATGTTTATATTGAAAATAAGTTTTCTAAATTTCTATGATGTAGCACGATTCGGACAGCCGGATCGAGTCGGAGCCTCTGACACGTAAACACACCAGGAAGCGGACTTCGGGGGTCCGCGCCGGACCCCCTTCACCCCAAGCGTCCCCCCTACACATGCATGTACGGTGCGGATGGCACCAACTCGTACACACTGCAGGGGGCGCCCTTGTTCGCAACGTACCCATTCAATGGCAGCCCGTATACGCGTTGACTTCAATGGGAGTTGGTGCGACCCGAGTCCGTCAGCATACGGCTGCATCGTACTCGATCGGTCGGCCTCCAGGGGCACGGCTCGGTCAGAAAACCCTTCGGATCCGACTCAGACGGAGGGCTATCCCAACAAGATCGGAATCGGCCCCTAAGAGTTAGAAACAATGGATTGCTACCTCCAGGTTAAGGATGTATAGAGGATTTATTTTTATCCAGAAACAAAGTTAGTGCATTTGCCTCACAGAAAATCTGAATCAAATAAATAAGCTTCAATTAATTTTAGAAATGGTAAGATGCTTGTAGGACGATGGAGAGCACACCTAAACTGTGGCCTTCACAAGTGTTTATGGAACACAATTTACCATAATAACATATAATTCCACAACACTGAGTATATTAAGCACAACAATTGCATATTTACATTTATCTTGAGTTCAGGAGGTTGGTGAACATAATATCAACCAAATGATTGAGTATATTAAGTAAATTGACTGAATATTTAGATTTAGATTGAGTTCAGGTGGTTGTATGACATAATAGCAACCAAAAGATATTCCAATACAAATATCTACTTTAAATACTTCTAGCGTGAAGTACAAGAATATCTCCTACAAAAATATGTTGGACCAAAATATCTACATTACATAGGTAACTATTTCAATTTTATTTCATTATTATTATTGTAACTAACAAAGTTAAAACCATTTTTAAATAAAGTAAACGTTTTTTAATATGTATAATTGAAAATAATGTAAAACTATTCTAAAATATTATTATAGTATTAATATCATTACAAACACACGTAACTTTGAAATAACTTCAAACATTTATAAAACAAAATGATAAATTAGAATAAATATTAAATATATAAAGGCAGGTCCCAAATACAAGTGAAGCAATTAATAACTTATATCATATAATTAATCATAATATAAGCATGCATAATTAATTTAAAACAATTTTAAAAAACTAAATAATTGTTAAAGCTTTACAAATAGATGTAGAAAAAGGTTCTTTAAACTAATACTTATCAAATGTTAAAACACAGGATTTTTAAAACAAAGAAAACACAAATGAAAACTAATTTTACAAATGTATACTTTCAATTAAACACCCTTAAAATATTTCATAAGAAAGTCTGAAAGAAATAAAAAATAGTAACCAAACTTCAAAAAGTACATACGTTGGGGGCAGATTTTCTATTCTAATTTCAGGTCAACAAACATTGAGGAAAGTGCATGCATTCTGGTGGGGGTCAGATTTATTATTCTAAACACAGTTTGGCAATCATTATGAAAAGATTATATATTTGAAGGTTGCGTTGACTAAACCCAAATAATATAATAAAAACATAAAAACATTCTTAAGAACTCACAAACAAATCTTGCATTCATTACATTTAACAAAATGTTTTTTAAAAAATGTATGTAAATTGATTAAAATATTTGTAAAAAATGTAATGTCTAAAAATGTTATACGTAAAACTCAAAAACCCACAAACAACTAAATCTATGAAATAAAATAAATATTTACAAAACAATGCCCTTATCTTTAAAAAGTAGTAAATATAAATATTTAATTACTATTTAGATATATATTTAAAAAAAATCAAACCCACAAAATACCACTCAACACTGCAAAATTATATATAGCACGTATATAAAATAATATTTAAGTCTAACAGCACAAAATAAAAATGTAATGCATAAGTAAAAAAGTGAAACTTCTAAATTAATAAAAATTAATATTCGTAACATAGGTAACAATTAAACTAATTAGCACATTTATTTATAATCTTTGAAACACAACCAATTCAATCCCACAAAAAACCCAATAATAATAAATAATGATTTTAATGTACCATAATGCTAATGAAAAAAAGAAACAATGTAAAGAAACAACATAATAAAAATTATATTAAAGTAAATATTTTACATTTTGATAAAATGGCAAAACTGTTAAAAAATTATATACTTAGCTTTGCTACTTCGTTCCACCATTTTTTTGTAGTCATGATGTTTTGACCACAATAATATGATCAGATAATATTTTTGAGCAGATATTATGATGGAACACCATTCAGGTGACACCTACATTTTTGTCCAGTTGTTATATTAATAGTGCCCAGCCCATACATTGAAATTTACCTCAGCAAATAACATATTTTGCAATCTTAGGCTCTTGATGCAACTGTTGAAAGCAAACAACAACCTACTCTCACAGCAAAATGTCATATCCTCAAACTGTCCACTGCTCAGTGGGTGATACAGCAAATCTCTAAAGATTCTTACGATTCACGAGGGCTTCATTTCTTCGGCTTCTGTTGTTCTGAAGTGGACGTTTTAGGTACAAAATCTTTTGTGTTGTGCTCTCTGAATAATTTGGGGCCTATCTCTCTGGCGCAAACTCAGCAGGCTCTGCTTCAATGCAAATCAGGTTCTCCCTCTGACCCGGGCCCTCCAGGTCTATTTAAGTTAGCTGAAGAAACTATTGCTCCAATTCTTAACCATCGTTTTAATTGTTTGTTAGAATCAGCTGAGGTTCCTGCCTGCTGGAAAAAGGCTAGTTATCCCTATTGTTAAATAAAAATCTGCAGATGCAGCAATTCTGTCCAAGTATTGTCCCATCCCTCTGTTGCCTGCTGTTACTAAAACACTGGAAATGTTTGTCAATATTCAGCTTTCCAACTATTTGGAGGCAAAAAACCTCCTTCCTTGTATGCAATAGGGCTTTCACCCACAGCATAACACTGAAACTGCCCTTCAAATTTGTTTTAGATAAGGATAAAAGTGCTGCCTTGATTTCGGTCGATCTTCTGCGGCCTTCAATACTGTGTCTCACTCTGTTCTATTGCATCGGATGGCTAAGCTGGTAAATGGTCGTTCAGCTTAGCGCTGGTTTAAATCTTTTGTAGGAGGAAGACAACCAAGAGATATGGCTAACACCATATTCTTCTGGTGCCGATTCCGATCCGTTAAAAAGATTCCCCGTACGAATCGTATCCGGATTTTTTTACGTACGAATCGTACAAGTCCCGTATATCGCATCGGGAAAATTCCCCGACACGTCCTCGAGTCGGAAAAAGTGTCCGACACGTCCCCGGACATTTTTACGTACGAATCGGGAAACTGAAGTCCGAGCGCGCAAGTACGATCCGTCCCGTCCGTCCGAATGCACAACCGTATGTAAAAAACACCATCCGGAGCGAACTCCCATGGCAAGCATGGAGACGTCCAAACATGTGCCCGCATACGCGCTGAACACCCCCCCAGCCCACCCCCCCAAGTACGCGCCGTACCCCCAGCCCCCCCATGTAAGCACCGTACCCCCACCCCCGTGTGTACGGGGCGTACCACCACCCCCCTGTATGTACGGGGCGTACCACCACCCCCCCATATGTATGGGGTGCACCACCCCCCGTATGTACGGGGCATACCACCACCCCCCGTATGTACGGGGCGTACCACCACCCCCCGTATGTATGGGGCATACCCCCGTATGTACGGTGCGTACCACCTACGCGCTGAGGGTATGCACCGTACATACGGGGGTACGCCCCGTACATACGGGGGGTGGTGGTACGCACAATAAATACGGGGGGTATGCCCCATACATACAGGGGTGGTGGTACGCCCCGTACCTACACTACGGGGGCTGGGGGTACGGCACGTACATGGGGGGGCTGGGGGTACGGTGTGGACATGGGGGGATGCTGGGGTACGGTGCGGACATGTAAGGATGGGGGTACGGTGCGTACCGGGCCCCATTTTTGTCGTACATCGCGGCGTACTTAGCTTTTCTGGCACTTTTTGGGTCCCATAAAAATGTTGCCGTGCAAAGTGCTGTGGGTACGAATCGTACTTGCTGATCCGTAAAACGCTGCCTGACTCCGTGCGAATGTCGCGTACGCGGTGTCCCGGATCCGATTTGTATGTGTTTTTTTGCCGGTCGGTGTTTTTTACGATTCGTACGGAAATGGTGTTTCTGTACGAATCGTACTTGCGGGTTTGTAAGGTGTTTTTCCCGGGTACGAGTCGGACAGAGAAAACGCTCCGTCCAACGGTTTGCACCCGGTTTTTCCAGGATCGGAATCGGCACCTCTGTGTCCAGGAAGAGGCTTACGTTGGCATGCCACAGTGTTCTTTTTGAGCACCACTGTATTCAACATCTATATGGCCCCCTTAGCCAAACGTATTGAACTGCATGGCCTTTTGACCATTTCATATGCTGATGATACTTAGCTGCTCCTCACCTTTTACCATTCTGCCACAGATAAGGCCTCGTCCTTTGTTGCTTGCCTAAAGGATGCTATATATCAGCTGCATGAGAGTCACCTACAACACAATGCTGACAAAACTGAGATTTTGCTATTTGGAAAGATCAGGGATTAATGGACAAACAACAGTTAGACAGGGGATCCCCCCCCCCCCCACTCCAGTTGCTAAGAATTTAGGAATTAAAATAGATGGTAAGATTTCCGTGGTCTCTCAAATTTTGTCAGTGATGAGCACCTGCTTTGGCCTCCTCCGATCAATTAGGAAATGTCTTTCCTCTAGAGACACATAGAACGGTAGTCTATGCATTGATAACAAGGCTGGACTATTCCAATTGTCTACATCTTGGCTTGCGGAAGTGAAGTATTAGAAGACTCCACGGTGTTCAAAATGAAGCGGTGTGCCTCATTTTAGGCATACCCAAGAGACAATTGGTTTCTGGTTGCCATAGGGATTTCCATTAACTTGGCAGTAGCTGTGTGCTTTAGAAATCTTTCAATTCATACACTCATTCAACTGAGGCATTATTTAATGTTACATCATAAAGGGACAGTTTTCCATGCTAAAGATTCATCCAAACAAGTACTCGCCACCTAAGATTTCGGTCCTATAAACTTTTGCACTGAGGATCCTTAGCCACAATCATTTTCAGGTATGTCAAATTGAAAAATCCAGAGTCTATGAAGAGTGAACCAGTAGCAATCTGCCAATTGTGTCTAAGGAACCCAAGACATTCAGAGTGTGGCCTGAGCTGTTGAATGTGCATGGGGTTCTTGACAAGTGTGTCTGACTGACTGTCAAATTCACACTTGCTGACAAAAAAGTCAGTGTCCCCTGCTTCTGGCACTTGATGAGCCAAAGAAGATATAGCTGGTACTGCTTCTTTGACTCCCCTAACCTATGAAGCTCACACATATATTTATGTGGGCTTTTTCCTGTAGGGTCTTGTAACTTCTTAGTGCAGAAATGTCTTGTCCCTCTATCCTAAACCTTGGTCTGTCACTAAACTCTATGGACCTCATGCGAGATCCTTTATCCAATATTGCTATCCAAAATGTCCTTTTTAAGATCCTTTGGCTCAAACCCAGGTACAGACATAGGGAAGGCCAAAGCCTGACTCTATTACCTGTCGTAACAGCACATAGCCAGTCATGGTGGGCATGAAACTGGAATCTCAGCCAAATACACCAGTGATGTCCAAGAGAGAGATCAACCTCAGTGGTGGTATTGGAAATTCCACAGGCATTTTCAGTACCATTTGTGGACTACATCACTGCCTCACCTTACCAGTAGCCCCCCTAAATTATTGTATGCAGTAGGCCAGGTACTGAATAGTTATAGTAGTGACCAAGGATATTGTAGGAAGGTAGCAGGATTCCCGGTAGTTTAAAACAATAGGATTGTAGGGAGGGTAAGATTGAGTGTGGTGGGGGGATGACAGTGATGCTAGATATTTTATTATGTTTTAGGGAAGAAGATTAAAGGGTACAGTTAAAGGTGGCGGGAAAGGGTGCGAGGAAATTGTGTTTTTGAAAACTATATATGGGTAAGGAGGCAAGATGGTCAGAGGTTGGAGGAGATGTTGATGGCAGGGCCCCAGGTAACAATAGTTTTTAAGTACAGTTAGGTGGATATGATTAGTGGAAGGTGGAGCAATGTTGTGCATGACTCCTCCACGACTCCTCACGCCACATAGATCTGATCTATTGGCTGCCCTGAATAGAGAAAGACAATTTAGAGTCATACACAACATAAACATTTAACATACACAGCTGTGGACCACGCGACTTTACGCTGATAGGGAGTACTCTCATTTGCTTGGTTACTTTAGCCTTTATTTGAGAATACCGTAGGATCTACAACAAATTTTGGATTCTGGTTTTGTGTCACGTACTTTTACTGGTTTTTACCTGACACTGTTTAGGGGCTTCGTTCTCGTCCGGTATTTGACATATTTCATGCAGCTAAGCCTTGATTAAGTCATGGTTTTATCTACCTAATGACAAAACACATGTTGGCTGATCTCTTTGTGATGAACATTTAACACCGATGATGTTGGAAACTATCATGGATTATATCAAAATCTAACCTGGATGTTAAGAGTTGTTGTGATTGTACACTCATGGACGCATATATGGATCAATTACTTATTACTATCTACTTGTTTTTTTGACAATGATGTAAATGTACTGTTGAGTGCTTGGACTTTCCTTTGTAGACTGAAGTGCCTCTCTTTTGAGGAAGCCATTTGGGTTGCTTGGTAACCAACCTTTGTCCTTGGAGCCCCATGTATGATACTCATCCTTTTACGTTCCCTATATTTATTGCAGAGCGCCTTTTGTAGTAAACTGGTTACCATATCCTTAGAAAGACTTCCAGCAAGAGGCAAGCACACAAGCCCTTGGAGAAACTTGGAAAAGCAGGATACAAAAGCAAAACCCAGTTCTTTCCCTGCCACAGACAGAAGCCGCAACTGCAGGTCAACCCAGCAAAGCAGTACACAGCAAAGGGGCAGTACTCCTCCTGACAGCTCTTCAGCTCTTCTTCTTGAAAGACTCCTCAATCCAGAAGTGTGTTAAAAATATGAGGTTACAGGTCCAATACTTATACCCCTTTTAGCCTTTGAAGTAGGCATACTTCAAAGGAAAGTCTTTGTTGTCCACAGGATCCTGCCTTGCCTGGGAAACGGCCTTTACAACGAGGGCAGAGCCATGTCTGCCATTTCACCACAAGCACAGCCACACTTGCCTTAACCACCCATATGCCTTAACTATGCATATGCATGGTTAAGGCAGTGCGCAGTCTAGATGTTCAGATGGGCAAGAACAGGAAGCGTCATGATAGAAAGCTCAATGTGGACAGGAAAGAGGGGCTGGGTTTGGGGATAGTTCTCAGGGGTGTGAAGTATTTTAGGCCTCAGGGAGGGGTTGGGGTTTTTTATAGGGCATGGGAGCTGGTTTTAGGGCTCAGGGGGTTCGGGTAGTTTTCGGTTTTACAGATGGGAGGTAGTTTTTATGAGTCAGAGGGGTTGGGTTGTTTATAGGGCAGGGGCCAGGGTTTTAGGGCTCAGGGCGGAGGGGCTGGGGTGTGATCTTTACCACACATCCCTTTACCGATCATGCCTTTCCCACGAAATTGCGTGGTAAAGGCATGCGTACTAAAGGAATGCATTGCTCAGACACATTTGTTGTTCAGGCTACGTTGTAGAGGCATACATGGTTTAACCATGTGTGCCTCTGTCATTCAACCGCCTTGCCCTGTCTTGGCTCCAGACACACTACAGGGGCTGGAGACAGCATAGCCCTATTCAGGTGTTAGTGACAACTCCTCCCTCCACTCTAGCTCAAGAAGCCCTATCAGCCTGGTGATGGGCCATCAGGATATGCAAGTCACACCTCAGCTCGCTTTGTGTGACTGTCTAGAATGAAATGTATATGTGTGTGAAAGGTTTCCCCTAAATGTTTTTAGGTCCAAGAGGAGGGGAGATAAACAAATGAGAATAAAGAACCTCTTAACTGACCTATATTATTTGTACAGTCTTAATCACTTATCTTTAGCAAAAACCCCAGAATACAAGATTACTCAAGATACATTCAAAATTTCTTTTTGTTATTTTGTTTTTTTATTTATAGCAAATTTATAAATAGCAAAACATGCATGTGTATTCTATTAACATATACTTGATATATACATAATACATTCTTACAAACAATATTTCCACATTAATTAAATTTCATAGGTACTAATAATTGTAGAAAACGACACAATTTGAAAAAAACCTTGTGGAAATGAACCCCCAAGAGAGAAAGAAAAAGCCGTCATATCAACATTCTCACCAAGCATTCACTCTTTCATACCATCAGACATACCACATGGAGTGGGGAAAAGTAAATTATTCGTAAAAACCCAACCACAAACAACTCTGGTGTGAGATCCAACTTAAGTTTTGGTTCAATGACCTATGAAATTTAATTAATGTGGAAATATTGTTTGTAAGAATGTATTATGTATATATCAAGTATATGTTAATAGAATACACATGCATGTTTTGCTATTTATAAATTTGCTATAAATAAAAAAAACAAAATAACAAAAATAAATTTTGAATGTATCTTGAGTAATCTTGTATTCTGGGGTTTTTGCTAAAAATAAGTGATTAAGACTGTACAAATAATATAGGTCAGTTAAGAGGTTCTTTATTCTCAACTGTCTAGAATGAATGCACAAACAACCCAGCTTTCAGTCTAAACCAGACATTGATTCCACAGGCAGGCAAAGGCACAGGATGGTAAAGGAAGAAAATGCCCACTTTCTAAAAGTCGGTTAGTTCTACTTATCACTTTCTAAAAGTAGCATTTTCAAGCACACAATTTAAAAAACAACTTCACTAAAATATGTATTTTTAAATTCTGAGCACAGGGAGCCCAAACTCCAATTCCCTAGCTCTTCCCAATTGAAAGTTACACTTGTAAGATATTACAAGGCAACTCCAATGATAACCTGTGGGACAGATAGTCCTTACAATAGTGAAAAACAAAATTGGTAGTATTTCACTATCAGGACATGTAAAACACCAATACATGTCCTAACTTTCACATCCACTGCACCCTGCCCATGCGGCTATCTTGGGTCTACCTTAGGGGTGCCTTAAATGTACGAAAAGGGAAGGTTTGGGCCTGGAAGGTGGGTGCACTTGCCATGTCCACATGGCAGTTTAAAATTGCACTTGCAGACACTGCAGTAGCAGGCCTAAGACATTTTTGCAGGGCTACTTATGTGGGTGTCAAAATCAGTGCTGTACATCCCACTAATAGCATTTGATTTACGGGACCTTGGCATACATAGTGCACTTTACTAGGGACTTACCAGTAAATCAAATATGCCATTCATGGATAACCAATCACAACTACTTTTTATACATACAGCATATGCACTTAAGTACTGATTAGCAGTGTTAAAGTGCCCAGAGTCCTACAGCCAACAGAAACAGGTCAGAAAAAAAAAGGAGGAAGAAGACAAAAAGTTTGGGGATAACCCTGCCAAAAGAGGCAGGTCCAACAGTTTTCACCTCGGGCGTCTACTTGAGGTTATTTCTAACCCCTTGTAACTATATATATTTTCACTATTTCACACCACTGCTCCAACAGATGGCTACACCTTTTGGCAAACGAACTGGACGGATGCCAGCATTTTTGGGTTTGAAAAATAATTAGGTTTGGCCCAAACTGTCAGGCTTGGCCACTTTTCCTAATCCACGTGTATAAATAATAAAAGCTGTGTAGATCTATCGGAGGCCTCATCGAAAAACAAAGACATCCTTGAAAACAAACTACCAGCATCCTAGGTTAAAAGGCACAGTGCAAATATCCCCATGGAAACATCGCATCACAAAAGAAGAACATTAAGGATGTAAATAAGCACAAGCAATTATATCATAAATTCATGGCTTGGAATGTTTCTCCCTGTTGTGAAAGGAAGTAGATTCTATGTCAGGACCGGAGGCTTCGGATTATGCCATCTCTCTTCGCTTTATTAGAAATAACAAACACACAGCAGCCAGAGAGATACGTAAATATCAGTGTAAAACCATAAAAAACTACAACTCCCTACAACCAGGGATAAGTAGAGTACATTAGTCCATCAACTATTTCCATAACATCCTGTAAAGTCCTCTGTCCGCTCTCATTCCTCCTCTTTCTTCGCTGCTTCGCAGCCAGTTAAGTGCTCATGCTCTGTTTTCATTGTTTAATCTTTGTAACTGTACTTTTGAGATAATCGGCAGATTGCTTTGATTGCGCGCGTTTGTATCTCTCTGTTTTTTTCCTACAGAGTCCCAACCGGCCGCGGGAACGTTCTCGCTCCTCACGCGGCCGGCTTCCCTGCTGCGGCTTCTTTGTACGCCGCTGGGGGCGCTCGACCGCCTTGTGACACTCGCGTCGCGTCTCCTCAGATGAGGAGCGCGCCGCGAGTTCAACGGACGACAGAGCCTGCCCCTGCTGCCTCTCCTTCAACGTCCGCATCGCGGATTGTATTTGTTCCCCTTTGAAGTATAAACGCCCCGCTGGGGTCTGTATTGCGGTTCGATCCGCGGCGAACGCGCTGATTATACAGCGTTGTATGCACTCCAAAACACCACGCATCTCGCGGGCGATGTTAGCTCCATTTGGGCATATATTCCGCTTTGTGGACACATTAAACGGTGATTTTTCAACGCGTTTGGAAGGCAGCTGCCCTGTCAGGTGAATCCTGAGGGCGTATACGCGTTGGGGGCCTGGTGCAGCCCCATTGTAACCCTCTGGGCTACCCAAATTGCGGCCTCAGGCCTGATAAAGTTATACCACCTGCTGATTGTGTGACCCCCTTGCCCTTCTCTAAAATACTTACCTTTGCTAAAGATATGGCTGGGCAATCTGAATATTATGAGGAGGAAGTCCAGGAATACTTACCTTTTAGCGATGAGTTCTTTGACGCAGTCGATGACTCAATATATCGCGTAGTTACTGAGGTAGTGGGTCCGATGGAGCAGCGTCTTTCGGATAGAATTGTGCAGGAATGCAACCGATTGGCGGCGGCTCGCGGCAGCGCGACGCCGGCCCCAGGGGATCTCGCTGAGGCGGTTCCTCCCCCCCCTAAAAAACAGCGACCGGACGGGGTGGATGCAGACGCCTTTGCGCGCCTTAAAACGGCGTTTTTAGCAAAGACGGCCCCGTGCGCCCCCATCCCAGCGGGTGACCAACCTCTAGATTTGCCAGATCCCCCTTCCCCGGCGACTGACAATGATACCCAGGGTGATACCGATGATGACGGGAGTTCTTCCCGTCCTTGGCGTCCGACCCCGGCGGCCGCTTCTGAGGCGCCGGAGGAGGATGCTGATATGCTAAACCCAGATGATATAATGCATCCCCGGTCTTCCGCTTGGGTCCCAGGGGATAAGGTCGTTAGATTCCTGTCCAACCGGCTGCGTAAGCCTCTGGAGAAGGAGGCGCGGAGTTGTTTGAGGGCAGAATGTCCGCGTCCCTCCTTGCCGGACAAAATCGCGCTTACTCCAGAACTGGACTCTAAAATGGCCACCTTCTTGGCGAAATTTGTAAAAGATCCCCGTAAAGGCATTGATAGATCTTGGCGGTCCTGTCAAGATAAACTCCTCGATGCCGTCGGTCCCATGGCAAAGATATTAGACATGGCAGAGGAGGCTAAGGTGACTGGTTCAACGATTTCCCCTGAGGTGTTATCTAATTGGGCCCAGCGGGCCCTTATTTTTATGGGAAACGCAAATTGCGCCCTGTCAACGGAGCGTCGTCAAACCCACACCACATACAAACCCACACCACATGGACCGTGCGCCTCAAACACAAACACTAATGATACATACCCAAAGCGGCACAGCGGGGATGCGATGATTTTTCTAACGACGATGAGGCCTTCATGCCAAAGTAATCCAATTTTTAAAAGTCATCTTTGTACCTTTTTCTTCCAAAGTGTGCAGGAGCCGCGAAAGAAGCCCACGTTCTGCGGTCTGAAAACGCATGCGGTATAATAAAAATATAGGGTCACAGTAAAGTTACGTTTATTGGCAAGAACAAATAACTTTTAACATTTGGCTCAGGCGCTGAAC
Organism: Triturus cristatus; assembly: GCF_964204655.1. NCBI lineage: Eukaryota > Metazoa > Chordata > Amphibia > Caudata > Salamandridae > Triturus > Triturus cristatus. The sequence goes on from NC_140586.1 coordinate 657,648,317, forward strand.
CCTGTGCAGACATTGTATCTGATACATCAGTGGCCAACTAGCCGTGACAGCTCTCCACTTGTGTGTGCCTCAAAGTGCAGTGATTCATGTGGGGAGCGTGGCAGGTGTCCATTTTATAGAGCCAGTCAGTCGGAAAAGGTAAATGTTCTGGGGTTTTGAGTCCATTGTAATTGTCTGCGAGACGCAGGCTTCTCTGGGGCCCTCTTCCCCTTTTTCTGAGCTCCGCAACCCCCCCCCCCCCCCCCCCCAAGCACGTCTTTTGCTGCTTTAATCGCAATACTCTGCATATAAACATTATTACACTTTCTTTTTCTCCACGTGCTGTGCTGAGCACAATAGCAAACAACCCGGGCGAAGCCATATTGGGAGAAATATAACAGATGTATTTCTATTGGAAATATATATTCCAGGCACTAAAGCAGCAGGCTTTAGAGCATTCAAATACTCCTCCATTATTAAAGGTAATTCTCGTATAGGAAAAAAAAGAGGCACAAATGAGCAACATTCTCTAATGATGCATTGCTCTGTGCTAAAATCAAATGTCTTTACACACA